>NC_039358.1:156299275-156617154 GCF_003573695.1 Papaver somniferum | reverse complement strand
TCCATTAGAGGACAAACAGTGGGCTTGCTCCCATTCAAAAACCAAATTTTATTTTCTTTTTAAAATTAAAAAAAAAAAAAACCAAAAAAAAAAAAACCAAAAATTTCCTTTGCTCCCATTCAAAAAACCAAATTTTATTTTCTTTTTCTAAAAAAAAAAAAAAAAAAAAAAAAAAAAAAAAAAAGGTTTTATTTTTCTCCCATTTAAGTCCAATTTTAGTGTTTTGAAACTTTCCATGTCTCTACACTTTTTCTTTTGGGTTGATCCTCAACTCTTTAGATTGTTAGTGTATGGTGAATTTTTTGTATATAATCCAGTAGATACAATTTCTTATAACCCTTTTTATTCCTTTTGTATATATTTTTCTAATCCAATATGATCTCGGCTGAAATATGTTGGATTTTTTTTGCCTTGAATAACGGAGTTTTAATTCTGCTTTCGCCGAAATCGGGTATTCTCTCTCCTTTTACTCTACTCAGCATGTCCCTTTCCATATGTTGCATTTTAATTCTTTCCATATTTTGAAACATTGAGGACAATGTTTAGTTTAGGTTTGGGGGTATAGAGTAGATACTTTGATAATATGCCATAATTGAAAACAAAACTCCATCTTTTTGAAAAAATCGAAAAAATTCAAAAAAATTAAAAAAATGAAAAATCATAAAAATGGAGCTCATTTACCTTGAAATGTTGACTCTTGTGCAAATATGTATTTTTATTAGGAGTCTTAGTCTAGATATTTAGGCACCCTGATTCTAGCACAATTCACATAGTGATAAGAAATTTGCACGCGCGCGATCTACCAATACATGTATGGCCTCGATCTTCAAGGTGTTGGATAGGAAGTTACGATTGCCAATCACTTTAGAATACTGAACGAAACTTGACTAGCTTGTTCTTTGGTTGGTTGGGATAGAAGATGGAGGTTACATTAAGAAAAACAACCATCGAATTTAACTGGGTGCATCAAAAAGGGCTACCTCTTGCAAAGTGTCATGTAATTTTTTGTTTCCTTTTGTACATGTGTCAAAAGTGTTTCCAGTCAAAAAAAAAAAAAAAAAAAAAAAAAAAAAATCGATGTATATATTCAGGAAAAAAATATCAGAAAAATACAAAAAAAATCAAGTATTTATCAATTCCATCATCTCTTGTTCCAAAAATAAAAAGAGAATAGTCAATGTAAATAAGAGTCATGTAAATAGTCATCTTTTGTTGTTTCGTTGTAATAAGCAAGGAGGGTGTATGCCATTGATGTACAACGCGAGTAATTGTGAAATACCTCCAACTCATTCACAATTCTCGTAAAGTCCGGACAGCTAGCTAGATTTCGACCTCAGTTCTTAGCCTGAGAAACTATCTCTTGGTGATTAGTAGTCATAACTTCAAATCTTTCTTTACACATGTGTAGATACACTTTACACTCTTATCACATGTCTTTTTTTGTTATCAGTGCTAGGATTGTGCCTTCGATAGCTAGATTGACATCTCCATTTTGCTGTGAGCTTAACTGTTTTGCACATGTCACATTTGATGGAATATGAGCTTATATTTTGTCCTTAGGTTTTGTAGGCACACCTCTGGCAAACCTTCACGAGACTTCAACTCGTCCACTAGGGACACTTAGTGGTTTAAAAGGCTTAGTGCATACGCTAAATGCATTCGAGAGACCAGCGACAGTGGTATAGTTAGGATTTCCTTAGTTTTGTTTTACTTGAGGACAAGTAAAATTCAGGTTTGGGGGTATGATGTAGTTAGGTAAACTACCATCATCTTGATCTGTTTCAGATGTGACCAAACCAGTTTTATCACAATATGTAAAAGTCGATCAAGGACTTTTAGTTTCCTCAGTATCAGAAAAAATCACAACAGAATCATTCGTCAGAATCATAGGACGTGTCTCTTTTCCTTGAGAAAGAGATTTACCTAGAGCTTCTAATTTGACAGTGAGATTCATATTCTTTAAGCTTAGAATCTTCAGTTGAATGTCTTTATCTTTGATCTCCTGTTTAAAAAGATTTGTCTTTGTCTTTAATATCAGCACTTTAGAAGACAGAGAATTTATAGGCTTTAGGAGTTTTACCAACTCTTTATCAGCATCTTCTTTTTCGTCACAAAAAGACATAGATGTTTTCGCAACTCCTGGATCATGAGCTAACGAAGTGGTAACATCTTCAACTTTTGAGTATTCATACTCTTGCAAAACGTTAACTGAATCAGACATGAATTCAATTCTTATAGGATGGATCGCACCAAACACAGATTGTTAGATCTTTTCGTGTTTGCCTGCTCTGATACCAATTGAAAAGGCGAGGGTATCCAAATATACCTCAAGCTAAAACTTTTCCTTCCAATAAGTCCTTTCTCCGAAAGTGATTGTCTATGGACTGAGTCGAGACAATACAACTAATCGGTTCACACTTCGTGTGATCGTCTATGGATACGAGATCGAGACAATACAACAACGAAGTATGTTTACTTGATACAAAGGTTCGGGCTTAACCAAACACAATAGGATTGCTTATCAAGTAAATAGGAATTAACGTTTGTGTAATTTACTTTAATAATAAAAAAATTATAATGCGAAAATATAAAGTAAATGACACAGCAGGATTTTGTTAACGAGAAAAACCGCAAATGCAGAAAAACCACGGGACCTTGTCTATAATTGAATACTCTCAGGATTAAGCCTCCATACAAAATAAACCGACTTCGTATAGTTGAGACCAAGCAACTAAACCTATAGTTCACCTAGTTCCGTCTGTATCCCACGCCTCCAACTTATAAATAAGTCACGTACTTGGAACAATTCCTTTGGTTCGTATTCCAAACAGTAAAGGACAACAAATCTGTTTGGTATCGATTCTCTTCAACCAAGTGGTATGAGTCGGACAAAGGCTCTTCTGTTTATCTTAACATAAACTCCTTAGTCAGGTTCTTAGATCTATATTATGTTCAATTACCCAAAGTAGTCATAAGACTTTGAAATCAATACCTTTAATCCCAAGGAACCGTATTGATGCCGATCTACTCAACTATTATATCCAATCTACCACAAGGATAAACCGATTATAGTGAGATCCTCTTTTTACCAAAACAAGTATTGTGCACACCAAAGATTTATATAACCAAGTCAGAAATCTTCTATCTCTTCTTTGTCTTCAAATCTTCTTAGATCCTAAATAAACACCTGCACACAACTACTTGAATCTCTTGTGATCAATCATACACAGAACAGAGTCTGTTAACAATGGATTGTCACAAGATCATCTTTAGAACTAACAAAAATCTAAAGATCCTTGTCGAAACTTCTAACTAGTTTGAGTGAATCTTATATCAGAAGAGAAGATTCTCAAGCATAAACAAACTAGGTGCAATCAAAGTTCAACCATCGTTAGTCAATCAAATCAATCGAAAACAAAAGATAAACCACAATTATCTAGTTTCCCACCAACGGTACTCGTAGAGCTTCTCAATCCCAAAGAAGTCTTTAAATTGAGCGTCCGTAAGAGATTTCGCCTAATTAGGTTACTCTCCTCTCCGAATAGGCGGCTTCACCAGTAACAGTAAAACAGAGGAAGTCTACTGTCACGAAGGATTAGTTTGCCCGAAATGCAAACTTCAAGTATTTATAGACAAGGAAGTTTGGACACCAAGGAATTTCCAAAACCGAAAATATTCTCAAGATATTCAATAATAATTTCCATATTCGGTTTCCATAATTCCTGAGAATGCTCTGTCCAAAAATATTGATCGAAAATATCCTTGGAAAATCTTTAACTAGCAACGCACATTACTAATTCTTATTTTCCATATATAATTAAAAACCTTAATTAAAAGATTCTTAACTTATTTAATTTCGATCATGGGATTTACTTCCTTCTTAGCTGTTAAGGAATATCTTTGAACAATAAAAGATACGCATTACTGCATGTGTTCAAAGTGTATCGACATCCTTTTTGTTGTAAGTCCTCTTTCATACTTACACACTTGAAACCGATTTACCACGCTTCCAAACAAGTTTAGAATTGGTTCATCTGACTTTCAAAAGCTATGTGATTGATTAAGAACTCTCAATCACAAATCATGGGTTTAACGGTTCTACCAAAACAAGTTTCGGTTCTACCTCCATGTGAGTATTGTGCATAGTCACACTAGCTTCCCAAAATTCGGTTGACTAGGTACTAGGATCGGTTCCCCACATATATATGGTATCTAACTCATATGTGTTGCACATGTCCATAGGATCCGTTCCCCTTTGCCTAAAAACGTGTTGCACATGTTGGTAGACTTTGAAAGATGTATGAAATAAGAGTATAAGGGAAGCCTACATGGTTATACCGCAAGTGCACGGTGTCGATTGTAGCTTGTGCAAATACGGGTCGAATCCACAGGGACTAGGGTGTGAGTTGAAATTTCCTAAGCTAATTCTATAAACTAAATGACCTAACTAAACAAAGATATGAAAACTAACAGTGAATTGAACTAACAGAATTAAACAAGACACTAACAGGACATGAAACAGCAAATATTGAACAAACTAAACAGTGATGGATTTTTGGATGAAAGTGAGTTTTGGAAAATAGGGATTGGATTCCCCTCTTCACCTAAGCTAAGTCCTCCAACTATGTTCTTATCCCTTGTTAGTTATCAGTGAGCTTCTAGGCTCACTGATTAAATAGATGACAGTTTCGGTTCAAAGCCGGCTGTTCATCTAAGGGTTGGTCTAGAAATATTACTAAGAACACTAAGATGAATCTAATCCTAGCAGTAGTTGGGGCTCTCACACTGCAACTACCCGCAGAGAAGCTTGCTTAGTGTTTTAACAACCTAAAAGGATATTCAATCCTAGACAGTTCAAGCACAACAAGATCAGAGCATGGATGGGACAAATACAATTGAAATTTACAAAATAATTTAAACTAAGAACTAACCCATGAGACACTGGATATTCCAGTCCTCTTGGGTGAAGCACTGGCTAGCCCAGGCATATCTTTTACACACACCTACAACATCTATTTATAGTTACAAGCACTCAATTAGGGTTACAATAATTTTCCCCAAAATCAGAGAAATTAGGGTTACTGATTTACCTAATTTGATGGAATGATAACTACTCCATGCGTCGACCCATTCTTCTTCTGACTCTCATGCTCCTATCCATGCCTTCCAATTGCTTTTCTAACTAATTCATCAATTTCTCTCCTAGGGTTTCAGAGAAAGAAAAGAAGAGAGATTGATGAAATAGATAGGTAGAGAGGTAGGGAAATGATGGGAAAGGAGATGGGTTGTAGTTGGTTTGGTTGTGGAGTGGTTGAGAAAGGTGGTGGAGGTGATGATGGTGGTGCAGGCGATGGGGAGTGGTTCTGTAGACGGGGGTGAGGGAGGTGAAGTCTATGGAGAAGAAGGAGGGGAGTGTTTGGTTGATGGGTATAGGTATTTGGTGCTTGGGTGTGTGGCGGGTATAGCAAGATTGATGATTTGCGAAGCTCAGCTGTTGGATGTGGAATTGATAGATCAATCTGACGGCGAGATCGAATGGAGCTTGTAGCGACCGTTGGATGCCTGATACAACGAAACTGACGGCTCAAGATGGAGTTAGGTGCTGTAGTGTTAAACAGGAGCTTCATACTTTGATGTACAGGCGATGCTGCGACCATTGGATTCAGATGTGATCCAATCTGACGGCTGACGAAGGAGACGGGTATGGATATTGGAAATGGGTTTGGGTGAGGGGTTTTGGGCCTTGGGTATGCCAAGCCCATATCTTCTTTAAGAACAATTTTTCCTTGTTAAGCCCATTTATAGCCTTTTGGTCTTGTGCACAACATTCTTCGCGGCTTCCTTGCGTGATTCCTATCGGCTTCCACCACTTTTCTGCTCTTTTCGCTCCGTAATTCCATCCAAACTTTATTTAGAACCTAAAAATACAAAATTAATTAATAAAAATATTTATTCTTGAAAATAATGAAAATACAGAATATGGGATAAAATGTAGAATTAATGCACAAAAGATGAGTTAAATGCCAAGAAAAATATATAGAAATATGCACTTTTTAGCACTCATCAAATACCCCCAAACCTGAATTTTACTTGTCCTCAAATAAAACAAAACTAAGGAAATCCTACCTATACCACTGTCGCTGGTCTCTCGAATGCATTTAGCGTATGCACTAAGCCTTTTAAACCACTAAGTGTCTCTAGTGGACGAGTGAAGTCTCGTGAAGGTTTGCTTAGTACGTACCTACAAAGTTCTAGGACAAAATATAAGCTCAGATTCCATGAAATGTGACATGTGAAAGACAGTAGAAGCTCACAGCAAAATGGAGATGTCAATCTAGCTATCAAAGGCACAATCCTAGCACTGATAACAACTAAAGACACGTGATAAGAGTGTAAAGTGTATCTACACATGTTTCTAGAATGACCTGAAGTTATGACTACTAATCACCAAGAGATAGTTTTTAGGCTAAGAACCGAATTCTAAGCCAAGCTAGTTGTCCGGCTTTACGAGAATTGTGAATGTTCACCCAATTAGTTGGTGATATTTCAGTTTACCCGCGTTATACATCCATGGCTGCACCCTCCTTGCTTATTACAAGACTATTTACAACAAAAAGATGACTCTTTACATGACTCTTATTTTCATTGATTACTCTCTTTTATTTTTGGAACAAGAGAGAACTATTGTCTTTAACATGACAAAACATGGAATAAATAAATACTTGATTTTTTTTATTTTTTTTTTTAATATTTTTTTGATTTTTCTGAATTTTTCTGAATTTTTTTTTTTTGAAGAAATAACTTTGATCTTTACAACATAGTGACACTTTTGATACATGAACAAAAAGAAAAACATAATTACATGACTCTTAGCAAGAGGTGGCCCTTATCGAATGCATCCTGTCAAATTCTATGGTTGCTTTTCTTAATGTATCCTCCAACTTCTATCCCAGCCAACCAAAGAACAAGCTAGTCAAGTCTCATTCAGTATTCTAAAGTGATTGGCAATCTAACTTCCTATCAAACACCTTGAAGATCGAGGCTATACATGTATTGGTAGATTGTGTGTGTGCAAGTTTCTTATCACATGTGAATTGTGCTAGAATCAGGGTGCCTAAATATCTAGACTAAGAATCCTTATGTTTACATACATGCACAAGAGTCAACATTTCAAGGTAAATGAGCTCCATTTTTATGATTTTTTTTTTTAATTATTTTTTTTTTTCAAAAAGAAAGAGTTCTGTTTTCAATTATTGCATGCTATCGTGGTATCTACTCTTTACCCCCAAACCTAAACTAAACATTGTCCTCAATGTTTCAAAAGATGAACAAAATTGTAATACAACATACAAAGAGGATCATGCTGAGTAGAGAAAAAGGAAAGAGATTACCCAATTTGAAGGCGAAAGCAAGATTAGAACTCCGTTATTCAAGGCTAGAATCCAACATTTTTTAGCCGAGATCATATTGGATTAGCACAATATATACAAAAGAAACAAAAGATTTATCTAGAATATTATCTACTGGATTATATACAAGAAAATTCACCATACACTAACAATCTAAAGAGTTGAGGATCAACCCAAAAGACGGAGTGTAGACATTTCAACAGCTTCACACAATAATAATAGGAAAAAAATGCAAGTGAGGATGTGAAACAAAATGAGCTACCCCCAAACCTGTATTTTTCAATAGATATAATTTTGGGTACAAAATCTCGCAGTTTTGGGGGTTCATCATGCCCAAGGTCTAGCTCGAAATGAACTTTGCTAGGGACGGGCAAACATGCTAATTCCAACTGTGGCTCCTCAAAGATATTATACTTAGATGCAAAATAGTCCAAAAGGACTTGGGAAGCACACAGTTCCAAACCTAGGTTGGGAATTCTCAGAAAAATTGGTTTGACAATATCGGTACAAACCAAATCTAGGTTGGGTGGAAGGCCATTAGATTGTGACTTATGTAGGACGATAGGCACATCATTATTAATCACATCAACATCTCCTAAGTCTTCTACAAGTGTCACAACATGCTCACCATTCTCACACAAATCAGAATCATCAACATCATCAGAAGAATTATTCTCATGCATCGGCAAATCAGTGGAAACATCACAACGTGACCCAGGTAGAGAATCAAACACAACAATTATATTTTCATGCATATTAGTGTCAACAGAAGATTCTATATTACCTAAGTCATCTTCATAGGACAGATGCACATGCTCAAAATCAGTATCAAAATCACATGTATATGGAATACTAGAAGAAACATCATTCATGAAGGTCGAGGCAGAGAAGCCTAATGTATTTGAACCCAAAGGTTCGATAACATTTTCAGTATAGACATGTTCTTCTAACATAACATCATAATCATCATCATCATCATGATAGGGATTTTGCAATCTAGGATAATTTTCAATCCTAAGGTCGGAGATATCACAAGAATAAGACTCTAACTCATGGGGGTGACTCATACCATGTGGTGTTGTCCCTGTTTCCCTAACAGATTCCCATTGATGGGTTTTCTTTGCAATCTCAGCTAAAAATTTCCATGCATCATCCACAGATTTATCAAGAAATTTACCATTACACATAGACTCAACCATGGTTCGAGATTTAAATTCTAGTCCCTCATAGAGGATGACGACAAGTCTCCACTTCTCAAATACATGGTGCGGACATTCGCTCAACAAATCATTAAAACGTTCAAAATAGTGAAAAACAGTTTCCTCATCTAATTGGACAAAACAATTGATACTTTGACGAATAGCGATGGTCCTATGATGTGGAAAGAATTTTTTGAAAAATAGATCTGTGAGTTGGTCCCAAGTGTTGATTGATTGTGGTCTCAAAACGTAAAACCATGTTTTGGCCCTTTCCTTTAGAGAAAATGTAAACAAACGCAATTTCAGAGAGTCTTCGGACATATGATCAGGTTGCATAGTCCGACAAATTTGTTCAAACTCTCTTACATGAGTATAGGGGTTCTCAGAATCGAACCCTCGAAATATAGGAAGTATTTGTATCATGCTTGCATTTATTTTAAAAGGGTTATTGGTTTGAGGTAAGACAATACATGATAATGGAATTTTTATTGTGGGATACATGTATTCATGGAGAGCACGAGGTTGGCCCATATTGAAAAGACACAAAGCCCACTATTTGGTTTTAATGGGTTTTCAAAAACTCCTTTTGGTTTTAATGGGATGAGGCCCAGCTAACTGGTTCAAATTTTCTGTGGGACAAGCCCAGCGAACGGCCTAGAGATTTGAGTACACGGCCCAACTAACGAGTTCAGCGAACCAAGCCCAGGAATGCACGAGGCCCAGCTGGGTATTTGATTTTTGGGCTCTCAGTTAGCCAAAATATGAGGCCCACTTGAGCCTAAAAACGTTTTTCAAATTTTTGTTGGGTCAAGCCCACAGTTCAGTTCAAATTACAAACCCAATAGAAAATGGAAGCCCACAATTTGGGTTCTCTTAATGGGTTTAGGCTTACTCTTTAAGTACAGCCCAGCTGCTCTGATTTTGGTTGCACAGCCCAGTTGGTCTTGGTTCTCAGCAACAAGCTCAGACCAGCAACTCAACAATAGCAGAAGGAAAACAGCAGCAGCACCAGAGGCTGGCTGTAGCAATGGCCCAAGCACCAGCAGCAGCAGGAAGAAGTAGCAAGTAGCATCACAGCTGTAGCAACAACAGCAAGAGCACCAGAGGCTCAACACCAATTAGTAGCAGCACCAGCAGCAGCACAGGTTCAGCAGTACCTGTCACTCAACCAAGTTCTTAGTTCCAGAAGTTTCAATAACTTGAGAGCAAGATATGCAACTGCTACAAGATAAACATGGCCAGAGATGCTTGCACTACACAACAGGTTACAGAGCTACTAAGATGCAAGAAAACAGATGATGCAGGATGAATATGCAAATGCAAGATGAAAATGCTCCTAAGTTATGCAAATTATGCAATGATATGCAAGTATGACATGACAGTATGCAATGCAGCTAAGTTACACTAAGTTACACTACACAGCAGCTAAGTTACACAAAAAAAAAAACAGCAAAGTAAGATAAAAAGAACAACAACCACACAACGCCAAGTCCCCGGCAACGGCGCCAAAAACTTGGTATACTTTGAAAGATGTATGAAATAAGAGTATAAGGGAAGCCTACATGGTTATACCGCAAGTGCACGGTGTCGATTGTAGCTTGTGCAAATACGGTTCGAATACACAGGGACTAGGGTGTGAGTTGAAGTTTCCTAAGCTAATTCTCTAAACTAAATGACCTACCTAAACAAGGATATGAAAACTAACAGTGAATTGAACTAACAGAATTAAACAAGACACTAACAGGACATGAAACAACAAATATTGAACAAACTAAACAGTGATGGATTTTTGGATGAAAGTGAGTTTTGGAAACTAGGGATTGGATTCCCCTCTTCACCTAAGCTAAGTCCTCCAACTATGTTCTTATCCCTTGTTAGTTATCAGTGAGCTTCTAGGCTCACTGATTAACTAGATGACAGTTGCGGTTCAAAGTTATGTTCATCTAAGGGTTGGTCTATAAATATTACTAAGAACACTAAGATGAATCTAATCCTAGTAGTAGTTGGGGCTCTCACACTGCAACTACCCGCAGAGAAGCTTGCTTAGTGTTTTAACAACCTAAAAGGATATTCAATCCTAGACAGTTCAAGCACAACAAGATCAGAGCATGGATGGGACAAATACAATTGAAATTTACAAAATAATTTAAACTAAGAACTAACCCATGAGACACTGGATATTCCAGTCCTCTTGGGTGAAGCACTGGCTAGCCCAGGCATATCTTTTACACACACCTACAACATCTATTTATAGTTACAAGCACTCAATTAGGGTTACAATAATTTTCCCCAAAATCAGAGAAATTAGGGTTACTGATTTACCTAATTTGATGGAATGATAACTACTCCATGCGTCGACCCATTCTTCTTCTGACTCTCCTGCTCCTATCCATGCCTTCCAATTGCTTTTCTAACTAATTCATCAATTTCTCTCCTAGGGTTTCAGAGAAAGAAAAGAAGAGAGATTGATTAAATAGATAGGTAGAGAGGTAGGGAAATGATGGGAAAGGAGATGGGTTGTAGTTGGTTTGGTTGTGGAGTGGTTGAGAAAGGTGGTGGAGGTGATGATGGTGGTGCAGGCGATGGGGAGTGGTTCTGTAGACGGGGGTGAGGGAGGTGAAGTCGATGGAGAAGAAGGAGGGGAGTGTTTGGTTGATGGGTATAGGTATTTGGTGCTTGGGTGTGTGGCGGGTATAGCAAGATTGATGATTTGCGAAGCTCAGCCGTTGGATGTGGAATTGATAGATCAATCTGACGGCGAGATCGAATGGAGCTTGTAGCGACCGTTGGATGCCTGATACAACGAAACTGACGGCTCAAGATGGAGTTAGGTGCTGTAGTGTTAAACAGGAGCTTCATACTTTGATGTACAGGCGATGCTGCGACCATTGGATTCAGATGTGATCCAATCTGACGGCTGACGAAGGAGACGGGTATGGATATTGGAAATAGGTTTGGGTGAGGGGTTTTGGGCCTTGGGTATGCCAAGCCCATATCTTCTTTAAGAACAATTTTTCCTTGTTAAGCCCATTTATAGCCTTTTGGTCTTGTGCACAACATTCTTCGCGGCTTCCTTGCGTGATTCCTATCGGCTTCCACCACTTTTCTGCTCTTTTCGCTCCGTAATTCCATCCAAACTTTATTTAGAACCTAAAAATACAAAATTAATTAATAAAAATATTTATTCTTGAAAATAATGAAAACACAGAATATGGGATAAAATGTAGAATTAATGCACAAAAGATGAGTTAAATGCCAAGAAAAATATATAGAAATATGCACTTTTTAGCACTCATCACATGTCCATAGGATCGGTTCCCCTTTCTGCTATAAACCTTGTTGCACCCCATACAAGGATCGATTCCCCTTTGTGATGTGTTGCACCTCTTACTAGGATCGGTTCCCCTTTACCCAGTGTTAGGTCTTACAAACTACACAAACTCGATCATACCATCAGGTTATTACTTAAGATCGGTTTCACTAATAAAATTCATACCAATACAAAAGTCAGGCCTCATGTGAATAGTTTTACCAAGAACACAAAAAAGTCATGAGTGATTATACTAATCACACATATTGGTCGTTCATAAGATATGCAATGAAGAAGAATTCCAATAACGCCTGGCGATTTCCTTTTCGATTCACAAACAAATTTCATGAACTTACTTCCTTAAAACACATGTAAAACATTGTTTCCTAGGATGAAACCCTCACCTCATACCCATACATAATCACAATAGAATTCAAACGATTATGTCGATGTCTTATCTACAAAGTTTAATGGTTAAGCAATAAACCTCGTATTGTATTCCTTAATACTATGCCTATCTAGAGTATTCATGCTTCGCAGTTTTGTTTTCAATATGCACGACTTTAAAGATACGTTAGGGAATGAAATAGTTCAAGTCAAATATCACTAACCTCAAGTGGAAGGATGATGTTGTGGTTGTAGCTCCTTACTTCTTCACTTCTTCAAGTCTTCGCAATACTTGTAATGTCTCATATCCTAATACTTTCAAGCTAACCTATACGAAGTTGACTCTAGTACATTTAATAAAGCGACTCTTAAATGAGTTTTGCTTCACTAAAATATGACAACCAAACTTGACATACCAACACTTGGTGGGTTCAACCGAGCTATGCTCTAACACTATCTACTCTATCTCCTATTTGAGACAAAAGTCGTATAGTTATATAGATTTCAATATGAACATTTGATATTTCAAGCTGAGTTTAACTCGCTTACATATTTCTCGAAATATGTGTTGGTAAGCTTTTGCTTTAACCAAGTTCATCTTATATTCTTGACGAAAGTCGAAATATGATCAGGTGAAAATCGGTTGGTAACATCTTACATGATTTGTGTGAGACAGTCATTTGATGTAGACTCGGAATGTTTCGTATTGATCATTCAATCACTTGAAAATTTCTTTTAAGCTAATATTTTGTATGAGACAGCTATTGCCGTCTTCCGAGAATATTTCAATGGTTGAAATGAGAGTTTAGAATAATTAGATATAACCACAGTATGCGTACTTGCATATGTGTAATCCAAGTCTGGGAACCATGGTATGCATACCCGTATGCGTACTGATTGGTTTAGTAGAGGTCCGGGAACTAAGTGCGCATACCGGTATGCGTACTGGCATGAGGTTCAAATTCTGGGACTTTACTGAGTTTGGTGGTATGCGTACCCGTTCGCATACTGGCGAACCCAAACTTAGTCCAGCCACTAAGGTATGCGTACCCGTTTGCATACTTGAGTGGGTTATGTTCTAAAATTGGTTTTTTCATGAACTAATACATTAATATAATAAGGAATGCAATCTTTTGCAAACCGTGGCTATAATGTTGATGACTTGATTCGAGTGAATCAAAATCGATTTTGCTTCAATTGTGTCTTGTATACTTCTATGAGAATATAAACAATTGAACAACTCTAGAACTAGTTTCATTTGAGTCATCTGAACTAGTTGTGGTTAAGATGAATATGGTTGATATGAAAGTGTTCATATGGCTAACTTCGGTTAACTATTGTTGAGCCAACAAAGGTGTACACTTTTAGGAAAGGTTACTCATATCTAAATGAAGTCACTTTTCATTTGTGTGTAAAAATATAAGTTCGATCTAACGGTTGAAAGATATTAGCTTGAGTCTAATCAGATTTTTATCTAACAGTGAATATTGAATGCTTTGTTACCAAGGTAACATTGATTGCAGACCCTGATTTGAAGACTATATAAAGGAGAACTCTAGCAACTGGGAAACCTAATACCCACACCTCATGTGTGATACTAGTTGCGACTAAAGTCGATTCTCCTTTAACCTTAGGTTTTTCCAAAACCCTGTAGGTTAACGACTTGAAGTCTTCATTGGGATTGTGAAGCCAGACCCAACTATTTTCTTTGTAGTTACATGTTTTGATCTTGTTGTTTTCTATCGTGATTGAGTACTAACTTCTCTAAGATTTTCTCGAGATTTAATCTCCGACACGAAAGATAAAAAGTAGTCACAAACATCTTCGTCTCATCGTTTGTGATTCCACAATATCTTGTTTCACTACCATACAATTAAGATTATTGTGAGGTGATTGATATTTCTAGGATGTTCTTCAAGAATATAAGTCTGGTATATCAATTGGTTCATGTTCACCTTGATTTATCAAAAGACGTACAAAACTTTTATCTGTAGGAGACAGATTTATCTATTCAATAGATTTTTCTGTGCGAGACATATTGGTTTATCAAGTCTTCAACTTTGGGTCGTAGCAACTCTTAGTTGTGGGTGAGATCATCTAAGGGAATCAAGTGCGTAGAGTCCTACTAGGATTCAAAGACGTAAGGAGCGCAACTGTACCTTGATCAGTGTGAGGTTGGTTAGGGCTCAACTGCATTCCAGACCGAAGTTAACTTGGAGTAGATTAGTGTCTGTAGCGGCTTAGTACAATATGGTGTTCAAATACAGACTAGGTCCCAGGGTTTTTCTGCATTTGTTGTTTCCTCGTTAACTCTGGCGTCTGTTTTATTTCTTTTCCGCATTATATTTGTTTATATAATTGAAATATCACAAGTTGTGCGTAAGTTCAATCAATTGCGAATCCAACCTTTGGTTGTTGATTAAATTGATTGACACTTGGATATTGGTTTTTGATACCGTCCAAGTTATTTATTATATTCAATCGGGCTCGCAAATTCCTATTTGTTTGATTGCAGATTGAATTGAGAAATAGAGATATAACTCTTTGATATACTTTTCTTAAGATTGAGTCTGACTGTCTAGTTGATTCTCTTGAAAGTATATTGGAGTTAGTCCATACAAATTTCTAAGCGAAATATTGGGTGTGGTTGTTAGACCCCCGCTTTTTCAATTGGTATCAGAGCAGGCAAACACGCTAAGACCTCATAAGTCTGTGTTTGTAGCAATCTGACTATATGGACTAGTTCAGAAATTACCAGATGATTTTCAAATCTTGGATTCACCTGAGAGAACTATCATATCTAAGTCAATATCTAAACATTCTCTTTATGTGGAAACTGTTGATAACTGGGAAACACTCCTAGAACAACAGTTGGATGAACTTTCTGACGAAGGTGACTCAGATATTGATAGAGATGTTGATGAGGAAGTCTCAGAGTATGTTAAGATTTTGGATTCGGTGGAAAAGAAGAAAATGAGTACTTCTAATGTCACACCTTTTCTGACTAATCTCTGTCGAGAAAACAAGAAATTGAAAAGGATTTACGGAGGTCTTTATGTTTCGAATCGCTCTTACAAATCGATCCTCAAAGACTCTGAGGAAAACCTGAGTAGAAAGTCACTTGAATGTGATAATGTTTATCAAAAATACTTCTTGTTGGAAGAGAAACTTGCAGAAACTGAAGCAAGGATTAACTCCCAGCAACAAAGTTTTGATGACAGAGAAAGCGCTTACCTCGCTCGAGAAAAATGCCTTGAGGCTGATTTAGCTGCTGCTCTTGATAAAATCAAGATGTTGGAAGATGACTTGAAAAAGTTCAACACTAGTTCAAGCAAATTAACCACTATGTTAGGAGCAAGTAAAAATCATCGTGATACACGAGGATTGGGCTATAAGGGAATAGATGCTCCAAGTATTCGCAAAGAGGTAAAATTTGTCAAGGCTAGTGATTTTTCTCAACAAAAGGCTTCCACTGATAGCAAAAGTGAAATACCTTCACCGACAGTTAAGGTTCGAAAGAGCAAAGTATATCAACTTCCAAAGTCAGCACACACGGATCGAGGTAAGAATATTCCTTATGTTTGCCACTATTGCAGAAATAAAGGTCACTTGGAAAGGAGATGTCCTTTATGTATAAGGAATGAGAAACTTCATGATGTTTTTGTTTGGGAATCACAAGAAGTTGTGAAACCAAGATCATATGTTAATACTAATCCCCTTAACATTACAGGTTGTAACTATCCAACCTTTAGGCAAAGGAATTAGTGTTGTGATAAACCTAAATTTGCCTATAAACGTCATACAAATCCTTTTCACAATCGTAATGGTTATCAAAGGATAACTTCGTAAATACGAAGATAAGATTCGATGCTCCCAATTGGAGAATGATTAACTTGCAAAAGAATAGTCAATCCAATTCTCTTCCGAGAAATCTAGAAGAGAGTAATGTGAAAAGGAATGATCTCCCAGAAAATTCCATGACTATGGAGAAGGCAGTATCCATGATGTTGGAACTTAGAAGGTTCTTTGGAAAAATGGATTTGGATGTGAAAGGTTCTAAAAGTGATCTCTTTCATGATAATCCAAAAGTGAAACATAATAAGCCAAAAACTATAGATGGTGAAAAATCCATAGTTATGGAAAAGTCTGTTTTAGTCACTTGTGGTGAGCAAGACATTGTTCACCTCAACACAACTTGATTGTGTTGTAAGTGCATCTTCACCAAGGAATGCCCTGTTAAGTATACGCACGAGAATTTAGGCACACATATTGTGTTAGGTATGATATTGAATATTTGGTAAAGCCGTAGGATTAACGACAAGATCCTTCTAAAATGTATGTCTATAAAATTAAGCAAGATTTTTGTTTTTATCATTTCCTTAGAGTACTTATAATGATCCATGTACCTTGCTTATCGTTCATTTCTACCTAACTTGATTTATGTTTAAGGTTCTTAAATGTTTAGGTTTGAAAATAGTAGTTCGGGATGTTTGGACTTCATGGTACACATACCAGGTATGCATACCATCATTTAAAATCAAAATACAGGGATTTTAGTTCGCAAACCCATTTTCATACTGCTCCAGGTCACGGAAATTCGTTTGCAAACCTGTATGCATACTAGCATGTAGACGTCGATATTCAGTAAACTCGTTTTGGCCGCAAATTCTTCGTCTGAACTCGGAATGACCTCATTCTTTTTGCATTATCTTCCTCTTTGAATTATATTCAAAATGGAGATGAGAATTCTTGGATTTGGATGAGTTAAGATTGGTATTTGTCCCGACTCTTGTTTTTGAGTATTTTGCTCCGTTTCGTCGCACTTGTTCCACTTCTCTTGGACTTGGGCACTTGGATTCTTGGATTCTTGGAGTAATTATCTTCTAATCCCATTTGTATCTTTTGGATGATTATTTTGCCGTATTAGTGTTTATTGGTTTTATATATTACAAAAATTATTATAGGATATGTGTGTTTGCGTCTGTGAACTATGATTGTCCTATATATGTCAAAAGTTAAGCCTATTATGTCATTATGCAAATATTGATGGAAGATGGGATGAACTTTTGATTGCAAATATTAAGTCTATTACATGTCTTTATGCAAATATTGATGAAAATAGAATGAATCTTTGAATATTCCGCAGTATTGGTCTTTCCTTGATCCACATCTTTGTGTAAGTACTGTGCGGCTCCATAAGTTCTCTTATGTTGAGCATTCCTGATTAAATTAATCATGGGTTCTCTTGTGGTTAATTTAATTGAGTATTTTGGATACAAATTCATGTTTCATGTGATTTTTTAATGTCCAAAGAAATCCTTCTTTTCTTGTGAAAGTAAGGTCGCCCTTGTTGTTCTTCGGGGAATGACATTTTATGGGGAGGGTTCTTAATTGAACTTGTGCTTAATTGCCAAATCTTTGTGGGGATCGCGACTGTGGAATATTGTAGGAATTTTCTTGTATCTTTATAAACTCCTTGATGATTACACTAGTTTCGGCTATGTGAAATCATCGAAACAAAGTTGATATGTTCTCTTTTGGTCATGAAGTATCTCTATGGAAATTTCATTAGGATCCCACTAGTTTTCGTACCTTTGCCAATTTATATTGACAAAAAGGAGGAGAATTAATGTGTAGTTCACACTACAAATACATATGGTTTACGGATAATTATGTAAGGGGGAGTGGTTTTCCCGTGAGATGAAGTATTGACTAAGGGGGAGTGATACATATCACCATGGTATTGTTGTCAAGGTTGTGATACAATTGGACTTTGATGCGGTTTAACAATACTATGACACCGTATAACAATGATTGAGAGCTACTATTTTCTCATTGTTATAGCTACAGATCTTCAACAACTATGATGCTGAGTTGAACACATTTAGAATCACGGGAGTACTTGGAAGTGACGAAGATTTCGAGTAATGTTGAAGAACCAAGGAAATCAAGCATTTGGATTGAGAGCGACAAAGTTTATTTATTTTGTATTCCATAGGTATTGATAGTTTTGTCATTAAAATTGACAAAGGGGGAGATTGTTAGAGCACTGCTCGGTCGAACTCGAAAGCTTTGCTATATCAATCTTGTTTTTCAAGTTTAGTTGCCAAAACTATAAGTCTTGATTTCTAGTCTACTTATAGCTAAGTCTCGGATTAGGATAGAAAGTGTAGTTGAGCATTAAACTTCACGGTGTTCATCAATTGAAGACGAAGAACTACTAAGGGGAGCATGTGGAACTTCATCAACAAAAGGTATGTGGAGACTTGAACTTATCTATCACTCAAAAGTCTATCTACTCTTTCTCCTATTTGAGACAAAATTCGTATAGCTATATAGACTTCAATTATGCACATTTGATATTTCGAGTTGAGTCTAAATCGCTTACATATTTATCGAAATATGTGTTGGTAAGCTTTTGCTTTAACCAAGTTCATCTTATATTCTTGACGAAAGTCAAAAGATGATCATGTGAAAATCGCCTGGTAACATCTTACATGATTTGTGTGATGTAGACTCGGAATGTTTCGTATTGATCATCCGATCACTTGAAAATTGCTTTGAAGCTAATAGTTTGTGTGAGACAGCTATTGTCGTCTTCCAAAAATGTTTCAACGGTTGAAATGAGAGTTTAGAACAATTGGATATAAGCATAGTATGCGTAATTGCATATATGCAATCCAAATTCGGGAACCATGGTATGCATACCCGTATGCGCACTGATTGGTTTAGTAGAGGTCTGGGAACTAAGTACGCATATCGGTACGCGTACTGGCGTGAGGTTCAAGTTTCGGGACTTTACTGAGTTTGGTGGTATGCGTACCCGTTCGCATACTGGCGAACCCAAACTTAGTCCGACCACTAAAGGAGAACTCTAGCAACTGGGAAACCTAATCCCCACACCTCATGTGTGATACTAGTTGAGACTAGAGTCGATTCTCCTTTAACCTTAGGTTTTTCCAAAACCCTATAGGTTAACGACTTGAAGACTTCATTGGGATTGTGAAGCCAGACCCAACTATTTTCTTTGTAGTTGCGTGTTCAGATCTTGATGTTTTCTATCGTGATTGAGTATTATCTTCCCTAAGATTTGCTCGAGATTTAGTCTCCGATATGCAAGATAAAAAGTAGTCACAAACATCTTCTTCTCATCGTTTGTGATTCCACAATATCTTGTTTCGCTACCATACGATTAAGATTATTATGAGGTGATTGATATTTCTAGGTTGTTGTTCGGGAATATAAGTCTGTTATATCAATTGGTTCTTGCTCACCTTGATTTATCAAAATACGGAGACAGATTTATCTATTCAATAGACTTTTCTGTGGGAGAAATATTGGTTTATCAAGTATTCGATTTGGGTCGTAGCAACTCTTACTTGTGTATGAGATTATCTAAGGTAATTAAGTGCGTAGAGTCCTGTTGGGATTCAGAGACGCAAGGAGCGAAACTGCACCTTGATCAGTGTGAGATTGGTTAGGTCTCAACTACATTCTAGTCCGAAGTTAACTTGGAGTAGTCTAGTGTCTGTAGCGGCTTAATACAGTCCGGTGTTCAAATATGGACTAGGTCCCGGGGTTTTCTGCATTTACGGTTTCCTCGTTAACAAAACTTCTGGCACCTGTGTTATTTCTTTTCCGCATTATATTTGTTTATATAATTGAAATATCACAGGTTGTGCGTAAGATCAATCAATTGTGAATCCAACCTTTGGTTGTTGATTAAATTAATGGACACTTGGATATTGGTTTTTGACAGCACATGTTATGCGTAAGTTATTCGTCATATTCAATCGGGCTCGCAAATTCCTATTTGTTTGATTGCAGATTGAATTGAGAAATTGAGATATAACTCTTTGATATACTTTTCTTAAGATTGAGTCTGACTGTCTAGTTGATTCTCTTGAAAGTATATCGGAGTTAGTCCATACAGATTTCTAAGCGAAATATTGGGTGTGGTTGTTAGACCCCCGCTTTTTCACCTATTTGTAGCTAAATTATCTAATCTCAGGCGGTGAAGATGAGGATGATTGTCGTGCCTTGCAGAGAAATTCTCCCGTCTCTTCGGGAATAGATGGAGATAAACTAGGTTGAGTTTTTCTCATTATCCCTCCGCCTTTACTCTCTTCTGCGGTGAAAAATAGGTCGGGTATTTCTCATACGTGCCATAGACCGCTGGACCAAAACCCTAATTGATATCCCCCCATTTGTGTGAAGCTGAGTCATCCTTTGTGATGATGTGCGGAGAGAGAGAAATATTATCTTTAGCCGAGTTATCCAAGATAAAGAGATATTCTTTGATTTGTGAGAATGACTAGGATGAGTCACGTGAAAAGGAATATAATGCCTCAGGAATCTTGTGCAGAGTGTGAGAGAAGATGAGTTTGAGCTCCCTCTCTCCATGGCCGGTCACATATGTCATGTAGAGACCGTATTATTGCTTGTGGATCCCTGTGTTTAGCATGTGGAGCTCAAGAGAGCTTATCCACGTTTTTGGATAGACATGTATAGTTTAGGCTCAATTTACAAGTAGTGAGTGTGTTTGAGAGGCTAAGAAATAGGCTTGACCCCTGGGTAAGGCGTGTGCCTATTATGGGGAATAATCGGCCCTGTCTGAGATTCTCTGGGATATTTGAATCTCACTGAGATTTTGCGGAGAGATGCGAATCTCTCCGGTATTTTGAAAAGAGATGTGAATCTCTTTGAGATTTTGCGGAGAGAGGTGGATCTCTCTGAGATTTTGCAGAGAGATTTGAATCTCTTTGAGATTTTGCAGAGAGATGTGAATCTTTCCGAGATTTTGCAGAGAGATTTGAATCTCTCAGGGATTTTGCAGAGAGATGTGAATCTCTTCGAGATTTTGCGAAGAGATGTGAATCTCTCCGAGATTTTGCGAAGAGATGTGAATCTCTCCGAGATTTTATTGACAGATCTGAATCTCTATGTGGTCAGCTGGGACTCGTCTTGAAGAGAGAGAAAGGGCTTTGTGCGCCCGATTAATGTCTCGGCGAGAATTTGGCTCACTTGTCTTTGACAAGCGTATCTTGAAGAGATGTGCTAGGAATAAACGGTGTCCATGTGATGGGGCCGACAAGAACAATGTATCTCGAAAGGCTGTTTTAGGAGTCTGTCGAAAGGACCCAGAGGCAGAACAACCAATATATCTCACGGGGATGTACTAGAAATTATTCGGAAGCCTCGGTAAGTAGAGTCAGAGCCTAGAGTAGATATGACCAGTGTATCTAGCGATGATGTACTAGGAATCAGTGATTGATCTCAAATAGGGTGAGTCGTGCTTCAGTCACATGGAAGAAGGTTGAGGGTTGGTCTTAGGGAGGGAAGCATATGAAGAGAGATCATATAACAAGTTATTTCTCTGAGAGGTTATGAGAAAGTTATGTGTTAGCTTGAATAAATATATGACCTATTTATCGTTGAATTCTCTAATCTCAGGTCGGTGAAGAAAAGGATTGCTTTCCGTGCCGTGCGGAGCAATTCTCCCGTCTCTTCAGGAGTAGATAGAGATAAACTAGGTTGAGTTAATCACATTATTCCAAGGCCTTTACTCTCTTATGCGGTGAGAAACAATCCGGGTATTTCTCACACGTGCCATAGATCGCCAGAACAAAACCCTAATTGTTATCCCCTCATTTGTGTGAAGCTGAGTCATCCTTTATGATGATGTGTTGAGAGAGAGAAATATTCTCTTTGTCCGAGTTGGCCAAGATAGAGAGATATTCTCCGATTTGTAAGAATGACTAGGATGAGTCACATGAAAAAGCATGGGATGCCTCAGAATTCGTGTGGAGAGTCTGATAAGGAGACTTGATTCCTACATGAGGATCGTGCCTACTATGGGGAATATTCAGCATTGTCTGAGATTTCCCGAGAGATTTGAATCTCTCCGATATTTTACAGAGAGATTTGAATCTCTTCGAGATTTTCGGACGGATCAAAATCTCTACGAAGATTTTCTTAACGAATCTGAATCTCTACGTGGTTATCTAGGACTCGTCCTGAAGAGAGAGAAAAGGATTTGTATGCCCGGTTAATGTCTCAGCGAGACTTTGGATCGCTTGTCTTTGACCAGCGTATCTTGCAGAGATGTGCTAGGAATCAATTGTGTTTGTATTTATGGGGTCGACATGACCAGTATATATCGGAAGGATGTTCTAGGAGTCTGTCGAACGGGCCCAAAGGCAAAATAACCAGCGTATCTCGTGGGGATGTCCTAGGAATTATTCTGAAGCCTCGGTAAGTCAAGTCAGAGCCTAGAGTAGACATGGCCAGTGTATCTTGCAATGATGTACTATGAATCAGTCCTTGATCTCACATAGGGTGAGTCGTGCTTACATGAGACATGTATGTCTCTGCTCTGGGTCATAAGTCCGTCGGGGACGTTTTTATGCATCTGCAGAGCCTACATGACCAGCAGTATCTCGTGAGGATGTATATAAGGAATCATGGCATCACAATCAGCTGCGTCTCGCGAAGACATCACAATCATAAGTCTGTCTGGGACGTTTTACGCTCTACAAAACCTAAGTGACCAGCAGTATCTCGTCGAGGATGTACGCTAGGAGTCACGACATCACGACCAACAGTATCTCACGGGGACGTATACTAGAAATCGTGGCTATGAGTGCCTTGAGGACTAAGGGCTTAATCTCTCCCGTGAGAATTGAATTCTGTCTATGGTCTTGAAATGACACTTTTTCCCCTTATCCAAATTTCACCATCTACAAGATCTTTGGTTGATAACCTAGCAACAGGTGGGCCCCAACACCTTTTTGAATAGCAACACCTAATCTATGAAAAATAAAACTGCCTAGACCACTACCAGCATCATTACTAACTGAAAAATTCTTGAAACGTTAAAAAAAACACAAAGTATCCTCACTAAGCTCCACCAAAGTAGTGAAAGCTAAAACTCCCAAGCCATAGCCATGTGAAACACACTTGTTGATGGTGGATTTTCGACAAAGGCTAAAATCGTAAAATCATAATTTTGCATATTTCTGACACGGCTTCAGACATGTATGTGAAATTATTATTTTAGGATTCAGACGTGAAAGTTCATCTCACAATCTCTGACCGAGTGTACTATTAGAGCACTGCTCAGTCAAACTCGCAAGTGTTGCCATCCCAAGCTTTTTTTTTAATGTTAGTGATCAAAACTATAAGTCTTGATTTCTAGTCTACTTATAGTGATGTCTCAGACTAGGATAGATTGTGTAGTTGAGCATTAGACTTCACGACTATCATCATTTGGAGATGAAGAACTACTAAAGAGAGCTTGTGGAACTTCATCAACAAAAGGTATGTGGAGACTAAAAATCATTTATCACTTGGAAAGTCTATTGTTAGAGCATAGCTCGGTCGACCTCGCATGCGTTGCTATCTCAAGCATGTTTGTCAATGTTAGTGATCAAAACTATGAGTCTTGATTTCTAGCCTACATAGTTAAGTCTCGGACTAGGATAGAAAAGTGAAGTTGAGCTCAAGGACATCATGGCGATTCATCATACAACGACGAAGATCTATACAAGGAACCGTGGAACTTCATCAACAAGAAGGTATGTGGAGACTTGAACTTATCTATCACTAAAAAGTCTATCTATTCTATCTCCTACTTCTTATGAGACAAAATTTGTATGCTATATAGACTAGATCATACACATTTAACATTTCGAGCTGCGCATTCATTGTTTATCTTTTATCTCGAAATCGTGTGTTGGTAAAGCGTTTAGCTTTGATCAAGTTTATCTTCACCTAGTGACGAAAGTCATGAAAAGTTTCAATCACTTTGAGAATTTCTCTGACGTGAATCGGTCTGTGAATAACGGATACATAGCGTCCTCTGAGAATGTCTCAATGATTGAAATGAGAGTTTAGATTACATAACCATGTATTCCTTGAACCGAAGTTTTCGAATTTTGTTGATCAAGAGAAATCGGGAGGATTGTGGAATTGGCTTGCCAAGTCCGCGAACCCAGTCCGCAGACTCAGTCCGCGAACTGTAGGAAGTTCTCGACCGAGAATTTCTGCTGGATTTTCCAAAACTCGTTTGTGTGCTAAGTCCGCGAACCCAGTCCGCGAACTGGCGGAAGTTCTCTTTCCGAGAATTTCTGCTGAGTTTGGAAAACTCAACCGATTAACTTAAGTCCGCGAACTTGTTTGTGAGCTTAAGTGGTTATGATCCAAAGATGTGCTCTTAACATGAAACTTAAATTACTAAGGAATGCTTTATGCAAACCGTGGCTATAATGTTCATGAGCCGATTCAATCGAATCGAATCGAATCATCTTTGTTTCAATTGTGTCTTATGTAGTTATATAAGATCTCGTAACAATTGAACAACTTTTTAACTAGTTCATTTGAGTCAATTGAACTAGTTATGGTGAAGAAGAACAAGGTTAATATGAAATGCTCATATAGTTAACCTTTTGGGTTACTATGTTGAACCAACATACACGTACACGTTTGGGCATGGTTTTCACAAACCCAGTAAACGTCTACCCAAGTGTATGTGACAAGCTCAGTTTTCGATCTAACGGTTGAGAAATATTAGATTGAATCTAAATCAGGTTTTCATTTAACGGTGAATAAGGATTTCTTTGTAACTAAGGCAAAACCCTGATTTGAAGGCTATATAATGGAGACATCTAACATTGTGCAAAACTAATCCCGACACGCCTGTGTGCTACTAGTGCGCCCGCTAGAGTTGATCCCCATTAACCTTTGATTTTCTTCTCTAAAATCAGGTTAACGACTTAAAGACTTCATTGGGATTGTGAAGCCAGACCGTAACTACTTTTATTGTAGTTGTGTGATATGATCTTGCATCTTCTATCGTACGAGTACAATCGATTGATTGGCTTGAGATCGTGAGAGTTCTCCGATAGGCAAGATAAAGAAGTCACAAACATCTTCGTCTCACTGTTTGTGATTCCTCGGCAATCCGCTTGTGTAGTCAGGAAGGATTGTAGAGAGGTGATTGATTATCTAGGTTGTTCTTCGAGAATATAATATTGTATTATCAATTGGTTCCTGTTCACCTTGATTTATATCAAAAGACGGAACAAAACCTAGGGTTTATCTTTGGGAGACAGATTTATTCTTTGATAAACTTTTCTGTGTGAGACAGATCTGTTTATTATCAAGTCTGTGATTTTGGGTTGCAGCAACTCTTGGTTGTGGGTGAGATCAGCTAAGGGAATCAAGTGCGTAGTATCCTGCTGGGATCAGAGGCGTAGGAGTAGAACTGTACCTTGGATCGGCGGGAGACTGATTGGGGTTCAACTATAGTCCAGGCTGAAGTTAGGTTGGAGTAGGCTAGTGTCTGTAGCGGCTTAATACAATATGTATTCAATCTGGACTAGGTCCCGGGGTTTTTCTGCATTTGCGGTTTCCTCATTAACAAAATTTCTGGTGTCTGTGTTATTTTTTTTTCGCATTATATTTTATATAATTGAAATAATACAGGTTGTGCGTTCGTGATCATTAATTGGAAATCCAACCTTTGGTTGTTGATTGATATTGATTGATCCTTGGACATTGGTCTTTGGTACCGTTCAAGTTATTCCTTGTATTTGATAAAGACTCGCTATTGTTTTTAGCTTGAGTAAAAATCAAATCAAGAGAGAGATATTAACTCCTTGAGATACTTTTATCTAGATTGAGTCTGACTATCTAGTTGATTCTCTAGTAAAGTATTTCAGAGTTAGTCCATACAGATTGCTAATCGAATTATTGGGTGGTGTTGTTAGACCCCCGCTTTTTCAATTGGTATCATAGCAGGCAAACACGTTTAAGACCTAACAAGTCTGTGTTTGTTGCAATCTGAGTCTGTGGACATAATCTCATACGCATACCAAAATGCCTTCTAAAGCTGTCAACCTTGTCAAGCGTCTCGGAAATACCTCAAAGGGTCACTCCTTAGATGATTCTTCCGAATCCCGAGGTAGGAGGACTGTTCCATCCTGTGTTGGTCATTCTTTCTCCAATGAGACGTTGGACATAATGGCAAAAGCTGAAATGGAGCTCACCAGAATTTCAAAAAATTCTACAGAGTTTGTTGATCTCAAGGATCATGTACAGCTCATGGATGAATTCGAAAAGTCTATTGATCGTGAACAAGTACTCTACAAAATTATAGGGTCATTCTCTAAGGAAATTGAGAAACTTCTTCAAGAAAACAATATACAACGTGAAAAAATTTGTGATCTTGAAAAGCTGGTCAAAGAAGGCTCAATTAAAGAATTTTTTTTATCAAGACGCATTCATCCGATCTAGACAGACTTCGTGTTGAGAAGGAGAAACTTGAAGCATCGCTTGTCTTAGCCCATGGACAATACAAATCCTTTGAAAAGGAAAACTCTGTTTTAAAGAAAAATTCTTCTGCACAAATTAATTCCCATGAGTTACTGTACATAATGAAATTTTCTCCAGAAGAAGATTGTGTCAAGAAAAGTTCTCATAACTTACAATCTTCTCCGGTGGCTATGAAGTTTAAACAAGTACCAGTTATTGTTTCTCCTCCACGAATATGTACCTTATGTGGAAAAGGATATCATTATGCTATCCATTGTTTTGCTAGAAAGAAACGTGTTTCTGAACTTCACAAGTTGCTTCTTTCTACTGTCAATGGAGTAAATAGTCGGACGACTACTACAGTGAAGGTCCCTTTCACAGGAAACCAGGCATCTTATAAAAATGATCTCTCTCCTAGAAATCATTACAGGACATTTGTAAATTCTCGTGCTACCAATGAAAGTATTTCCTGTACTTATAAGAATGAATATGATAAATCTAAGTCTAGTGTGTGGAAACACCGTTCATCTTGGCAGAGGCCTTCAGACAGATATGGGAAACACCGTTCGCTTTTCAACCATCTACATTTTTCTTTTTCCATCTTCTTAATCTTTTCATGTGATTAGTCTGACTCCGAGTGTGATGTCCATCGTGAAACTGTCTTAGTAGAGCTCTGTCACTTATATGAATTTTAGTATGCTTGAGTGCAAAATCGTATACAGCAATTGGAATTTCGCGTCAGGGTACTTCCTCCTGTAATTAATAAGTATGCCAACCAAGGAGGTTCTTTAGTGCTTTCCAAGATTTTTCGTAGATAGCTAGGGTCTGGAGTATTGGTTTTTGTGGGTACACCTCTGATAAACCCACCCGAGATTAACTCGGTCACTTTTCAAGAATAAGTTTTGCTCGAGGACTAGCAAATAATAAGTTTGGGGGTATTTGATAGACACATTTTAGTGTCTAATTTGTCCTCAATGTCCGTATTGTTGGCACTCGATTTTGTACTAATTTTGTTATTTTATGTATTTGTAGGTATTTTTTGGAAATAAATATTTTAAGAAAATTCGGCTCGAAAAGTTGATTTTGGCACCCGGAGGACAAGTGTTATTCGGAATCTCGCTTTTGGATAAGGGGCGACCACTGGATAAGGGGCGACCTTCTTTCAAAATTCAAAATTTGTTTTGGCGGGAAAATTCTTTCCTTTACTGGCAGATTTTCAATTCGACATTTGAAGGTGTTTTAACGAGATTAAAGAGCTGAGACTTAATGGGTATATGTGATATGAGTATATGAAGATATTATGGTGGTTGGGATCGATCAAATTTGTCCAGAAAATCAATTCCCAATCAAAACAGAGAAAAGAATATCGTCTCATTTTTGGAAAGAAAATCACGTAAAAGATGTTGCATGTTTGTGTAGTTAAGCCCAGATATTCTCCTAGGATGCGTATCAATCAGTTTATGAAGATTTCCAAGACAATTAACGTACACAGAGGAAGAAATAAGAAATTATTCTCAAAAATATTTTTCTTCATTGTGAAGATTTTTGAGGAGTTATGGCGAGATTCAATGAGTCTTATGTGTATAAATAGGTTGCTACTATCACAGGGAAGGGCTGTCGAGAGTTTGGAGTCGAAAGGAGGGCCAGAGGAGCAGAAATCAGAGTTTTCAGAACTCTGTTGCTGCTGCTGCCCGTGAAGAACAAGGAATCGGCCACGGTTCCTTCATCCATTTGCAACTGTTTCTTCAACTGCTCTGCAACGTTTATCTTCATCGCAACAGTTTCTTCATCATATTTTGCAACAGAGAAGTAAACCACAGCATTTAATTTTCCGTCACCATTTGTTTCTCTGTAACAGTCCAACATCGTCTTCGCAACAGGAACTGCTGTTGCGATTTCTCTGTTGCATTGTTTACTCAATTGTAATCAACTTTGGAGCAATAATAAAACATTTTGAGATTATGATTAATATGAGGAGCTAAACCCAACATTGGGACGACGGAGGGAGTCTATTTTCGTCATTGTGGTAAATTTAATTTATTCTTTTTATGACTTTTGCACTGATTAAAAATTGAAAAATGATTTTAATTAATTAGTTATCATTTTATTTGATGCGGCATGCTTGCTTAAATGTTTGATGTCCCATGCTTACGATTTATAACTAATATTCTGAGAATCTATTTTGGCAAAATAAGAGTCCATATATTTATGTTTTGAGCAGTAATTGTTAAGAATAAATAAAATATACCACATGCATGAAGAATTGGCCAAGTCCTTAGTCCCAATACCTCTCGAACATCTTGTGACAAATTTGTACATATATTTTCGTTTTAAAATCTATTCAAGTCCGAGCAACGAACTTTTACTTACCTCTTGAAAAATACTATAACAAAATGGCGCCGCCGACGCGGACTTGTATATAGGATTTATTTTTTTAGGTTTTTATTATTTTATTTTTTAGAATTGTTTGTTCCCTTTTACGTTTCTTTTTGTCTTTATTTTGCAGGTTCAAAGTGAAAACTAAGGACTTGGAGAGGAAAAATCTTAAAGCGAAAAGAGAAGAAAAAAAGGACAATTTTAGGATTTAATTTTTAATTTTTTTTTTTAGAGTGTGTGAGGAAAACTGTAATTTTTTTTTTTATTTATTTATTTGGACTTTGGACTGGACTCTTGGACTTTGTTATTATTTTTTTTAACCCTACGGAAGGGTATTATTATTAAAAAAAAAAAATTATATAAACTGTGTGCAGGGAAGGACGACGATTACTATATCGTCTCGGCCCCTCGGGTTCGTACACGGCATAGGAGTCGTGGCCCGAGTCGACGACAACGGTTCATCGCCCGTCTGGTACGGGAGGTAAGTCCAATCGAAACACCCGCGAATCTCTGCAAGCGGGTTACTGTCTGCCTTAAGGTGATAATTGTTTGAGGACGAACCGGACTGTCTTTATTTTCCTAGTAAAGGGCAAGGCCTGGCCTAAACAAGATAAGGGTTCGGATTTCATCACCGTTCCCTTCTTGCCCGCCTTAGGAAAACGAAACCTAACGCGAACCCAAGCTTAAAATTTGGAATAGAACGAGACCGATAGGGTAACGAGCTTAATAGGAAACTCGTTCGAAAAATATTGGTTGCTCTTTAAGCACACTCCAAAGTTCATGATGGTTTCTGGGTTGAATGCGTGACTGCGCCGCCTTGTGATAGCGGTGAGGCCTTGGGTATCAAAGCTCCACTGAGCTTCCCTCGCCTCAATTCAACTTACTTTGACTCGGATTGATTCCAGAGGGGTTTGCTCAAATTGCAACGAATTCCCTTTCGAAAGATAGAAGCTGGTCTAGAAACAATCTAAGTGGAGCCATCATGCTTTTTGTTTGCTAGAAATCTTTAGGTTTGCTTTGGTGGAGTCGAGTCGGCCTTGTTTGTGATTGTATAGAATCCCTCTGTAGTTTATATTTCTTCGGTGATGAATCCTTTTGAGGAGACGCCACCTGCGATGACGTTGCGAGAATATATGTCTAGAAATTCTCGTTATCAAGAGACGTCTTCGGAAATGACTCTTGGTGAATATATGCGTGGGCAGCGATATATGGATACTCCAACTTTTATTGAGGAATCACCTCTAACGATCTATGAGAAATATTATAAACATAGACCATGTAGTTTGGAACAAAGATTGAGAATTCTTGAATTTCAAAAATTGTATCATGATGATGAGGATAGTGATGATGAAGAATCTGAAATATGTGGGAATAGTGATCAGGAATTTGTTACCCCAGTTGAGCCTTATAATGATTATATTATTTCTGATTCAGATCCTAATAATTTTAAAAATTATTCACCTATTCAAAAGGACGAGGATTTGACTAGAGATACCCCCGTTTCAGACGATGTAGTATGTCCTGTTTACGAAACCGATGATGGTTTAGAGGAACCAGTTTATCTTGAGATCGAGTCAAACGATTTAGAAACAATAGTCTTAGATGAACTCGTAGAGATTAGCGAGGATGAACCTGAATTAGAAAATCAATGCCGACCTAGAAATTAGGGAGGTTATGACTAGTCTATCTAGAGACGCCGAAAACTCTAATTTGGGGGTGAGTATCATTCTCCATGTGCTTTAACTCTTAGTAAGGTCCCTCACTTGGGACTTGACATCAATGCCTCAACCATCTTACAAGATTATCTTCATAATCGTTTTCCAGAACCTAATGATATCCAACAAGAGTCTCAAATGTTAGAAACCCATCCTCTGGTTGATGTGGTTAACCCAGCAATTAATACCAAGATTGATTTTGTTTTCCCACCAAATAGTTTTCTTCCAATTGTGGGACGTATAGATTTCAAATGTGTCACTTATTAAGTTGACAAGCTAGCTAGGAGTACTCTTAGGTTTAATGGAATCGAACACATTTTCCTAAGAATGACCACTACTCTCACTGTGGTCAACTATGTAAGTCATATCTGATTGACTTAGAGGATCCGCAATTATTTAGGTTATTACTTCGTGATTCTAAGTCGTATTTGAGTTTTTACAGACTCTAAGACCTAGTGATTCGGATCCCATCTATGAAGAAACGCAGCCAATGAAAATATTCTATCAAGATCCTTTCATAGAACCTGAACCTGAACCACAATGGGACATAGGTATCTTCATCAGGAAACTAGATAAGGGTATGCAGTACATGTTCACTTTCTTGGGTTATTGTAGTTTCCTTTGGTCAGCTCTATTTAGTTTTGAAGACCCACAGTTATTTCGACTGTTACTTTATGGTTCGAGTTGACTAATCCTTTCCTAAGTCTGGCTGAAGACTTTAAACTTAGCACTTCTTGGGAGGTAACCCAATCTCACGCAACACGGTAATATCCTTCCTTAACTCTTTTACTTCAAATAGTAACCGTTTCTCCTTGTTCATGTTTTTAATTTTATCTTTAGAACATTGAGGACAATGTTAGATTTAAGTTTGGGGGTATTGGGAGAAACTTTTTAGTTGCGTAATAAATAAACTCCAGAGCCTAGAAATTTATGCGTATTTAGGATAGCACTAACCAATCTAAGTGGATGGAAACATTTTTGTTTTAGGAGTTGAGGAACCAATCTGACTAGATGGAAACATCTATAGAGTCTATTCATAAAAGCACAGAGCTCAGGTGTTAGAAATAACATGATAGTTTCGCCATATCTTGTCGAGTCCTTTTCACTTTCTATTTTTAGTTTTCTTTTATTTCAAGTGATTTGGTGGGGCACACGATTCAAGTTGTTACCTTTGCTAGGGTGAAATAGAGTGACTGAGTTACCTTTTCAAAAAAAAAAAAAAAAAAAAAAAAAAAAAAAGACCGGACCAGTTAGACCAATCGGAATAAGTATTAACACTTGGATAGCAATATGCGTGTGTTCTCCCTGTTTTCCGTCGCCTAAGCAAGCGTGGAATGCAGGACCCGTGGGAACTATCGTGTAATCTGCTGACAAGAAGCATGCGCTTGGATCCAAAAGATCTATTCATGCCGTTAAGTTAAAAAAAAAAAAAATGATTATTGTTATGTGTAGTCAACTGCTGGTTCCCTTGTATTTGCCAGTTTGTTGATCTAGATTTAAGTTATTGACCACTGGTTCCCTTGTATATGCCAGTGTGTTAATATTAGTCAGACCGGTATCTCAGTCATTTAGGTTAGGTTCATCTTGGCAGAGGCCTTCAGACAGATATGGGAAACACCGTTCGCTTTTCAACCATCTACATTTTTCTTTTTCCATCTTCTTAATCTTTTCATGTGATTAGTCTGACTCCGAGTGTGATGTCCATCGTGAAACTATCTTAGTAGAGCTCTGTCACTTATATGAATTTTAGTATGCTTGAGTGCAAATCGTATACAGCAATTGGAATTTCGCGTCAGGGTACTTCCTCCTGTAATTAATAAGTATGCCAACCAAGGAGGTTCTTTAGTGCTTTCCAAGATTTTTCGTAGATATCTAGGGTCTGGAGTATTGGTTTTTGTGGGTACACCTCTGATAAACCCACCCGAGATTAACTCGGTCACTTTTCAAGAATAAGTTTTGCTCGAGGACTAGCAAATAATAAGTTTGGGGGTATTTGATAGACACATTTTAGTGTCTAATTTGTCCTCAATGTCCGTATTGTTGGCACTCGATTTTGTACTAATTTTGTTATTTTATGTATTTGTAGGTATTTTTTGGAAATAAATATTTTAAGAAAATTCGGCTCGAAAAGTTGATTTTGGCACCCGGAGGACAAGTGTTATTCGGAATCTCGCTTTTGGATAAGGGGCGACCACTGGATAAGGGGCGACCTTCTTTCAAAATTCAAAATTTGTTTTGGCGGGAAAATTCTTTCCTTTACTGGCAGATTTTCAATTCGACATTTGAAGGTGTTTTAACGAGATTAAAGAGCTGAGACTTAATGGGTATATGTGATATGAGTATATGAAGATATTATGGTGGTTGGTATCGATCAAATTTGTCCAGAAAATCAATTCCCAATCAAAACAGAGAAAAGAATATCGTCTCATTTTTGGAAAGAAAATCACGTAAAAGATGTTGCATGTTTGTGTAGTTAAGCCCAGATATTCTCCTAGGATGCGTATCAATCAGTTTATGAAGATTTCCAAGACAATTAACGTACACAGAGGAAGAAATAAGAAATTATTCTCAAAAATATTTTTCTTCATTGTGAAGATTTTTGAGGAGTTATGGCGAGATTCAATGAGTCTTAGGTGTATAAATAGGTTGCTACTATCACAGGGAAGGGCTGTCGAGAGTTGGGAGTCGAAAGGAGGGCCAGAGGAGCAGAAATCAGAGTTTTCAGAACTCTGTTGCTGCTGCTGCTGCTGCCCGTGAAGAACAAGGAATCGGCCACGGTTCCTTCATCCATTTGCAACTGTTTCTTCAACTGCTCTGCAACGTTTATCTTCATCGCAACAGTTTCTTCATCATATTTTGCAACAGAGAAGTAAACCACAGCATTTAATTTTCCGTCACCTTTTGTTTCTCTGTAACAGTCCAACATCGTCTTCGCAACAGGAACCGCTGTTGCGATTTCTCTGTTGCATTGTTTACTCAATTGTAATCAACTTTGGAGCAATAATAAAACATTTTGAGATTATGATTAATATGAGGAGCTAAACCCAACATTGGGACGACGGAGGGAGTCTATTTTCGTCATTGTGGTAAATTTAATTTATTCTTTTTATGACTTTTGCACTGATTAAAAATTGAAAAATGATTTTAATTAATTAGTTACCATTTTATTTGATGCGGCATGCTTGCTTAAATGTTTGATGTCCCATGCTTACGATTTATAACTAATATTCTGAGAATCTATTTTGGCAAAATAAGAGTCCATATATTTATGTTTTGAGCAGTAATTGTTAAGAATAAATAAAATATACCACATGCATGAAGAATTGGCCAAGTCCTTAGTCCCAATACCTCTCGAACATCTTGTGACAAATTTGTACATATATTTTCGTTTTAAAATCTATTCAAGTCCGAGCAACGAACTTTTACTTACCTCTTGAAAAATACTATAACACAGCAGAATGTTCTATCCTTGTGTCTAACTTGAGAGATACAAGGATGAGGATTTGAGAGATGCTCAAGTATTGTGCTATATTTTCTCTAGGTTGTATATCCCTTGTTATAATGATCTTCTCTAGTCTCTTTTTCTTTCTGTCACTTTTGATCTTTTGGGATGATGGACGCTTTGGAAGCTGCACATTATCTCTCTTTAGAGCCATTTTGGTCGGCCCGCGAACGCTCATATATCCTCAAGGAAATCTAGAGTTTCTATCCAGGGCATTCACGAACATATATAAATCTTATATGTGTTTCATTTTTCTTCAGAAAGGAGCTCTATGGAAACTGTTCCCAAATAAGAAGTTAACCCTATGGTTGAGGATGATCTCAAAGGATGTGATTCTGGTCAAGAGTTTATACGGAAGAAGATGCTTGAAATAAAAGAGTATAACACTTGGATTGGTGAATCTGTCAAGGATCTGTTTCGTGTTCAGAATGAAGTTAAGAACGAACTGGCTAACCTTCAATTGCAGATAAACCAGTTTATTGATGGACATGCGAAAATCCTTGGTACTCAGAATATCTTGATCAGAAATCAGAAGAAATCTATCCTTGACTGTGCAAAGGCTCGTCATTATGCTCGCATTATTGATCGAAAAGTCAATGTTCTAACTTTTGAACATGGTGTCTCTACGGTCAACGAGGTCAAGGATATCAGTGACTCCTACTTTGATAGACCATTTCTGAGGTATGAAATCATCAAGGAAAACTAAATTTTGTTGCCTAGTATGTCTTCTTTTTGGATTAGTTGGAAGAATAACTAGTGCTTTGAATAGCGATGATTGTGACTACACATAGCTATTTTTGTTTTCATCTTCTTATGTTATTTTTTAGGTTTATTGGTTATTAAATTATAAAAATATTTGGAGGATGATGTTTATTGCAGTATTTTAATGGTTTGTGATATTGCAATATTTTTATGGGATATGTATTGTTTGCGTCTGTGAACTTGAAGGTCCCATATTGCGGTCAAAATTAAAGTCGTTCATGAATTAGTATTCGTATTGATGAAAGGACGAATGGACTTTTGACAATTACAAAAGTTATGCATATGAAATCATGTATTTGATGGAAAATAGGATGTTATCTTTTGTTTGACAAGGATAAAGTCTATTATATCGTTATGATGGAAAATAGAATAGATCCTTGTATGTTATCCACGGTATTAATCTTCATTGATCCATCTTGTTATGTTTACCGTGAAGGCTCCATTGAGTGTCTTATGTTGAGCGCGATACAACTAAGTCGATTATTCTTATTGGCTTGTTGGTTGTTCCATAAGATGCTATATGTCGAGCATTAGGAACTAAATTAATCAACCAGTTTGGTTATTTAGTTTATACTTCATAAGTTTTCTTTCTTATGTCGAGTACATGTACGGTTAAGGTTGTCATATTCTATGATGAACTTAGTCGGGGTTCCATAAGTTCTCTTATGTTGAGCCCAAAATAATTAAATTGATTACTTCGCTGATTAATTTGGTTGTTCGTTGATGAGTGCTAAAAAGTGCATATTTCTATATATTTTTCTTGGCATTTAACTCATCTTTTGTGCATTAATTCTACATTTTATCCCATATTCTGTATTTTCATTGTTTTCAAGAATAAATATTTTTATTAATTAATTTTGTATTTCTAGGTTGTAAATAAAGACTAGATGAGTTGCGGAGCAGAAAAGTGGTGAAAAGCCGGGAGGAATTACACAAGGAAGCCGCGAAGAATGTTGTGCACAAGACCAAAAGGCTAAAAGTGGGCTTGAAGAGGAAGAAATTGTTATTAAAGAAGAAATGGGCTCAGAATTATCCCAAGCCCAACTTATCTCCCAAACCAAAACCCAAATCCATAACCCACTTCTCATGTAGCCGTCAGATTGGATCCATATCATCATCCAACGGTCGCCTCCTCTTCGTGCATCAAAGTCTGAAATTCCTGACCAACACTACAGCACCTAACTCCATCTCACGCCGTTAGTTTCGTTGTATCTCTTCATCCGACGGTCGCTGAAGGCTATGTTCCATCTTATCGTTGGATGCATTTCAGATGTATCGATAAAACGCCTATCACTCGCCTAACATCGAAATCTGATGAGCCCGCCTCACACTCGAACAACCTAACCCTATACCCATCGCCAAACACTCCCCTCCTTCTTTCCATCGACTCCATCTTCTCCATTCCGTCTGCAGAGAAAAACTCTGCCACCACCATCACCTATTCCCTTCTAATTTCAGAGACCTAATTCACCTAATTCACTCGCCTCTTCTCAGAAACCCTAGGCGTGTGAGTTTGGTAAATTAGATTGAGAAATAACACAAATTAGAGGCATGGGTAGGAGCAGGAAGAGCAGAAGAAGAGTGGGTCGAAGAGATGGAGCAATTGTCCCATCTAATTAGGTGAGAAATCAGAAACCCTAACTGCCCTGTTTTGAATTTGGGGGAAAATTGTAAACCCTAATTTTGGGTATAAATAGAAGGCTTGTGTGTTGTAGAAAGTATGCCTGGACTAGCCAGTGTGTCACCCAAGAGCACTGGAATAGCCAGTGTCTCAAGGGTTGTAGTTCAATGCTCTGTTTATGTTCAATATTTGAATTCATGTTTCAATTATCTTGTATGATGTATGTTTGTGTTAGCATGTTAGTCATGAGCTAAGTCTCACTAGCTGAGGCTCAGATGAAGCTTTAGTGGACTGTTAGGTAGTGGAATGTTAGGTTAGAAGCCTTAGTTCACTGAATTGATTGAGCAATGGGAGAAATCAGTGCTCACTAGTGCTTGTGATTGATTGTACTGTCAAAAGACAGTCAATACTAGGATCACATCAGTTGAGCAAGCTGATTATCTTGCTATTCCCTTTTTGTATGCTTAGGATCTTAAGTTGTCCTTAACTGTCACTTAGTTCCATTAGGGATTCAACCTAGAACTACATTATTTGGCTCGGTCACAAGGGTGGATTCAAAGCCGTAGCTTAGCCCACAATCTGTTTTTACAGTCACTTGCAACTGTAATTCTGTTATTCTTATTGCTCAGTTGAGTTTTCCTTGCTGTTTTATTTAGCTTTTGCACTTCACATCTTGCTGTGCACTGAAATCAGTGCACTGCCTTCCCTGCCCTTGGCTCATAGCCTTGGTTAGATGTTTTACCATCTCTGTTTCACTGTCACTGCAGCCTTGTGACCTTGCATTTAGTTTTGCATCAATTATCAGCATAGTGTAACTTCATTGCACACTCCCAAGTCCCTGTGGAATGACCCTGTTCTTGCACACAAGCTACAACTGACCCTGTGCACTTGCAGGTATCACTGTAGGCATCCATTTATTGTCTTATTTTCACATCTTTAAGAGCCGACCAAGTTTTTGGCGCCGCTGCCGGGGACTTGGCGCTGTGTGTTGATTTGTTCTTTGCTGTTTTGTTGCATTCACTTTCATCTTCATATTTGCATCATAGTTCATTGCATTTGCATCTTTCCCTGCATTGCATACTCATTTGCATATTGTTCACTTACATTCCTGCATCATATCTTGCATCTTTACTCACTTTCTGCTTTGAGCCAGCAGGTACCTGCCTATCCTGCTGCTTTTGCTGTGGAGCTGCTGCTGCTCCTGTGCTTGTTGTACTCCTGCTCTCCTGCTGAGCTGCTGTGCTTGTGCTGCTGTGGTGCTCCTGCTTGTGCCAGGCCAAGACTGCTGCTGAGCTGCTGTGGCCCATGTTGTTGAGCTGTGCTGCTAGCCTGAACTGCTGTTGTGGAGCTGGTGTTGCACTATTGTTGCTAGAACTTGTGCTCCTGCTGGTGCTCCTGCTGGTGCCAGGCCAAGTCTGCTGCAACCCCTGCTGTCTGGTGCTAAATTGAGCCATCAAGCCCAACTGGGCCTGCTGAAGTTGCTGCCAAGCTTAACAAGTTGAGCCAAGCCCAACTGGGCCTGAACAAAGACAAAAGCTTAGGATGATCCAAAGCCCAACTGGGATTTTGCAACCTAACTGAGCAGCTGGGCTGTGCTTAAGCAAGTAAGCCTAAACCCATTAAGAGAACCCAACCTGTGGGCTTCCATTTTTAATTTGTGGGCTTGTAATAATTTTTTCCATTTTTCTGTTGGGTTTGTAATCAATTTCTTGTGGGCTTGTTTGTTTAATTGCTTGTGGGCTTGTGGTGTTAGACTTATTTGGGCCTGTAGTTTTAAATTAGAAAAACTGAACTTTTGAAAGCCTAACTGGGCCTCAGACCAAACAAGCAACAGTTAGGCTATTTCAAAAGCTACATTGGGCTTCAGTTTGCATACAGATTGTAGGCTTAGTTCACCTTCCCTTGACAAAGAAATTTCTCCCACCAATGTGGGCTTGCTCCTAATTTCAAAAACCAAAATTGCTCCCAAATTAAACCAAATTTTTATCATCTCCCTTGGGCCTTACTTTTTTGTGATTTGTGTGATTATTTCATAAAACAAAGACATGTCTGGATTTTGGTCTGCCTCTGGGAATAAATCTATTAGAGATGCTTACGGGCAAGATTCACCTTATGAGCCTCCCACAGACCATGATGTCAATAGTTATAGGGATTATAATTATGGACCTTTTCAAGGTCATGAGTCTCAATATGCAAACCCGTATAACTATTCACCCATGTATCAACCTAGCCAACCTAATATGCATGTTTGTACCTTTTGTGGTGGTTTAGACCACCCTGATGAATATTGCTATGTTTTGCATGAATTTAGGAAATCTAGGGGATACCATGAAAATCCAAATTATGAGATGCCCACAAATTGTGAGGCTGGTAGTCATTGGGACCATAATCAACCTTTCGAAGGTTGTGATCAATATTTTGTAAACCCTAATGACCATGCACACATGTACCATTCACCACAATTTGAACATGAAGAATTTTGTACTCCCATGAATTTAGACTCCACCGTAGAAGCTCTCAGACTCGGTGAGCAAAATTCTGATAGAACTATGTCACGCATTCAGGCGAAGTTAGATCAGATTTTGCTTCAACTACAAAAGGAGGAAACTCATGAGGAAATGCATGTTGTCCCTAATGAAGTGTCCAGTCCCACATCTAAATGATATTGAATATGAACCTGATTTAGAGGAACATGAATCGACTAAGGACACCACCACTTTTAATGAGGATCAATATGCATGTTACCATGATGATTATGATGATAATGATATGTTAGAAGAACATGTTTTTGCTGAAAATATTGTGGAACCTTTTGGTTCAATAACATATGGCTTCTCAGCCTCAACCTTCATGAATGTTGTTTCTTCTGATACTCATTGTAATTCATATGATTTTGATTCTAATATGGGGCTTGTACAATTCTTTTGTGAAGATGAACATGACATAGGAATAGTTGAATCTTCTGTAGACACTAATTTTATTATGCATGAGGACGAATTTGATGTGTCTGATTCCTTGCCTAAGTCACAAAATGTTATTTCTTCCGGTGATGATTTGAGTACTTCGAACAATCATGATACTGATTTAGGTCTTGATGTTTTGTTCGATGAATGTGAGCATGTTTTACCTGTTTCTGATTTAGGAAAAGTATGTGTTGGTACTATTGATCGTACCCATGAAAATAATTTAGATGTACCCACTTTCTTACCTAAATCTCAAATCGAGATTATTCCACCCAACCTAGATTTGGTTTGCAACAAAAATTTTAAACCAACTTTTCTGAAAATTCCCAATCTAGGATTGGAACTGTGTGCCTCCCAAGTCCTCTTGGACTATTTTGCTTCAAAATATAACACTTTTAAAGAGCCACAGTTGGAATGCATTTCTTTGCCCATCCCGAAAACAGTCCATTATGAGTTAGATCTTTTGAATCCTGAACCCCTAAAATTAAAAGATTTTGTGCTTAAAAGTAAATCTGTTGAACAATTTAGGTTTAGGGGTGATTCATTCGGTTTTTCACTCTCACTCCCATTTAAGTCCAATTTTAGTGTTTTGAAACTTTCTATGTTTCTACACTTCGTCTTTTGGGTTGATCCTCAACTCTTTAGATTGTTAGTGTATGGTGAATTTTTTGTATATAATCCAGTAGATAAAAATTTTAAAAATCCTTTTGTTCGTTTTGTATATATTTTGCTAATCCAATATGATCTCGGCTGACATATGTTGGATTTTTGCCTTGAATAATGGAGTTCAAAACTTGCTTTCGCCAATATCCGGTAATCTCTTTCCTTTTTCTACACTTAGCATCGTTCTCATGGTATGTGTTATAATCATGTTTATCTTTTGAAACATTGAGGACAATGTTTAGTTTAGGTTTGGGGGTGAAAAGTAGATACTTTGATAACATGCTATAATTGAAAAATTTGAACTCTTCCTTTTTGAAAAAAAAAAAAAAAAAAAAAAAAAAAAATTAAAAAATGATAAAAACATAAAAATGGAGCTCATTTACCTTGAAATGTTGACTCTTGTGCAAATATGTAATTATTAGGAGTCTTAGTCTAGATATTTAGGCACCCTGATTCTAGCACAATTCACATAGTGATAAGAAACTTGCACGCGCACGATCTACCAATACATGTATAGCCTCGATCTTCAAGGTGTTTGATAGGAAGTTAGATTTCCAATCACTTTAGAATACTGAGAGACTTGACTAGCTTGTTCTTTGGTTGGCTGGGATAGAAGTTGGAGATACGTTAAGAAAAGCAACTAGAATTTGACCGGATGCATTCGATAAGGGCCACCTCTTGCTAAGTCATGTAATTATGTTTTTCTTTTTGTTCATGTATCAAAAGTGTCACTATGTTGTAAAGATCAAAGTTATTTCTTACAAAAAAAAAAAAAAAAAAAAAAAAAAAAAAAAAAATTCAATCAAGTATTTATTCCATGTTTTGTCATGTTAAAGACAATATTCTCTCTTGTTCCAAAAAAAAAGAGAGTAATCAATGTAAATAAGAGTCATGTAAAGAGTCATCTTTTTGTTGTAAATAGTCTTGTAATAAGCAAGGAGGGTGCAGCCATCGATGTATAACGCGGGTAAACTGAAATATCACCAACTCATTGGGTGAACATTCACAATTCTCGTAAAGCCGGACAGCTAGCTTGGCTTAGAATTCGGTTCTTAGCCTAAAACTATCTCTTGGTGGTTAGTAGTCATAACTTCAGGTCATTCTAGAAACATGTGTAGATACACTTTACACTCTTATCACATGTCTTTATTTGTTATCAGTGCTAGGATTGTGCCTTTGATAGCTAGATTGACATCTCCATTTTGCTGTGAGCTTAAACTGACTTGCACATGTCACATTTGATGGAATCTGAGCTTATATTTTGACCTAGAACTTTGTAGGTACGTTCTAAGCAAACCTTCACGAGACTTCACTCGTCCACTAGGGACACTTAGTGGTTTAAAAGGCTTAGTGCATACGCTAAATGCATTCGAGAGACCAGCGACAGTGGTATAGGTAGGATTTCCTTAGTTTTGTTTTACTTGAGGACAAGTAAAATTCAGGTTTGGGGGTATTTGATGAGTGCTAAAAAGTGCATATTTCTATATATTTTTCTTGGCATTTAACTCATCTTTTGTGCATTAATTCTACATTTTATCCCATATTCTGTATTTTCATTGTTTTCAAGAATAAATATTTTTATTAATTAATTTTGTATTTCTAGGTTGTAAATAAAGACTAGATGAGTTGCGGAGCAGAAAAGTGGTGAAAAGCCGGGAGGAATTACACAAGGAAGCCGCGAAGAATGTTGTGCACAAGACCAAAAGGCTAGAAGTGGGCTTGAAGAGGAAGAAATTGTTCTTAAAGAAGAAATGGGCTCAGAATTATCCCAAGCCCAACTTATCTCCCAAACCAAAACCCAAATCCATAACCCACTTCTCATGTAGCCGTCAGATTGGATCCATATCATCATCCAACGGTCGCCTCCTCTTCGTGCATCAAAGTCTGAAATTCCTGACCAACACTACAGCACCTAACTCCATCTCACGCCGTTAGTTTCGTTGTATCTCTTCATCCGACGGTCGCTGAAGGCTATGTTCCATCTTATCGTTGGATGCATTTCAGATGCATCGATAAAACGCCTATCACTCGCCTAACATCGAAATCTGATGAGCCCGCCTCACACTCGAACAACCTAACCCTATACCCATCGCCAAACACTCCCCTCCTTCTTTCCATCGACTCCATCTTCTCCATTCCGTCTGCAGAGAAAATCTCTGCCACCACCATCACCTATTCCCTTCTAATTTCAGAGACCTAATTCACCTAATTCACTCGCCTCTTCTCAGAAACCCTAGGCGTGTGAGTTTGGTAAATTAGATTGAGAAATAACACAAATTGGAGGCATGGGTAGGAGCAGGAAGAGCAGAAGAAGAGTGGGTCGAAGAGATGGAGCAATTGTCCCATCTAATTAGGTGAGAAATCAGAAACCCTAACTGCCCTGTTTTGAATTTGGGGGAAAATTGTAAACCCTAATTTTGGGTATAAATAGAAGGCTTGTGTGTTGTAGAAAGTATGCCTGGAGTAGCCAGTGTGTCACCCAAGAGCACTGGAATAGCCAGTGTCTCAAGGGTTGTAGTTCAATGCTCTGTTTATGTTCAATATTTGAATTCATGTTTCAATTATCTTGTATGATGTATGTTTTTGTTAGCATGTTAGTCATGAGCTAAGTCTCACTAGCTGAGGCTCAGATGAAGCTTTAGTGGACTGTTAGGTAGTGGAATGTTAGGTTAGAAGCCTTAGTTCACTGAATTGATTGAGCAATGGGAGAAATCAGTGCTCACTAGTGCTTGTGATTGATTGTACTGTCAAAAGACAGTCAATACTAGGAGCACATCAGTTGAGCAAGCTGATTATCTTGCTATTCCCTTTTTGTATGCTTAGGATCTTAAGTTGGCCTTAACTGTCACTTAGTTCCATTAGGGATTCAACCTAGAACTACATTATTTGGCTCGGTCACAAGGGTGGATTCAAAGCCGTAGCTTAGCCCACAATCTGTTTTTACAGTCACTTGCAACTCTAATTCTGTTATTCTTATTGCTCAGTTGAGTTTTCCTTGCTGTTTTATTTAGCTTTTGCACTTCACATCTTGCTGTGCACTGAAATCAGTGCACTCCCTTCCCTGCCCTTGGCTCATAGCCTTGGTTAGATGTTTTACCATCTCTGTTTCACTGTCACTGCAGCCTTGTGACCTTGCATTTAGTTTTGCATCAATTATCAGCATAGTGTAACTTCATTGCACACTCCCAAGTCCCTGTGGAATGACCCTGTTCTTGCACACAAGCTACAACTGACCCTGTGCACTTGCAGGTATCACTGTAGGCATCCATTTATTGTCTTATTTTCACATCTTTAAGAGCCTACCATTCGTGTTCCAATTAGATTAATTATAGGTTCTCTTGTAATTAATCTATTTGAGTTTTCATATATTCCACAAATTCTTGTTTTGAGTATATGAACGACTATACTAATCATGTTCTATTGGTTAATGTAGTCGTATATTTCGTAAGGTTTTCCTTATGTTGAGTATGTGAACGATTAAGTTAGTCATCTCCGTATGATTACCTTAGTCGTAGCTCTGTAAGTTTACTTATGTTGAGCACTTTCAATTAAATTGATCACTTTTGTGGTTTGGTTTAGTTGCGTTTCAATTGAATTAATCATGGGTTTACTTGTGATTAATTTGGTTGAGCTTTGGATATAGAAAATAATTCCTATGGTTTTTGGTGTCCAATTAAAAAATTCTTCTTTTCTTTCGAAATTAAGGTCGCTCTTGTTGTTCTTTCGGGAATGATATCAAATGGGGGAGAGTTCTTTTGAACTTGTGCTTAATGGTAATATCTTGCGGGGTGTGCGGATATGGAATTTTATAGGGGTTATCTTATATCTTAAAACTCCTTGATGAATGCATTTAGCTTCGGCTTTATGATTGCATCTAAATTAAGTTGGTATGTATTTTTCTTTTAGTCTATGAAATGTCTCTTGTGGAAATTTCATTATGATCCCGTTCTTGTACCTTTGCCAATTTTATTGACAAAAAGGGGGAGAAATAATCTAGTTCACACTACAAATACATATGGTTTTCGGATCATTGTGTAAGGGGGAGTGGTTTCCATGATCGAGACGGAGTATTGACTAAGGGGGAGTGATACATATCACCATAGTATTATTGTTAAAATCGTGATACAATTGGACTTTGATATTACATAATAATACTATGACATTGTATAATAATGATCGAGAATCTCGATTTCTCTCATTGTTATAGCTACGGATCTTCAACAACGGTGATGCTAAACTTACAACCTTTGGGATCATTGGAGTACTTGGAAGGACGAAGATTTCAGGGAACGTTAAAGATTAGACTATGGAATAGGAACCACTAAAGTTTATATTTTTTGTATTCCATATGTATTAATAGTTTTGTCACTAAAATTGACAAAGAGGGAGATTGTTAGAGCATAGCTCGGTCGACCTCGCATGCGTTTCTATCTCAAGCATGTTTGTCAATGTTAGTGATCAAAACTATGAGTCTTGATTTCTATCCTACATAGCTAAGTCTCGGACTAGGATAGAAAAGTGTAGTTGAGCTCAAGGACTTCATGGCGATTCATCATACAACGACGAAGATTTATACAAGGAACCATGGAACTTCATCAACAAGAAGGTATGTGGAGACTTGAACTTATCTATCACTCAAAAGTCTATCTATTCTATCTCCTACTTCTTATGAGACAAAAGTCATATGCTATATAGACTAGATCATACACATTTGACATTTCGAGCTGAGCATTCATTGCTTATCTTTTATCTCGAAATCGTGTGTTGGTAAAGCATTTCGCTCTGATCAAGTTTATCTTCACCTACTGACGAAAGTCATGAATAGTTTCAATCACTTTGAGAATTTCTCTGACGTGAATCGGTCTGTGAATAACGGCTACATAGCATCCTCTGAGAATGTCTCAATGATTGAAATGAGAGTTTAGATTACATAACCATGTATTCCTTGAACCGAAGTTTTCGAGATTTGTTGATCAAGAGAAATCGGGAGGATTGTGGAATTGGCTTGCCAAGTTCACGAACCCAGTCCGCAGACTCAGTCCGCGAACTGTCGGAAGTTCTCGACCGAGGATTTCTGCTGGTTTTTCCAAAACTCGTTGTGCTCAGTCCGCGAACTGGCGGAAGTTCTCTTTCCGAGAATTTCTGCTGAGTTTGGAAAACTCAACCAATTAACTTAAGTCCGCGAACTTGTTTGTGAGCTTAAGTGGTTATGATCTAAAGATGTGCTTTGAACATGAAACTTAAATTACTAAGGAATGCTTTATGCAAACCGTGGCTATAATGTTCATGAACCGATTCAATCGAATCGAATCATCTTTGTTTCAATTGTGTCTTGTATAGTTACATAAGATCTCATAGCAATTGAACAAATCTTTAACTAGTTCATTTGAGTCAATCGAACTAGTTATGGTGAAGAAGAACAAGGTTAATATGAAATGCTCATATGGTTAACCTTTTGGGTTACTATGTTGAACCAACATACACGTACACGTTTGGGCATGGTTTTCACAAACCCAGTAAACGTCTACCCAAGTGTGTGTGACAAGCTAACTTTTGGGTTACTATGTTGAGAAATATTAGCTTGAATCTAAATCAGGTTTTCATTTAACGGTGAATAAGGATTGCTTTGTAACTAAGGCAAAACCATGATTTGAAGGCTATATAATGGAGACATCTAACATTGTGCAAAACTAATCCCGAAACGCCTGTGTGCTACTAGTGCGCCTGCTAGAGTCGATCCCCATTAACCTTTGATTTTCTTCTCTAAAATCAGGTTAACGACTTAAAGACTTCATTGGGATTGTGAGGCCAGACCGATACTACTTTTATTGTAGTTTTGCGATCTGATCTTGCATATTCTATCATACGAGTACAATCGATTGATTGGCTTGAGATCGTGAGAGTTATCCGATAGGCAAGATAAAGAAGTCACAAACAAATTCGTCTCACTGTTTGTGATTCCTCGACAATCCACTTGCGTAGTCAGGAAGGATTGTAGAGAGGTAATTGATTAATCTAGGATGTTCTTCGGGAATATAAGACCGGATTATCAATTGGTTCCTGTTCACCTTGATTTTATATCAAAAGACTGAACAAAACCTAGGGTTTACCCGTGGGAAACAGATTTATCCTTTGATAGACTTTTCTGTGTGAGACAGATCTGTTGATTATCAAGTCTGTGATTTTGGGTTGCAACAACTCTTGGCGTAGGAGTACAACTGTACCTTGGATCGGTGGGAGACTGATTGGGGTTCAACTATAGTCCAGTCCGAAGTTAGCTTGGAGTAGGATAGTGTCTGTAGCGGCTTAATACAGTGTGTATTCAATCTGGACTAGGTCCCGGGGTTTTTATGCATTTGCGGTTTCCTCGTTAACAAAATTTCTGGTGTCTGTGTTATTTCTTTTTCACATTATATTTTATATAATTGAAATAATACAGGTTGTGCGTTCGTGATCATCAATTGGAAATCCAACATTTGGTTGTTGATTGATATTGATTGATCCTTGGACATTGGTATTTCGTACCGTCCAAGTTATTCCTTGTATTTGATAAAGTCTCGCTATTGTTTTTAGCTTGAGTAAAAATCAAATCAAGAAAGAGATATTAACTCCTTGAGATACTTTTATCTAGATTGAGTCTGACTGTCTAGTTGATTCTCTAGTAAAGTATTTCGGAGTTAGTCCATACAGATTGCTAATAGAATTATTAGGTGGTGTTGTTAGACCCCCGTTTTTTCTTCTATTTCTACTCTATCTCCTATATGGAGACAAAATTCGTATTACTATATAGTATTCGATTATGCACATTTGAGATTTCGAGCTGAGTTTAACTTGCTTACATATTTCTCGAAATATGTGTTGGTAAGCTTTCGCTTCAACCAAGTTCATCTTATATTCTTGATGAAAGTCAAAAGATGATCATGTCAAAATCGCTGAGTAACATCTTACATGGTTTGTGTGATACAATCATTTGGTGTAGACTTGGAATGTTTCTTAATGATTATTTCAATAACTTGAAAATTGTTTTGATGCTAATAGTTCGTGAAACAGCTATTGTCATCCTCTAAGAATGTTTCAATGATTGAAATAGAGCTTAGGACACTTAACCATCATTGGATTATGAACATAGTATGTGTTCTTGCATATATGTGATCCATGACCGGAATTATAGTATACATACCCGTATGCGTACCTGTTAGTTGTGAAATTCCGAGTGCTTAAGTACACATACCCGTACGCGTACTGGAGAAGTGTTTATGTCCGGGAATTTCTGTTGTGTTTGGATACATGCGTACCCGTTCGCATACTGGCTAACCCAAACTCAGTCCGACTACTTAAGTATGCGTACCCGTTTGCATACTTGAGTGGTTAAAGTTTTAAAATCGTATTGTTCATGAACTAATACATTTATATATTAAGGAATATATTCTATGCAAACCGTGGCTATAATGTTCATGAATTGATTCGAGTGAATCAAACCGATTTTGCTTTAATTGTGTTCTTGTATACTTCTATGAGAATATAGCAATTGAACAACTCTATAACTAGTTTCATTTGAGTCATTTGAACTAGTCGTGGTTAAGATGAATAAGGTTGATATGAGAGTGTTCATACAACTAACTTTGGTTAACTACTATTGAGCCAACCTAGTGTACACGTTTAGATACGGTTACTCAAACCTAAATGAAGGTACATTTCATTTGTGTATAACAAGCTAAGTTCGATCTAACGGTTGAAAGATATTAGCTTGAATCTAATCAGTTTTTCATCTAATGGTGAATATTGAATGCATTGTTACCAAGGTAACTTAGATTGGAAATCCTGATTTGAAAACTATATTAGGGATAACTCTAGCAACTGGGAAACCTAATCCCCACACCTTATGTGTGATACTAGTTACGACTAGAGTTGATTCTCCTTTAACCTTAGGTTTTTCACGAAACCCTGTAGGTTAACGACTTGAAGATTTCATTGGGATTGTGAAGCCAGACCCAACTATTTTCTCTGTAGTTGCGTGTTCTGATCTTACTTCTACTATCGTAATTGAGTATTATGTTTGCTAAGATTTGCTTGAGATTTATCTCTGATAGGTAAGATTAAAAGTAGTCACAAACATCTTTGTCTCATCGTTTGTGATTCCACAATATCTTGTTTTGCTTCCATACGATTAAGATCATTGTGAGGTGATTGATAATACTAGGCTGTTCTTCGGGAATATAAGTCTGGTTTATCAATTGGTTCATGTGCACCTTGATTTATCAAAAGACGAAACAAAACTCATAGGTATTTCTGTAGGAGACAGATTTATCTATTCTAATAGACTTCTCTTTGTGAGACGAATTTGTTTATCAAGTCTTCGACTTTGGGTCGTAGCAACTCTTGGTTGTGGGTGAGATCAACTAAGGGAATCAAGTGCGTAGAATCCTGCAGGGGTTCAGAGACGTAAGGAGCGCAACTGTACCTTGATCAGTGTGAGATTTATTACGGATCAACTACATTCCAGTCCGAAGTTCATTGGTAGTATGATAGTGTTTGTAGCATATTAATACAGTGTGGTGTTCAAAGCTGGATTAGGTCCCGGGGTTTTTCTGCATTTGCGGTTTTCTCGTTAACAAAATTTCTGGTGTTTGTGTTATTTCTTTTCCGCATTATATTTTGTTATATAATAGAAATATCACAGGTTATACGTTAAGTTCAATCAGTTCTTGAATCTGACCTTTGGGTTGTTGATTGAATTGATTGACACTTGGATATTTGTTTGTGATACCGTCCAAGTTATTTCTCTTATTCAATCGGGCTCGCAAATTCCTATTTTTTTGATTGCATATTGAATTGGAAAATTGAGATATAACTCTTTGGTATACTTTTTTATAGATTGAGTTTGACTGTCTAGTTGATTATCTTGAAAGTATATTAAAGTTTGTCTATTCAGTTTGCCGAACGAAATATTGGTATGGTTGTTAGACCCCCCGCTTTTTCAATTGGTATCAGAGCATGCAAACATATTTAAGACCTCGTATATCTGTATTTGTAGCGATCTGAATAAGGACAGAAGTGCTATCTCTGATAAACACATCACCAGAAACAAAAGTTTTGTTTCTATGAAATCTATTAAAGAGAAAGATTTGTCAATCTCGAATATAGACGAACATAGTGTTCCAACGAAACAGACTTCCATTGACAAGTGTTACCCGAATTACCGTACTGACGATTCTGACTCTGAAATTGAAAGGGAAGCAGCCAAATAGAGTGCAATGATTCTAAAACTTGTTAGAATCCAGGATGATGATGTCAACCGGTTGAAACACAAAGTCAATGTCCTTATTGGTATGGTAAATAAGCGTGACTCTCTTCTAAAGGTCCTTCGAGAGGAAAACACCTCAGTTTGTTCTTCACGAACTTTGCTTGAGGAAAAACTTAAAGAGGATGCTTTGTAAATTAAACTTCTTTTGAGTAAACTCTTTTTTCAAGAATGTTTCCAAAGAGTTCATCATACCAACTGATTCTGATTTAACTGTAAAAAATTCAGTTCCAGAAGCAAAATTGAATTCCCTTTCTGTTGAAAAGGATGTGCTTATGTCTTCCTCTAATCAAGGAATATCCACATCACATGGAAGGAAGATATCTCCCAACGATGGTGTTTCTGTCTAATCACTCAGGTGATCAGAAAGTATGTCTCTTTTGTGATTCAAAAGGACATGTTGAACAAAAAAGGAAATATAGGTTGAATGACAATTCTATTGTTCGTCTTCAACACACCTTAGACTTGATTCTCAAAGGTGTAACTGACATTCGTATGTCTAGACCAATTGGTTTAGTACTCACCTTGTGTACCCTACCAGGAAAGTCAGTTCGATGTGTTCCTCAAATGTTCAAATGCGAAACAGTCTTCCTAAACCAATTCGTCCAAGAAGAGCTCGAGGATATTCTTCTATTAAAAAGGGAGATAATTTTGTTCTTGATGTGAAAAGGGTACCAGAATAAGGAAGCAAAAATGGAGATATGGAAGACAACCAAAATCTGATAATTGAAGGATATAAAGAAATCATTAACATACTGTCAATTCCCTCTAGTCAAAATTCTTCAGGTAAGATTACATACTATGCGTCGTATTTTGATGATAGTAAGTTTTATGATAACTTTTCGCATCAAAAGGGTTTTCCTCCAAAGATCAGGAGAAAGAGGTTTAACCGAAAACAACGTTCATTTGATGAGCTCAAGGATCATACTTGTGCTAATTAATCACAAGGTTGAAATCTCACTCACGAAAATTCATGGTTGAGTGAGATATAATCAGGTATACTTGATGGCAAAGTGTTTTCTGATTCTCTAGCTATTTTCTTATCGTTCCTAGCCGGATTATCTTTCACAAACATGTTTGCATAAGTATTTGTTTATTTTGACAAAACCTTGAGTGTTTAATCTTTTTGTTTAATTGTGTCAAAAATTGCTACTCTTTTGCTCTAAATTTTTCTCTGGTGAGAATGTAAAATTTATTGAGCTAAAAATGTGAAATTAGTCACGTAGCAAAACATTATTGTACAAACAGTTTTTCCTGTTTTTCGTTTTTCGCTACTTGGGTATTTTTCGGCTATGGGTCAAGTTTGTGTTCGTACGGGTACCCATGTAACTTATCACGAACCAACTTTGGAAACCCTAAACTTTGTTTCCTTGAAAAACTATTTAAATACCAAAACCTTTTGTTTGAGTACGCATACTCCAGGTTTTGTTTGTCTAGAATGGCTGCTCCTCCGTGTTCTTGGGATTTGCCGGAAGTTTTTGTTGATAACTCTATTTACTTCGAATTCGAAGTAAAGAAGAAAAGAACCATTTTTAAAGATGACAATCTTCATCCCGGTGCATCATTCTTTTATGCATATTCTCATCAAGATCGAGAAAATGCCGAGATGGTTTCTGTTGAAGTGGTTCATGGTTTTCTCAATGATCTCGGGAAAGCAAAATTGAAGCTTGGAAACTCTATGAAGGATTTTGATGTGTTACGAACTGAGTTGAAAAAAGGTTAATTATGACCTTGTTCTCATGAAATCACATGTCAAGGATCTTCTCAAAGAGGATATTTTCTCCGAAGATGCAATCGATACCATTTGTCACAAGCTTGAATGTCTTGAAACCCATGAAGCTTCTTACATGAGCGCTTATTTTAGCTTGTGATCGGTTTTTCTTTTAGAGTTGGTTTTTATTATTGTCTAGGAAAGTTCTTATGAGAATTTATTCTTGTGTTTTTAAGAAGGATAACTAGAGTTTGGGTAGCCATTATTGTGAGTACACTTAGCTATTGCCAACGTTTTCATCTTGTAGTATTAATTCAATTATGTTCTTGTATACTTCTTTGAGAATATAGCAATTGAATAACTCTATAACTAGTTTCATTTGAGTCATTTGAACTAGTTGTGGTTAAGATGAATAAGGTTGATATGAGAGTGTTCATACATCTAACTTTGGTTAACTACTATTGAGCCAATCTAGTGTACACGTTTAGGTATGGTTACTCAAACCTAAATGAAGGCACATTTCATTTGTGTATAACAATCTAAGTTCGATCTAACGGTTGAAAGATATTAGCTTGAATCTAATAATGTTTTCATCTAACGGTGAGTATTGAATGCCGTGTTACCAAGTTAACTTAGATAGCAAACCCTGATTTGAAAACTATATAATGGATAACTATAGCAACTGGGAAACCTAACCCCCCACACCTTCTGTGTGATACTACTTGCGACTAGAGTTGATTCTTCTTTAACCTTAGGTTTTTCACGAAACCTTGTAGGTTAACAACTTGAAGACTTCATTGGGATTGTGAAGCCAGACCCAACTATTTTCTCTGTAGTTACGTATTCTGATCTTACTTCTACTATCGTAATTGAGTATTATCTTTGCTAAGATTTGCTTGAGATTTATCTCCGATAGGTAAGATTAAAAGTAGCCACAAACATCTTCATCTCATCGTTTGTGACTCCACAATATCTTATTTCGCCTCCATACGATTAAGATCATTGTGAGGTGATTGATAATACTAGGTTTTTCTTCGGGAATATAAGTCCGGTTTATCAATTGGTTCATGTGCACCTTGATTTATCAAAAGACGGAACAAAACTCATAGGTATTTCTGTGGGAGACAGCTTTATCTATTCCAATAGACTTTTTTGTGTGAGACAGATTTGTTTATCAAGTCTTCGACTTTGGGTCGTAGCAACTCTTGGTTGTGGGTGAGATCAACTAAGGGAATCAAGTGTGTAGAATCCTGCTGCAGTTCAGAGACGTATGAAGTGCAACTGTACCTTGATCAGTGTGAGATTGATTAGGGATCAACTACATTCCAGTCTGAAGTTCATTGGTAGTAGGCTAGTGTCTGTAGCGGCTTAATACAGTGTGGTGCTCAAAGCTGGACTAGGTCCCGGGGTTTTTCTACATTTGCGGTTTCCTCGTTAACAAAATTCCTGGTGTTTGTTTTATTTCTTTTCCACATTATATTTTCTTATATGATAGAAATATCATAGGTTATACGTTAAGTTCAATCAGTTCTTGAATCTGACCTTTGGGTTGTTGATTGAATTGATTGACACTTGGATATTAGTTTGTGATATAGTCCAAGTTATTTTTCTTATTCAATCAGGCTCGCAAATTCCTATTTGTTTGATTGCAGATTGAATTGAGAAATTGAGATATAACTCTTTGATATACTTTTCTATAGATTGATTCGGGGAAGGAGTTAGCGACTCGATTGACTCGGCGCTCTGCAAATTGGTGATCGACTCAGGAGAATTTTTTCAACGTTCTTCGTCTTTCGAGAAAAAATGCCATTAATCATCCTCTCTTACCATCAAAATCAATGATTGATATTCATTTTTTGCTGAATCTTAACATTTATGATGTCTGAACATACAATAATCCATTCAGGTAATCATTCTGAATCAAATATGTTACAAAATAAATTTAGGGTAACTTCCTTTGTTGATGAAAATTTAGTTGATAATCAGTTACCTGCTCTTATCATTTCGGATGAAGATATTGATGAAAGTCTCCATGAATGAAAGTTTAGTCTAATTGGTAGGTTGGATCTTGTCAAATTGAAGTTTCAAACAGCATCAACATCTTTGAGAAATCAATTGAAGCTTACAGGTAATTATCATTTGATTCTTATTGGTAAAGGTTTTTCATCATTAAACTAGAAAATGAGATTGATAAGAAATATATTTGGAATCGATATCGGTATGTTGAATCTCAAATCCATAGTTTAAGGGATGGGAACCAAATTTTAAACCAGCAAATCAAAAAGTAACAACAACTTTTGTATGGGCTCACTTTCCTGGTTTGAGTATGGACTATTGGAAAAAAAAATTATCATGGATTTGGGTGATAGAATTGGCAGAGCTATTAAGGTCGATGAAACAACTTTACAAAGAAAAATTGGTTATTATGCTAGTGTGTTAGTGGAAGTGGATTTATCTCAGCACATCCCTAATCACATTCAGATCAAAACTAAGTATGGTACCTTTGAACAAGAAATTCAAATTCCTAGAATTCCTAAATTCTGCAATCACTGCAAAGTAGTTGGTCACTTAGTTACAGAGTGCAGATCTAACCAGAAGGAAGCTAATGTGGAGAAGAATAATGATTTCATACCAGTTCAGTCTAAAAATGTTTGGAGGCTTAAACAGAAGAAATTAACTCTTGTTGGATTTGATATCTGTCAAACACCTACTAAACAAGTTAATTCTAACGTCACAGAGGATGATACAGCTACATCTAGCATTAATACAAATCCTGTTTTAATATCATCTTCAGCTACAATTCAAAAACCAACTGAAGTTCCTTGTTCAGTAAATGAAGTTGGGGAACAAAGTGGAGTAATTAAAGAAATTCACTAGATTGGTATTTCATCATCAAGTCCTATGTCATTCATTTCTTCTAATAAGTTTGATCTTATTGTTGAGACTGAGGAAAATGAAGACTATTCAAGCTCTGAGGATGGAGAGATAAAAGAGGTTAAAACTTCAACTCTTCTTCATTTTGGTTCTGTTACACAACCAGTTACTATTTTGAAGCATATTTCACCTGAGAATACTAGTATTCCTGAACCTCCTATAGTTGAAAAGAAAAAAACTCAGGCTAAAGTTACAAAACCTGTTGTTGAGGGGTGATTTTAGGTTTGAGGTTCTACCCGTCCTAGCTAGCCAAATGACCTCACTTTACCAAGAATAGTAAGAGAGAGAGAGTTGTCCTTACATTGTACCTTGTCCTTCTTTATATAGACTTTCCAAAATCCCCTTCCTTTTATGACATCATGCCATGTGTCCTAAACTCCTTTAATTACTACTAATGACATTCCTTCTCTAATAAAACCTCCTTCTTTCCTCTTAATTCCTCCCTTGTCCTTTCCATCTCATGGATACTTTCTTGGTGGACTTGGACCTTAGTCCCAAAGTCCCCATGTCTCATGTTGGGTTTGCCTCCCCTTTGAGGGTACACTTGCCCGGCTAAGGGGTAATATTTTTCATGTATCAACATTAGTCCCCTGACTGTTGGGTCAATTGTTAAATAACCCAATAGTCATAAAAAATCTTCTTTGGGCGCCTTTTCCTTCGCAGACGGTTGAGATGAGGGTTTTTCTTCCCCATTAATCCTATGATCATGGGCGATGTTTAGCCTTCCATCATGCAGATTTCGTTTTCTGTCGATTGTCATTCCTTCTGTATAACTGCCACGTTCAGCCTCTGAGGTTTTTTATATATATATGGGTGTTAGTTTGTTTCCCCTTCATCTTCCTTCTTCTTTCACTCCCTTCGAACGTATCCATACACTCTCCATGTCTAGCAACACCACCAGTAGTTCGTCTGAAGAATCTAGTGAATCTGAAGGGACTATGAACGAAGGTTCCGAGGAGACTGAGTACTATGGGGAGGATGAAGTCCATTTACCTTCTCCAGCGGATGGTAGATCTTATACACTCGCAGAGTTTACAAGCGGGCCTGCTCTGAAATGAGCGCTGAGGCTGAGGGAGCTCCGCGGAGGTAAGCGTGCTTTTCCTCTTGACCATATCTTAGTTCCTCGCCTTCTAAATCCCCCTGTATTGCCTTATCCTTCTGCCCCTGGATGGCTCATGCAACCCGAGTCAGAGACTATGGATACCTTTGCGTTTAAAATGGTGTCGCATATGGCTATTAATCGTGGCGACTATGATCTTCCCCTCACTGATATTCGGTCCAAGTCGAAAACTCATCTCGTGTGGCAGCATTGGGCATCCCACATACGTTCCAATCCTAGTCACGCGGATGACCTTCATAAGGCGGGTATTGATGAAGCTATAAACTCATCTCTCAAATGGGAAGTGAAGAGATGTATAGTGATCTAACACGGTTTTTTTGTCGCTGGGTTCCCCCTGTTCATACTCTTTTTTACGGCATGGGGGGAAGCAACCATCGTTCCAGAGGATGTAGTCACCCTTACAGGGCTACCAATCCATGGTAGTCACTCGTATGACGAGACGGCCGTCTATCGAGCGCTGAATGACGAGGACAAAGAGCTGTGTGCTTATCTGTTGAAATGTAAGGATGATTCCCGTCGTGAATTGGTGAGGAAAGACCAGGTGTCACTAAAGCAAAGCGATGGCAAGAAAGTTGTTGGTTCAGACAAGAAAGGGGGGTTTTTATCTATTTTGAAGGGGAAGGCTAAGTTGGTTGAAGAAAAGAAGGTTTCTTCGACGCGCCCAACAGGCGAGCGACTACTATCTAGCTCTTTCCGTGCATACGAGGAGATTCATGGCTCGTCGGCTCCTTCAACATAGGTTGGTCCTGAATGGGTTACAAAAACTAACCGACGTGCTTCCTTTCCTCTTTGGCTGAAATATTGGGCTTCGCATATAGTCGATGGAAAAGTTCTTCCCCCAAACAAAAGGAGAAAAATCCCCGCGCGGAGTTGGCCGCTTTTATTTTATTTTGGCTTTGTCATGATGTGTTCGAATACAGTCCCCAGGATACCATAAAGGGTGAACTCATGCCAATGGCGGTGTTGCTGTCTCGCGGCTTTCTTTCCTGCTTGATCCGATGTTCTTAGGTGGCTTATATCGCCATCTAGACTTATTCTGTCAGTACCTTCAAACGGTGGGTTCGTCTCACAAGATTAAAACTTATATCCCGGTTTCTTTCATGCAAGCGTGGTATTGGGAGCATGTTCCTCCATGCGCGCCTGATCCTAAAGAGCTGGTGATTCATCGTGAGGAGGACGTTAGGCAAGATGATGGCTCGATCAAGAGGGTCCCCGTTACTTACGGCTATCCACGGATGGCCCTTTGAAATATTAAGGGGAAAATACCCAAGGGTGATGTTGGCAAGCACTTAGACGTGGCTAAGGACTTCGTACCGTTTACTTACTAAGATGGCCGATCGGGCTCATCGCATTATGATTTCGTTGCGCCTTTTGACACGGAGTTAGACTCAATGAAGCTGCTAACAGAGGGAGATTTCGATTCAGTGATGGCTGTGTTGCCCGATTATCTCCCTGGTTTCCATGCTGGTAAGTTTATTGCTATATCTTATAACCCTGATCGGGCATCTCGGCAAGTCGGGTTCGATCAAGGGGTTCCCCATAGGTTTCCTCCTTTGGAAAGTTCCGATATTGGGGAAGTCATTGCCAGTTTTGATCATTTTGTCTTTAAGGGAGCGACGCGTCTGTCTGATCGAGGGAGCAACTTTTTATTTAAGCAACCAATCTCCGCGCGCCCCTTAGCAATTACTGAAAGGGCCCACGAGTACCATGATCTCTTACGGCGCAGGGCTTTTAATTTTCTTTTGCACGAGTCCTCTCCTCCCCGTTCCCTGTCTGTTCAAGATCTTCGGATACTCCATGCATCTGGCCGAATTAAACTTGATGATACCGTATCTGCTGAGCACCGCCTTGTTCCAGCCACTAAAGGTCACCCCTTGGAACCCCTGGTAACTTCTTGGGATCCCCCTGAGGGTCTTGAGGCCGTGAGGCCAAAGAAGGAGTCGAAATCATTTTCTGATCGTAAGCCTCCTCGGATTGAGGTAAAGCCGTTTGCTAACCCTTTGGCATCGCAGGTACCCCACTCTCTTTCTTTTTTTACACTTGCTTGTTGTTTGTCGTCATCTCTTTGCTTTTCAATTATATAAATGACGGGGTTTATTTTCAGGAAGTTCACCCTCCTAGTCTCTTGGGGTGGAAGACCCCCTCTTACTGATGGAGGAGTATCTGAATATGCCTGAGAGTGAATGGACTACGAAGAGCCTTGCAAAGAAGGCTAAACGAGAGGCAGCCCAGTCGTCTTCTCCGCGCCCTTGTTCTTCTGCTAGCGCTTCTCCCTAACAGCCTCGACTGAGTCATCGGAGAAGCATGTCACAATCTCCCAAGGGTATGAGCGGCAGTCCAACTCCCTCATTTGTAGATCAATTAAGGGACCTCGGGGTCGAACTTCCTAAGGGTTTCGGCTGGGTGTCTCCTCGTCTTCACGTATCGTCAGTTCATCCTCTTTGGGCTGAAACCGTCCGTGTTAGGGGCGAACTTCCAGTGTCTCCCAGTGCTGTTTTGCAATCAATGATCCCGTCTGGGTCTAGTCGATCAGTTTTTGGTGGGTCCTCATCCCACGTGGCACTAACTGTTAATGATCCTGCAGGTAACTTCCTATTTAATACGTGTCTTCGTATTTATCATTCTTCCTTCTTTCTTCTATCTCTCCCCTCCCCCTTTTTTTAATAAATCTAAGTTGTTTTTCGCAATGGTACTCATCTCTCGTTTTTCAGGCTCTACTAGTGATTCCGAGTCATCTTCTAGCTCTTTTGCGTCTCGTCCTAAACCTACCAGCATCTCGCCTGACTCGTCGATTCCTGAGGTTTGTCTCCCTTATCTCTTTTTTTTAAAGGCTTCATTACTGGCGTTAGTATATGGGTAAAAAGCGCAAGGAAACTGCGAATCCTGATATGGACGGCGGGCGACGCGTAGTCCCCAGTGGCGACGGGTCTTCCAAACGTAATCGAATGGACGATAGCGGTTCTTCTGCCCTTTCGGAAAAGCAGATTGAAGTTCCTGTTGTTATTGCGCCGGATATTCCTGTTGTGTCAGAAGACTCTGAAGACGTGCAGCTTCGTTTCCCTCTAGTAGTGAGTGCCGCCGAGGCTGGCGTAGATCCTGTCACTCACACCCTTGTTCACGGCTTCTGGGTTCCAACCGTTTTTTCCGCTACTTATAGAGATGTCGTGGAGCATGGTGGTGGTCATATGGCGAAGTCGGATCTGCTGGACGTTCGCGTTCTATGTTACATGACTCGGAATCTCTTGGAAGTCGCTGATAAACTCACCCGTGTAGGGGATGATCATGTTGATGCTACAACGATGCGTAGCTGGGAAGCCACTGTGCAGTCCGCGCTCAATGTTCATTTCCCCATAACTTGGTTAGCAGAATTGTGGGCAAAGGTGAAGGGTCGTAATGACCCTCATGGCCGGCTTGTGGGACAAATTTCTGAGTTGGAGGATGAGCTGGGAAGCCGTCCTGAGGCGAATGTCAGTAAGAAAAAGGTGTTGGACCAACTACTTGCTGATGTTGGGGTAGCTAACGACGAGGTGCTACGAGCTGAAACCGCGGAGGCAATAGTTCGCGCGGAGCTTGAAGAAAAACGTTAGGAGTTGTCTAAGCTTTAGCTGGTTTAAAACGCTTCCTTTGTGTTAGCTTGTCTTTGGTTGAGTTGGAATTTTATTTTCTAGACTTGTTGTTTGTTTTATTCATTATTTTGTTGTTTCGGGATATTAATATGGTGGTTGTTAATTATTAGTTTGATTTTGATGTTTTTCATCATTCCTTTCCTCATAATCCTCTTTTTTCGCTCTTCATGGATGCATGAGGTAGGCGGGCGTTGATTAGACGCGCCCACTCCCCCCTTTTTTTGAGGCATAAGTAATGGGATCGGCGGGCGTTGGTTAAACGCGCCTATTCCCTCCCTCTTTTATGAGGAATGCACTTATATGTCGATCATTAGGTGCCTTTGGCGTTCCCATGATTTTGTAGATTCGTTATTCGATCAGGCGTCCTTGCTATCCTTTGGCTTTTTGTAGAATTGTCCGTCAATCAGGAGCCCTTGGCTGACTTGGGACCTTTTATAAATATGTCAGTCAATTAGGCGCCCTTGGCTAACCAGATACCTTTTGTAGATTTGTCGGTCAACCAGGCGCCCTTGGCTGACCTGGGACCTTTTGCAAATTTGCTAGTCAGGCAGGCGCCCTTGGCTGACCTGAGATCTTTTGTAGATTTGTCAGTCAATCAGGTGCCCTTGGCTGACCTGAGACCTTTTGCAATTTTTTCAGTCAACCAGGCACCCTTGGCTGACCTGGGACCTTTTACAATTTTGTCAGTCAATCAGGCGCCCTTGGCTGACCTGAGACCTTTTGTAAATTTGTCAGTCAATCAGGCGCCCTTGGCTGACTTGAGACCTTTTGTAGATTTGTCAGTCAATCAGGCGCCCTTGGATAACCAGAGACCTTTTATAGATTTGTCAGTCAATCAGGCGCCCTTGGCTGACCTGAGACCTTTTGTAAATTTGTCAGTCAATCAGGCGCCCTTGGATGACCTGAGACCTTTTATAAATTTGTCAGTCAATCAGGCGCCCTTGGCTGACCTGAGACCTTTTGTAAATTTGTTAGTTACCAGGACCCCTTGGCTGACCTGAGACCTTTTTTAGATTTGTCAGTCAATCAGGCGCCCTTGGATGACATGAGACCTTTTGTAGATGTCTACTCGTTGTTGATAGGGAAAATTGTTTTTACCACAAAAAGGGGTTGTTTACAATTTTGGTGTTACCACTCACATTCTCCATCTTCTCCTCTCTTTCACATCAATGGCGAGGGAAAGGGTCATTCTCGATTGTTTGCTTAGCTGGACCGAGTTCTCCAAAGGCACGCTTCCGCTCAAATATACTTCTTATAGCGAGACATTCTTCTGTTGGGTGTCCTAATCTTCGATGATAGTGGCAGTACCTGGCAGAGTTCTGATCCATCTTGTTGACGTCTAATACCAACGGGGGGAGCTGGATTTCTCTTCTGGTGACCCACTGATTGAGTAATTCGACTGCGCGCTCTTTACTGCAAGGAAGGAGGCGGTGGATTAAAATCGCGCATAATCCTTCCGTTTCTTCCTTTGCCCCTTCCGCCAGTTCGGAATTGATCTCTCCTTTCCCTGTTAGTGTTGGGTCTTACATTGCGCGATCCCTCGGATACAGTACTGACCGTATGGCGCCAAGTAGAGTCTATGTGTATTTCTTATGCACAGTCGGTGATCCTTTCAGCTGATTCCTCTAGCTCGACAAAGGTTTGGAATCTTAAGTTGATCAAATTCCCCTTGAAGGCTGGGATCATTCCCCGTACACAAATTTCAACGAGTGTCTCCTCATTGATTTCTTCATGACAGTCTAGTGCCAGGCGCCGGAACCATAAGATATACTTTCATATTTCTTCCCTCATCCGCTGTCCATTCTTGCTTAAATCTATCGTTGTGATTTTCCTCTTAGCTGAGTAGAATTCCGAAGGAAGAGTGTGGACATGGTCGGCCAGGAATCCACACTTTCTGCCTTTAGGTTGTCATACCAAGTGAATGTCGTGCCTGTGAGCGATTGGGGAATTCTTTTAGGCATAACTTCCCATCGGAGACCGTATCATTCATTGCTGATAGGAATCGGCTAAGATGTTCTCGGGCGTTTCCTTGTCCGTCATATGTCTTGAATTTTGGAGATGTGTAGTCTTCGGGGTATTGGTATTTCCAGATATCCATCGGGTATGGGATACCTACGCTACAGTGATTGTCTTGTTTTACCACGTGATAATTTTTCTCCAAGTACTTCACCATTTATTTTTGTGACATCGTCATTGTCTCGTTATCTTTGTACTCTTCACCCTTCGTCTCTCCACTGGAATGTCATGTCCTGCTATTACTGTTTGTACGATCCAATCTTCAAGCTCTTTCCTTCTGCGTGAGCGCTCTACTAGTTCCTTTTGCATGTTTTGCAGGGTTGATGGTATGGGTTTTGGAGGTTGGGTTACTTGTGTGTTCTTTCCTTATGTTGTCGTCGCCTCTCCGTTTTGGGACCCATGTCTTGTCGGTCGTTTGATAACGCCTTGGATCGGTGTTTCTTCCTCGTTGTCATCTTCTACTACTAATTCCTCCCAATTGATGGGTTGGTCGGTTACTTGATTCTGTACTGTACCAGGGTTAGCGCCTCCTACGTGCGTCATGGTTAGCTATGCACGAGCCTCTGGGTGTGGTCGCCAAATGTTGAGGGGTGATTTTAGGTTTGAGGTTTTACCCGTCCTAGCTAGCCAAATGACCTCACTTTACCAAGAATAGTAAGAGAGAGAGAGAGAGGTGTCCTTCCATTGTACCTTGTCCTTCTTTATATAGACTTTCCAAAAGCCTCTTCCTTTTATGACATCATGCCATGTATCCTAAACTCCTTTAATTACTATTAATACCATTACTTCTCTAACAAAACCTCCTTCTTTACTCTTAATTCCTCCCTTGTCCTTTCCATCGTATGGATACTTTCTTGGTGGACTTGGGCCTTAGTCCCTACGTCTCATGTTAGGTTTGCCTCCCCTTTGAGGGCACACTATCCCGGCTAAGTGGTAATATTTTTCATGTATCAACACCTGTCATTCCAGTTACAAGGAAAACTAGAAGATAACTTTTAAAATTTGTGCCTAATGAGAGGAGATCCACAACTCCTCACCTTTCTTCTTAACATGAGACTGATCTATTGGAATATCAGAGGCCTTAAGAGACAGAAGGCCGAAGATAAACTAAGATCTGTAGTTTACAATTTAATCCTATTTTATTTTTTATATCTGAACCAAAAATTCATTTCAACTCTCCAAATAGAATAAAGCTTCCTGGTATGAATCATAAAATAATTCATAATACTTGTGATAGTAGAAAAGCCAATTTATGGATGTTTTGGAACAACTCGATAAGTTCTCCAATAGTGAAATAATTTTCAAGACAAAGTATTAATGTGGAAGTAGAGGATGTCCTTATTACTGGAATACATGCTGATGTTTTAACAATAAATAAAAGAGAATTATGGGCTGATCTAGCTCCTTTTAGAGATCTTAAAAAACCATGGCTAATTTTAGGTGATTTTAATACTATCACTACTTTAGATGAAAAAAGGGTGGTAGAAGTCCTATTACTACTTCTGTAGCAGAATTTAATGATTGGATTAATTATTTTCATCTCCTTCAAGCTCCAAAAACAGGACTACAATTTTCTTGGTCAAATGGAAGATGTGGAAAGAAGAGAATTTTATGTAATTTGGACAGGACATTATTCAACTCTCAATGGTTAGAGAAATACCCTAGATGGAAATATCAAGTAACTACAAGAGGAATTTCTGATCACAGCATGCTTTTAGGATCTAATTCAGATATTCAGAAACCTCTAAATTGCCCTTTTAAGTTTCAAAAGATGTGGATTTCTCATCCTGGTTTTTTACAAGTTGTTATTGATGCTTGGAAAGAAATTTTTGTTGGTAATACAATTTTTATTTTCATGAATAAACTGAAGTTCTTGAAGAATATTCTTAAAAAATGGAATTGGGAGGTCTTTGGGAATGTCCAAGTAAAGTTAAAAGAAGCTGAGGAAAAGGTTCTTGAAACTAATATTCTTTCAGATGCTGAGCCTCAAAATTTAGATCTTTTGAATAATTATGTCATTGCAAGGGGTATAAGAGATTTAGCATCTCAGAATTACCATACTATGCTAAGTCAAAAGGCTAGAGTTAATTGGATTAAATATGGTGATGCCAATACTTCTTTTTTTCACACTTTATTCAAGTTAAGACAAACAAGAAATTCCATTACAGAACTAGAGAATGATGCAGGTGATATTGTGACAGATCAAAAAGAGATTGCTCCAATGCATATTAATCACTTTTCAAGTAAGTTCTTTGAACAACCTGTGGAAATATCTGACACTATATTAAATGTAATACCTCAGGTCATTTTAAATGCTGAAAATTCTTTATTGGAGAGTATTCCGTCAAAAGAGGAATTAGAAATGTTGTTTTTGATTTAAACGAAGATGGTTTTCCTGGTCCAGATGGTTTTACAGGTATCTTCTATAGAATAGCTTGGGAAATTATTGAAGAAGATTTGTTTGAAGCTATCAGATACAGTTGGCAACATCAAGTAATTCCTCCTGGAGTTAATTCTAACTTTCTTGTTCTATTACCAAAAGTTAGAGGTGCAAAAAAAGTAAACCAATTTAGACCCATTGGATTAAGTAATTTTTTCTTCAAAATACTCACAAAGATTATTACAACAATAATGAGTACTTTTTAACACAAATTGGTTCACCTCAACAATGTGCCTTTATTAAGGGGAGAAATATCGATGAAAAAATTCTTCTAGCTTCTGAACTAGTTAATGAAATGAACATAAAAAGAAGAGGAGGAAATGCTGGCTTTAAACTTGACATCTCTCAGGCATATGATATTCTGAGATGGGAATATCTCATTTTGGTATTAAAGAAATATGGTTTTTCTGCTTTCTTCTGTAACTGGATTTTAGTTCTGCTCAAGTCTACAAAGATATCTATCATGATTAATGGTGGACCTGTGGGTTATTTTGGTGTTGGAAGGTGCCTCAAACAAGGAGATACCCTATCACCAATTCTGTATGTGATTGCAGCTGATGTTCTGAGTATAAATATTCTTCATCCAATCCAGGAAAATAAGATACAACCAATGATTATCAGAAAAGGTATTCATCCTTCTCATCTCTTTTTTGCAGATGACATTTTTATATTTTGCAATGGTGGAAAATCTAGATTACTTCATTTGAAAAAGCTTCTCATTGATTATCAAAAAGCTTCAGGACAAACAGTGAGTGCCACTAAAAGCAAGTGTTTTGTAGGAGGTACTTCTTTGGTCAGAGGTAATAATCAAATTGATGATCTTATGAACATGAAATTGTCTTATTTCCCTGATAAATACTTAGGTGTCATTCTTGTGCAAGGAAAAGCTAAAACTGAACATTTATGGTCATTTGTTGAAATATTTCATAGAAGACTTGCTTCATGGATTGGGAATTTATTGGATTCTCAAGCAAGAATTACCCTCATTAAATTTGTTCTCAGTAGTATTCCTCTATACAATATTTCTATGTACAAATGGCCAAGAAAAGTGATTGATGCTTGTGAAAGGATTATTAGGAATTTCCTTTGGAGTGGTAATGCTGAAGATAGAAAATGTGTCACAATATCTTGGGATCAAGTTTGTTCTCCTATAGAAGAAGGGGGTCTTGGTATAAGGAAATTTGAAGAAATAAACAAAGCTCTACTTATGAAACTATTATGGAGAATACTAAATTCAGATAAAAATGGACTAGGTTTTTTCTTGCTAAATATAAAGATAAATATGATTGTTGGATTACATATTATAAGAAGTCTTCTATATGTCCTGGAATCAAATGGGTATTGCGGGATTTTAATGATCATACAAGATGGATAGTGGGCAAAGGTGATAAAATTTCAGTTTGGATGGATACTTGGGTCTTGGAGCAAAGCATAATCAAATTATTCCCAGATAATGCATATATTCAACAACATATCCACATGAAGGTGAGTAGTTTAATTGTTAATCAACAATGGGTAATTCCTGAGGAAATGCTGCAAATTTTTTTCTGTTTCTGATCTACCAAATATCTCAACTGGTAAAGATAAATTGACATGGACTCCTTCACAGAATGGTCTTTTTACTGTGGCTAGTGTTGTTTCAATAATCATAACAAGATTACCTAAACTTAGATGGTACAAACATATTTGGAATAAGAGTGTTCATCTTTCAACAGTAGCAATATTTGGAAGATTACAAGGGGAGCCTGAGCTACTGATGAAAATCCAAATAAAAGAGGATTTCAAAATGTTTCAAGATGTTATATTTGCCATGAATACCAGGATTCCAGCACATCTTTTATGGGTATGCAAATATGGTCAGAATATTTGGAGCTGGCTTGGAGGTATATTTTCTTTCAAAAACCCCAAATCTTTTGAAGACATACTGTTCTGTGGGAAATCCAAAAGTTCAGTAGTGCAAAAAATCTGGATCATTGCTGCTTTTAATGTGATGGTGGATATTTGGCTCACCGGAAACAAGGCTTTCTTTGAGAATATTACTCCAGATGTGCTAATTGCCAAAAAGAAGATACTCAAAATGGTCAAAGACTGTGAGGTAAGGCTTAGAGGATATACAAATAATTCATACTATGACATTCTCATTCTACAATTCTTTGATATTGTAGTTGCAGGAAATCCTACAACACACCCCTTGTAATAATTTGTAGATCTAAACATAAAAATGATGATAAAAATGCTAAAATTGTAAAGAGACACAAGGTTTACGTGGTTCGATCAATTTGATCCATATCCACGGGGTTAGGTTTTACTATGATCATTGAATTACATATGAATTACATTGAGACTCCATTAATGAGTATTTGGAGCTCTCTCTTTCTCTCTGGTTTTTTGGGAAAGAATAAGAAGATAATAATAATACAAGTCACTTTTCTCTCTCCTACCTTTCTCTTTATATAGGATGCTACCTAGTGGATGATAGCTATACAGCTAAGATTTCCCCTAATTTCGGATCTGGCTTGCGATGATATCGCAAGCTTACAAATGTTAATTTCGCAGATCTTCTAATCTTCGCAAAGTTATTACATTTTTCTTATGTTTAAGCTAATATCACCTATTGTGTCGTTTCTCAAAGTGCTCTGCGACATTTTTGTAATGCGTTGTTAAGAATTTCGCGACAACGATACGTTGTCGCGAAATTCTGATCCTACAGATATTAAATACAAAAAGATGAAAATCCCAAAAATCATTGAATGCCAATTTCAACTACCTGATGAAAATACTATATTTTTGTGTTGTGATGGAGCATCAAGAGGTAATACCGGAATCTCTGGTTATGGTTTTATTATTAGAAATTTCTCTGGACAGTTCATAGCTGCTGAAAGTGGAGGCCTTGGCATTACAACAAATTTTGTGGCTGAAGTCATGGGAACATTGTGTGCTCTGGAATGGGCAGTTCAGCATAACAAATGTCAGGTGATTGTTAATTCTGATTCAAAGGAAGCCATATCAGTTTTCTCCAACAACAATTTACCATGGTTTGTATTGGTTAGATGGAAATTGGTGTGCTCTGTTCTAAGGAAGATTCACTTCAACCATGTTTATACAGAAATTAATTTTTCTGTAGACTTCTTTGCAAAGAAAGGTTGTCATTTACAAAGAGGACAAGTTCTAAAATTTTCTGACAGGCCTTCAAATATGCAGAGAATGGAATTTCCTGGGGTTCCATACTACAGATTTGAATGAGTTTTGTGATCTGGGCATATTAGACTCTAGTTTTGCTAATCTTTACTTCTTTTAGTTTTTTGGGCTTCAGGACATGTTGTCCTTTTTTCCTTTCTTTGGGCTTCATGACATCTTGTCCTTTTTGGTTTACTTGTTTCTGTTGAGGTTCCATTCCTCCTTTTGTAAACATTTTTCAGTTTAATTAATAAAATGGTCTTTTTGGTGAAAAAATACTTTTCTATAGATTGAGTGTGGCTGTCTAGTTGATTCTCTTGAAAGTATATTGAAGTTTTTCTATTTAGATTTCCGAACAAAATATTGGGTGTGGTTGTTAGACCCCCGTTTTTTCATGTACGACCTCTCAGAGCATGCATGATTATGTGATCCTTAAAGCCTCTCAACTGAGCTTTTAATACTTCGCATATTTCATCAACACTTCTGTGTAGAATCGATAGTGATTAGACGACTCATAGACATATTGCATGCTAGTGTGGAGCGTTAACGTCATCAGGATGTCTCAGTGTTCCCCGACTATACAGAATTAATATTCAGAACAAATATGATGTTTCTACCATCTCATACCTCGATTCTTGTATAAACATAACGTTCCTAGACATATTGCATGCTAGTATAGAGCCATTCATAGATTAATTCTAAAGTAACATTCATCAATTGAATTCCTAGAAAATAATATATTTTATCTCATTACTTTGTTTCATGGTTTTTCTCAGCTGAATTCCATGGATTAGTAATAGATATTCACTTTTTGGGCGTTTGAGCCACCATCGAGTAAGCCCCGAGAAAATGGTGCGAGTGTACTTAACAATAATGCATGAACGAGCACCCAAATGCATAAACAAGCATTCAAAAATATGGACGAACGAGGAAACCTATACAAAATACGAAAGGAAAATAATAATAAAATAATAAAAGAGAGGCGCACAGAGACCCGGCCCACTGACAGGCCGATCATGCCGCCGTGGCTGGTCCCTCGCCTCTCCCTTTTATTTTTCATCTTATTTTATTATTTCCCCATCTTATGAAAACTCCCTTGTTTGAGCAAACTTCCTCGTTTGAGCAAAACTCTTAGTTTCTCCATATTTCTTCACACAGGGATGAAAAATAATAATATAAATAGAAAAGAGCGTCATGGAACCGGGCACACTGGACGTCCGTCCATGCCTTGGTCGTGCCCGGTCCCATGCCTGCCTAATTCCTTATTTTATTATTTATTTCTTCTCTCATTTCATGAAATTCCTTCGTTTGAGCAAAAACCTAATTTTTTCCTTATTTCTCCAATATTGCTCAAACTTCCAAAAGCCAAAAAGTCAAATGGTCACATGACCGTTCGGGCTTCTCACGGAAAATATTAAAATATTATTATTTTAATATTCTTAAAACATTGGTCGTGCGAGCAAAGTCCTACTTTCTCATTCAAGCAAAATTGAGAGTTTCAGTCAAGATCAAACTCTTTTGGAAATCCAAAATATTGCTCGAACACACACCAGAAAATATCAAAATTTTAGAATTGAGACACGAGCAAAATGGTGACACGGGCATGCTACCTTGGTTGTCCAGGGTCACCCCTTTGGCTTGCAAAATCTAGTCCCACACATTTGATAATTTTGACTTAATTAATCTTCTACAGTTCATATTGGGTTCAAACTCTTTCCAAACAATCTGGAATTTTATCCATCGACAATTAGCTGGTCCCACGACTACCACGGGCCGGTTTCATACCCCTTGGTTGGTTCCTCCTCTCTCTATAATTAGGTTTTATTACCTAATGCTCAGAGAGCATTATTTTAATAATGATTAAACGAGCATTTAATCATCCTTCCACCAACTGGTCTATAAAGGACTTTGGTGTGCTCATTCGAGCACCTGAGCACTACATGGTCGTCCCACCATATTATGTAGCCGGTCCCTATCTCACTCATGGTTGATTTTCAGTAAATCATCCATCGATCAACAATCAATCAAAATTAGGGTTTCAAACCAAATGCTCTGCAAAGCATAATTCTGAACGGGTTCAAACACTAACAATTTTATGTTGATCCAGCATTCAACATTCTGATTAATTATACAATATTTGGTCCATCTACCAATATTTTTAATTAATATTTTATCTGGTCACGCTACCAATAATTCATTAATCGATCAATATTTTGCTTAAACGAGCAATATTTGTTTTAACTAGCAATATTTACTTTGCTCATCTATCAACACTAAATTGCTTAAGTTAGAAAAATACACGATCAACTGGGTTCAAAACTCACTTCTAGCGATATTGATTCAACTATCAATATTTAATTGCTCGACCAAGCAGTATTCCTCATGTTGATTCAACTATCAACATTCGAGAATTTATACTGATCCAGCTATTAATATTTCATTGGTTCTTCAATCAATATTGGGTTTGGCAGTCGACCATTATTATTACCTCAACTGGAAAAGTGATGTATCACAATCCATCAAGACTCAATGTTTTTCCATTATTCTGTCTCAGCAGAAACCTTATGCTCAATCCATGAGTCACGGAGCATACCACATTCGTTGATTATGCTCGACTCGTCAAGGCTAAGACTAATGTCTAGTCGAGTCAGCAATTGACCAATTAAATACACGTCTATGGACTGAGTCGAGACAATACAACTAATCGGTTCACACTTCGTGTGATCGTTTATGGATACGAGATCGAGACAATACAACAACGAAGTATGTTTACTTGATACAAAGGTCCGGACTTAACCAAACACAACAGGATTGCTTATCAAGTAAATAGGAATTAACGTTTGTGTAATTTACTTTAATTATAATAAAACAATAATGCGGAAAATAAAAGTAAATGACACAGCAAGATTTTGTTAACGAGGAAAACCGCAAATGCAGAAAAACCCCGGGACCTTGTCCAGAATTGAAAACTCTCAGGATTAAGCCTCTATACAAAATAAACCAACTTCGTATAGTTGAGACCAAGCAACTAAACCTATAGTTCACCTAGTTCCGTCTGTATTCCCACGCCTCCAACTTATGAATAAGACACGTACTTGGAACAATTCCTTTGGTTCGTATTCCAAACAGTAAAGGAACAACAAATCTGTTTGGTATCATCTCTCTTCAACCAAGTGATATGAGTCGGACAAAGGCTCTTCTGTTTATCTCAATAAACTCCTTCGTCAGGTCCTTAGATCTATCTTGTGTTCAATTACCCAAGGTAATCGTAATATTTTGCAATCAATACTTTTAATCACAAAGAGCCGTATTGATGCCGATCCACTCAACTAATCAATCCAATCTACCACAAGGATAAACCGATTATAGTTGGATCCTCTTTTTACCGAAACAAGTATTTTGCACACCAAAGATTTATATAACCAAGTCAGAAATCTTCTATCTCTTCTTTGTCTTCAAATCTTCTTAGATCTTCAATAAACACCTGCACACAACTACTTGAATCTCTTGTGATCAATCACACACAGAACGGAGCTTTTAACGATGGATTATCACAAGATCGTCTTTAGAACTAACAACAGTCTAAAAATCCCTGTCGAAACTTTGAACTAGTTTGAGTGAATCTTATATCAGAAGAGAAGATTCTCAAGCATAAACAAACTAGGTGCAATCAAAGTTCAACCACTGTTAGTCAATCAAATCAATCGAAAACAAAAGATAAACCGCAATTATCTAGTTTCCCACCAACGGTACTAATAGAGCTTCTCAATCCCAAAGAAGACTTTAAACTTAGCGGCTGTAAGAAATTTCGCTTAATTAGGTTACTCTCCTCTCCGAATAGGAGGCTCCACCAATAACAGTACAACATAGGAAGTTTACTGTCACGAAGGATTAGTTTGCTAGAAATGCAAACTTCAAGTATTTATAGACAAGGAAGTTTGGACACCAAGGAATTTCCAAAACCCAAAATATTCTCAAGATATTCAATAATAATTTCCAAATTCGGTTTTCATAATCCCGGAGAATGCTCTGTCCAATAATAATGACCGAAAATCTCCTTGCAAAATCTTTAACTAGCAATTGCACATTACTAATTCTTATTTTCCATATATATTATTAAAAACCTTAATTAAAAGATTCTTAACTTATTTAATTTCGATCCTGGGATTTTCTTCCTTTTAGCTGTTAAGGAATATCTTTGAACAATAAAAGATACGCATAAATGCACGTGTTCAAAGTGTGTCGACATCCTTACTTTGTAAGTCCTCTTTCATACTTACACACTTGAAACCGATTTACCACGCTTCCAAACAAGTTTAGAATTGGTTGATCTGACTTTCAAGAGCTATGTGATTGATCAAGAACATTCAATCACAAATCATGGGTTTAACGGTTCTACCAAAACAAGTTTCGGTTCTACCTCCATGTGAGTACTGTGCATAGTCACACTAGCTTTCCAAAATTCGGTTGACTAGGTACTAGGATCGGTTCCCCACATATATATGGTATCTAACTTATATGTGTTGCACATTTCCATAGGATCGGTTCCCCTTTGCCTAAAAACGTGTTGCACATGTCCATAGGATCGGTTCCCCTTTCTGCTATAAACCTTGCCGCACCTCATACAAGGATCGATTCACCTTTGTGATGTGTTGCACCTCTTACTAGGATGGTTCCCCTTTACCCAGAGTTAGGTCTTACAAACTACACAAACTCGATCATACCATCAGGTGATTACTTAAGATCGGTTTCACTAATAAAAGTCATACCAATACATAAGTCATGCCTTATGTGAATAATTTTACCAAGAACACAAACAAGTCATGAGCGGTTGTACTAATCACACATATTGGTTGTTCATAAGATATGAAATGAATAACAATCCCAATAACGCCTGGCGATTTCCTTTTCGATTCACAAACTAAGTTCATGAACTTACTTCCTTAAAACACATGTAAACATTGTTTCCTAGGATGAAATCCTCACCTCATACCCATACATAGTCACAATAGCATTCAAATTATTACGTTGATGTCTTATCTACAAAGTTTAATGGTTAAGCAATAAACCTCGTATTGTATTCCTTCATACTATGTCTATCTAGAGTTTTCATGCTTTGCAGTTTTGTTTTTAATATGCACGACTTGAAAGATACATTAGGGAATGAAACAGTTCAAGTCAAATATCACTAACCTCAAGTGGAAGGATGATGTTGTGGTTGTAGCTCCTTACTTCTTCACTTCTTCAAGTCTTCGCAATACTTATAATGTCTCATATCCTAATACTTTCAAGCTAACCTATACGAAGTTGACTCTAGTACATTTAATCAAGCGACTCTTAAATGAGTTTTGGTTCACTAAAATATGACAACCAAACTTGACATACCAACGCTTGGTGGGTTCAACCGAGCTATGCTCTAACACCCCCAACTGCAGAAGACTGAATATATTTTAAGATGGTATACCTGAAATTGTTGTTGGTTCTTATATAAATTTTGCCTTTATATCTCAAAATGCCATCTACATAAGTGTAGTTAGGAATGGAGGAAGGAGCCACTATTAATTGAGGAATAATGTTTGTGGCCCATTTATATGTGTCATAGATTTGAATGACCTCTTGAGCCCAAGTAGGTGTGGAAATAAAAATAATTGAACACTGAGAAGGAGAGGGAAGTCCGGACAGGGCATGTGCAGCTTTGTTCCCCATTCCTTTCTTTCAGTTGATGGTGTAGTTGAACTCCGACAACTTCATAAGCCATCTTTGTTGTAAAACAGTGGTGATTTTATGATCCATGAAATATTTGATGCTTTTGTGTTCAATATTGATGATAAAATAATGGCCAAAAAGATAGTGTCTCCATTTAGTAACTGTCATTACCACTACAAGTAGTTCTTTCTCATAGGTAAAAAGGCCTAGAGATTTAGTGTTAGAGTACTGCTCGGTCGAACTCGCAAGCCTTTATATCTCAAGATTGTTGTCAAGTTTAGTTGCCAAAACTATAAGTCTTGATTTCTAATCTACTTACAGCTAAGTCTCGGATTAGGATAAAAAGTGTAGTTGAGCATTAGACTTCACGTCGTTCATCGATTGAAGACGAAGAACTACTAAGGGGAGCTTGTGGAACTTCATCAACAAAAGGTATATGGAGACTTGAACTCATCTATCACTCAAAAGTCTATCTACTCTATCTCCTATTGAGACAAAAGTCATATAGCTATATAGACTCCAATTATACACATTTGATATTTCGAGCCGAGTTTAACTCGCTTACATATTTATCGAAATATGTGTTGGTAAGCTTTCGCTTTAACCAAGTTCATCTTATATTCTTGACCAAAGTCAAAATATTATCATGTACAAATCGCCTAGTAACATCTTACATGATTTGTGTGAGACAGTCATTTGATGTAGACTTGGAATGTTTCGTATTGATCTTTCGATCACTTGAAAATTACTTTGAAGCTAATAGTTTGTGTGGGACAGCTATTGTCGTCTTCCAAGAATGTTCCAATGGTTGAAATGATAGTTTAGAACAATTGGATATAAGCATACTATGCGTACTTGCATATATGTAATCCAAGTCCGGGAACCATGGTATGCATACCCGTACCGTACTGGTTGGTTTAGTGAAGTCCGAGAACCTTGTACGCATACCGGTACAAGTACTGGCGTGGTTCAGATCCGAAATTTTTTGCTGAGTTTGGAAGGTATGCGTACCAGTTCGCGTACTGGCGAACCCAAGCTTAATCTGGCCACTTAGGTACACGTACCCGTTTGCATACCTAAGTGGATAATGTTCTAAAATCGGTTTGTTCATGAACTAATACATTTATATAATAAGGAATGCAATCTTTTGCAAACCGTGGCTATAATGTTCATGACTTGATTCGAGTGAATCAAAATAGATTTTGCTTCAATTATGTCTTGTATACTTCTATGAGAATATAAACAATTGAACAACTCTAGAACTAGTTTCATTTGAGTCATTTGAACTAGTTATGGTTAAGATGAATATGGTTGATATTAAAGTGTTCATATGGATAACCTCGGTTAACTATTGTTGAGCCAACAAAGGTGCACACGTTTAGGTACGGTTACTCATATCTAAATGAAGTCACTTTTCATTTGTGTAACAAGCTAAGTTCGATCTAACGGTTGAAATATATTAGCTTGAGTCTAATCAGGTTTTCATCTAGCGGTGAATATTAAATGCTTTGTTACCAATGTAATTGCAAACCCTGATTTGAAGACTATATAAAGGAGAACTCTAGCAACTGGGAAACCTAATCCCCACACCTCCTGTGTAATACTAGTTGCGACTAGAGTCAATTCTCCTTTAACCTTAGGTTTTTCACGAAACCCTGTAGGTTAACGACTTGAAGACTTCATTGGGATTGTGAAGCCAGATCCAACTATTTTCTCTGTAGTTGCGTGATCTGATCATGATGTTCTAGGAGTCTGTCGAACGGCCCAGAGGAAAAATAACCAGTGTATCTCGTGGGGATGTCCTAGGAATTATTCTGAAGCTTCGATAAGTCGAGTCAGTGTATCTCGCGATGATGTACTAGGAATCAGTCCTTGATCTCACATAGGGTGAGTCATCCTTACAGGAGACATGTATGTCTCTGCTCTGGGTCATAAGTCTACCGGGGACGTTTTTACGCATCTACAGAGCCTACATGACCAGCAGTATCTCGCGGGGATGTACACTAGGAATCATGGCATCACAATCAGTTGCGTCTCGCGAAGACATGCTGGAATTGTGGTTGTTCTAGTTCATAAGTCTGTCGGGGACGTTTTACGCTCTAAAAAACCTAAGTGACCAGTAGTATCTCATCGAGGATGTGTGCTAGGAGTCACGACATCACGACCAGGTGTATCACGTGGACGTATACTAGAAATCGTGGCTATGAGTGCCTTGAGGACCAAGGGCTTAATCTCTCACGTGAGAGTTGAATTCTGTCCATGGTCTTAAAATGACACTTTTTCCCCTTATCCAAATTTCACCATCTACAAGATCTTTGGTTGGTAACCTAGCAACAGGTTGGGCCCCAACACCTTTTTGAATAACAACACCCAATCTATGAAAAATAAAACTGCCTAGACCAATACCAGCATCATTACTAACTAAACAATTCTTGAAACGTTTAAAAAAACAAAAAGTATCCTCACTAAGCTCCACCAAAGTAGTGAAAGCTAAAACTCCCAAGCCATAGCCATGTGAAACACACTTGTTGATGGTGGATTTTCGACAAAGGCTAAAATCGTAAAATCATAATTTTGCATATTTCTGACACGACTTCAGACATGTATGTGAAATTCTTATTTTAGGATTCAGACGTGAAAGTTCATCTCACAATCTCTGACCGAGTGTACTATTAGAGCACTGCTCAGTCAAACTCGCAAGTGTTGCCAACTTTGGTTAACTACTATTGAGCCAACCTGATGTACACGTTTAGGTATGGTTACTCAAACCTAAATGAAGGTACATTTCATATGTGTATAACAAGCTAAGTTCGATCTAACGGTTGAAAGATATTAGCTTGAATCTAATCAGGTTTTCATCTAACGGTGAACATTGAATGCTTTGTTACCAAGGTACTTAGATTGCAAACCCTGATTTGAAAACTATATAAGGGATAACTCTAGTAACTAGGAAACCTAATCCTCACACCTTCTGTGTGATACTAGTTGCTACTAGAGTCGATTCTCCTTTAACCTTAGGTTTTTCATGAAACCATGTAGGTTAACGACTTGAAGACTTCATTGGGATTGTGAAGCCAGACCCAACTATTTTCACTGTAGTGGCATGTTCTGATCTTGTTATTTTCGATGGTAACTCAGGAATTAAAACTCCGAGGAATCGGTGAGTTGAGGAAACAAAGTGTCTGAGGATCGGGCGATCAACTCAGATTTTTTTTCTTCTGCTTCATTTAATTCAGGTGATTTCGATCTTATACTTAATGATTGGTGTGAACTTTCATTGATTTTTCTCTTTATTTTTCTTTTAATCTGTCTGAATATGGAAAAATGGCTTCTCCATCAATCCAGAGTTCGATAGAAAAAATTCTGGATTTGAAAAACTAGGATCCAAATTTGAATCTAGCAGTAAATTTGGTGATGAGATTAAAGATGATGAACCTGAGGTCTGTATATCGGATGGAGATATTGATGATTGTATTGATGAATGGCGATTTAGCTTAATTGGTAGATTGGATTTTTAAAAAATTTCTTTGGATGTTGCTGAGAAATCTCTAAAATCTCAATGGAGATTGAAGGGAGATTGTGAATTAATTCCACTGGGTAAGGGCTATTTTGTGATTAAGCTTGAGAATGCTGAAGATAAAACTCATGTATGGTCTGGATACTGGGAAGTTGAAACTCAAAGTGTTAAGATGCGCAATTGGGAACCTAACTTCAAGCCTGCAAATCAAAAATCTTCAACAACTTTTGTTTGGTTTTATTTACCAGTCTTAAACATTGAATACTTGAAAGAAAAAGTCCTACTGGAAATGGGTAGAGCTTTAGGTAGACCTGTTGTTAAAGTGGATGATGTAACTCTAAAAAGGAAAATTGGGTACTACGCAAGTGTATTGGTTGAAGTTGATCTCAACAAATCCATTCCAGATAAGTTTTGGATTAAAACCAAATATGGAGGGTTTTCTCAAAGAGTTCAAATGTCTAAGGTTCCAAAATTCTGCAATCACTGCAAGGTTATTGGTCATTATGTAGCTGAGTGCAGAATTAAAAAGAAGGAAACAGCTCAAAAAGAAAAAGAAAAGTTGCAAGAAGCTGAAAATAAAGAAGGTAGCAGGAGTAGGAGAAGAAATAAGAATAAGGAAGATACTTCTATTCCTATTGGTTTTGACATTTGTTTCCCAAATAAAGAAGATGCTCCTGCTGAGGAAACTATATCCATTCCAGAACCAGTATATGAACAAGCTTTAGAAGAAGGTGAAATTCCATCAGGAAGATTAGAGGTATTAAAGGAATTGGAAAACTCTCTGGACTCATTAAAAGAGATTTCAATTCTAGATGTGTGTAGGATGCTTGAAGTAGGTTCTTCTTCTTCCAATCCTAATGTTGTGAAAATCTTACCAGCACTGAAGGAGGTTATTTTGGAAGTCCAAAAAAAAATATGAACCTCCAAAAATAATCACATGAAAATAGGCAACGAAAAAAGTTGACAATGGCAGGAAGAGTCCTACTCTTCCAAAACCATCTTCTAAATGAGAGTTTTTTACTGGAATGTCAGAGGCATAAGGAGACTTAATGCCAAAGACAAAATCCAAAGTTTAGTTAAAAATTTTAGTCCTTCTTTGGTTTGGTTTGTGCAACCAAAAGTTAAAGTTTCTTCAAAGTATAAAAAAATACTAAGATCAGCTGGGATGAAATGTAGTATTATTCATAATAGTTCTGATGAGAGAAAAGGTAATATATGGCTGATATGAAATGCTTCCATTGCTCACCCACAAGTAGTTTCTATTACAAGACAAGATATAACTGTCAATGTGGGAGGAATTTTGATCACTGGTGTTCATGGTGCAAGTCTTTCTCTGGATAGGAAACTATTATGGCAAGAATTGGAGGTAATTAGTTTTTATAATCTTTCTTGGCTAATAATTGGTGATTTCAATGCGTTTTTAACAATGGATGATAAGAAAGGATGTAGAGCACCATTAATACAAACAATGATTGATTTTAACAACTGCATTAATTCTTGTGGTTTAATAAATGCACCAAAAAGTGGTATAGAATACTCATGGTGCAACAACAGAGCTGGAGTTAAAAGAATTATTTGCAACTTGGATATAGCATTCTATAATGATAAGTGGCTGGACTTATATCCAAACTGGGAGTTTAAAGTTGGTACTAGAGGAGTGTAAGATCATGGCTAATAAAAGTTTTCCTAAGCCTCTCAACATTCCCTTCAGAGCATTTAAAGCCTGGACTTCCCACTCTTCTTTCAAACAAGTAATTGACACAGCTTGGAGTCAAGAAGTGGTGGGTACTCCTATCTTTATTTTCATGAAAAAACTTAAAAATCTGAAGACAATACTAAAAAGTTGGAAATGGGAAGTGTTTGGAGATGTGAATACAAAACTAATTCAAGCTGATAAGAATGTAACGGAAGCTATTATTCAATCAGATAGGAATCCTGAGGATACTGTTTTACTTAACAATTTGGTAACAACAAGAGGTATTCAAGAATTATTATCAAAACAACAAAGGGAGATTATTCATCAAAAATCAAGAGTTAAGTGGTTGAAGGAAGGAGCTTCTAATAAAAGATTCTTTCACACAAATATGAAGATAAGGAATAATGCTCAAAACTCAATTATTGAAATTGAAAATGAAAGTGGCCCTTTGGTTACTACACAAGAAGAAATATCTGAGGTACTTGTTCAATTCTTCAAATCTAAATTTACATTCCAGGATATATAAATGTCTGAAGAATTAATGATTGTAATCCCTAAAACTTTGAGCAATGGAGATAGGAAATTCATAGATTCAATTCCTTGTGCATCTGAGATTAAAGCAGCAGTTCAAGATTTAGATCCTGATAGCTATCCTGGTCCAGATGGATTTGGAGGCTGGTTTTATAGGAACTTCTGGGATATATTAGGCAATGATGTAATTCTAGCCATTTTGTTGGAGAAGAGGCTATATTCCCAATGGATTGAATTCAAATTTTTTGGTCTTAATCTCCAAGGTGAAGAATGCAAAGCAGCCAAATCAATTCAGACCAATTGGTCTGTCAAATTTCTTCTTCAAGATATTCACCAAGATTCTGGCAATGAGAATTAGCAGTATATCGAGTAAAATCATCTCTCCACAACAAGGGTCATTTATTAAAGGCAAAACCATTCAGGAGCAAATAGTACTAGCTTCTGAAATGATAAATGAAATGAAAACGGATAGAAAAGGTGGTAATGTTGCTATGAAGATAGATATATCTCAAGCATTTGATTATCTGAGTTGGGAATTTCTCTTTGAAGTCATGCAAAGAATTGGTTTTTCAGATAAAAGTTTGTGTTGGTTGAAGACTTTATTCTCACCTGCTAGAATCTCAGTATTAGTTAATGGTGGACCAGAAGGATACTTCTCAGTGAATAGAGGACTCAGACAAGGAGATCCTCTATCTCCAATTTTGTTTATTATTGCAGAATATGTTCTTAGTAAAGCTATATCTAGAATGCTAGTGGAAAATAAACTGATACAAATGGTAAACAGAAATGGGATTTTCCCTACCCATATCTTCTTTGCAGATGATATGTTTCTATTCTGCAATGGTGATTTAAGGAATATAAGAAGATTGATGAAGACTGAAAAAGCGTGGGTCTAACACCACCACCCAATATTTCGCTTAGCAATCTGTATGGACTAACTCCGAAATACTTTGCTAGAGAATCAACTAGACAGTCAGACTCAATCTAGATAAAAGTATCTCAAGGAGTTAATATCTCTCTCTTGTTTTTGATATTACTCAAGCTAATAGAAATCAGCGAGTCCTAATCAAACACAAGGAATACTTGGACGGTACCAAAGACCAATGTCCAAGGATCAATCAATATCAATCAACAACCAATGGTCGGATTTCCAATTGATGATCTTTAATGCACAACCTGTATTATTTCAATAATAAAGATAAAAAATATAATGCAGAAAATGAAATAACACAGACACCAGAAATTTTTTCAACGAGGAAACCGCAAATGCAGAAAAACCCCGGGACCTAGTCTGGATTGAATACACACTGTATTAAGCCGCTACATACACTAGCCTACTCCAAGCTAACTTCGGATTGGACTATAGTTGAACCCCAATCAGTCTCCCACTAATTCAAGGTACAGTTGTACTCCTATGCCTCTGATCTCAGCAGGATACTGCGCACTTGATTCCCTTAGCTGATCTCACCCACAACCAAGAGTTGCTGCAACCCAAAATTGCAGACTTGATAATAAACAAATCTGTCTCACACAGAAAAGTCTATCAAAGGATAAATCTGACTCCCACAGAAAAACCCTAGGTTTTTGTTCCGTCTTAAGATATGAAATCAAGGTGAACATGAATCAATTGATAATCCGGTCTTATATTCCCGAAGAAAAGCCTAGATTAATCAATCACCTCTCAACAGTCTTACTTGAATACACAAGAGGACGTCGAGGAAACACAAACAGTGAGACGAAGATGTTTGTGACTTCTTTATCTTGCCTATCGGAGAACTCTCACGATCTCAAGACAATCAAATATTGTACTCGTACGATAGAAGATGCAAGATCAGATCACATAACTACGATAAAAGTAGTATCGGTCTGGCTTCACAATCCCAATGAAGTCTTTAAGTCGTTAACCTGGTTTTAGAGAATAAAATCAAAGGTTAGAGGAGAATCGACTCTAGCGAGCGCACTAGTATCACACAGACGTGTGGGGATTAGTTTTGCCCAATGCTAGATGTCTCCTATATATAGTCTTCAAATCAGGCTTTTGCCTTAGTTACAAAGCAATCAATATTAACCGTTAGATGAAAACCTGATTTAGATTCAAGCTAATATTTCTCAACCGTTAGATCGAAAACTTAGCTTGTTACACACACTTGAGATATACGTTTACTGGGTTTGTGAAAACCGTGCCCAAACGTGTAGGTGTATGTTGGTTCAACATAGTAACCCAAAAGGTCAACCATATGAGCATTTCATATTAACCTTGTTCTTCTTCACCATAACTAGTTCAATTGACTCAAATGAACTAGTTAGAGAGTTGTTCAATTGCTATGAGATCTTATGTAACTACACAAGACATAATTGAAACAAAGATGATTCGATTCGATTGAATCGGCTCATGAACTTTATAGCCACAGTTTGCATACTGCATTCCTTAGTAATTTAAGTTCCATGTTCAGAGCACATCTTTAGATCATAACCCACTCAAGTACGCAAACAAGTTCGCGGACTTAAGACAACCGGCAGAGTTTTCCAAACTCAGCAGAAAACCTCGGCGAGGAGACTTCCGCCAGTTCGTGGACTAAACACGCAAACGAGTTTTTGGAAAATCCAGCAGAAATTATCGGCAAGAGAACTTCCGTCAGTTCGCGGACTGATTTCGCGGACTTGGCAAAGCCAATTCCTCCGGTTTCTCTCAATCAACAAAGTTCGCAAACTTCGGATTAAGGAATGGGACTTATGCACATATGTGTTTCCACACAATGCTTATATCCATCATTGGTTATATAGACCTAAACTCTCATTCCAACCATTGAAACATTCTTAGAGGACGTTATATAGTTGTTACACTATTTCTCGTCAAAGCGATTTTCAAAGTGATTGAAACATTATGACTTTCGTCATTTGGTGAAGATAAACCAGATCAAAGCGAAACACTTTACCAACACATGATTTCGAGATATAGATAGGCGAGATATACTCGGCTCGAAATATCAAATGTGTATGATCCAGTCTATATAGCATACGACTTTTGTCTCATAAGAAGTATGAGATAGAAGAGATAGACTTTTGAGTGATAGATAAGTTTAAGTCTCCACATACCTTTTTGTTGATGAAGTCCCACGGTTCCTTGAGTAGATCTTCGTTGTTGTATAATGAATCGCCATGAAGTCCTTGAGCTCAACTACACTTTTCTATGCTAGTCCGAGACTTAGCTATGTAGACTAGAAATCAAGACTCATAGTTTTGATCACTAACATTGACAAACATGCTTGAGATAGCAACGCATGCGAGGTCGACCGAGCTATGCTCTAACAATCTCCCCCTTTGTCAATTTTAGTGACAAAACTATTAATACACATGGAATACAAAAAAGATAAACTTTAGTGGCTCCTATTCCATAGTCTAATCTTCAACGTTCCTTGAAATCTTCGTCCTTCCAAGTACTCCAATGATCCCAAAGGTTGTAAGTTTAGAATCACCATCGTTGAAGATCCGTAGCTATAACAATGAGGGAAATCGATATTCTCGATCATCATTATACAATGACATATTATTATTATGTAACATCAAAGTCCAATTACATCACGACTTTAACGTTAATACAACGGTGATATGTATCACTCCCCCTTAGTCAATACTCCATCTCACATGGAAACCACTCCCCCTTACACAATGATCCGAAAACCATATGTATATGTAGTAGAACTACACATTAATTCTCCCCCTTTTTGTCAATAAAATTGGCAAAGGTACAAGAACGGGTTCCTAATGAAATTTCCGAGAAGAGACGTTTCATAGACTAAAAGAAGAAATACATACCAACTTAATTTAGATGCAATCATAAAGCCGAAGCTAAATGCAAACATCAAGGAGTTTTAAGATACAAGATAACCCCTATAAAATTACACAGCCGCACACCCCGCAAGATATTACCATTAAGCACAAGTTCAAAAGAACTCTCCCCCATTTTATGTCATTCCCGAGATAACAACAAGAGCGACCTTAATTTCGAAAGAAAAGAAGGATTTTTAATTGGACACCAAAAACCATAGGAAAATGATTTTCTATATCCAAAACTCAATCAAATTAATCACAAGTAAACTCATGATTAATTAATTGGAATACGCAACTAAATCAAACTACAAAAGTGATCAATTTAATTGATTGTGTTCAACATAAGTAAACTTACGGAGCTACGACTAAGGTAATCACAGGAGATGACTAACTTAATCGTTCACATACTCAACATAAGGAAAACCTTACGGAATATACGACTACATCAACCAATAGAACATAGTTAGTATAGCGTTCATATACTCAACACAAGAACTTGTGGAATATATGAAAACTCAACTAGACTAATTACAAGAGAACCCATAATTAATCTAATTGAATACAAACAACCAAACTAATCACGAAGGTAATCAATTTAATTGTCAAAAGTTTTGCTCGACAAAAGAAGACTTTTGGAGCAAATAACCAAATAACCAACCAAGATGATTAATTTAGTTCATAATGCTCAACATATAGCATCTTATGGAACAACCAACAAAGGCAATAACAATGATCGACTTAGTTTTATCGTGCTCAACATAAGACACACAATGGAGCCTTCACGGTAATACAAAAAGAATGGATCAAAGAATATCAATACCGTGGAATACATATAAGGATCTATTCTATCTTTCCATCACTATATGCATAATGACATAATGGACTTTATCCTTGTCACCCAAAATATTTTATCCTATTTTCCATCAAATAAATGACTGCATAGGCATAACTTTTGTATTTGTCAAAATTCCATTCGTCCTTTCATGAATACGAAAACCAATTCATGAACGACTTTACTTTTGACAACATATGGGACCTTCAAGTTCACGGACGCAAACAATACATATCCCATAAAAATATTGGAATATCACAAAATCATAAAGATTAATACTGCAATAATCATCTCCCAAAAAGTTTTAGAATTTAAACAAATAAATCTAAAAACATGAAGATGAAAACGTTGGACATAGCTATGTGTAATCACAATATTTGCTATTCCAAACTCTAGTAATCCTTCTCAAAAACAAGAATAAATTCTCATAAGAAGTTTCCTAGGCATCAAGACAAACTCGCAATGCACATATAAGATGATTTGTCCTTAGAGAGTAGAATCATTCTTTTTCGCCCGGATTTATAACAAGAATAGCTACCAAAGGCGTATAAAAAGATTTTCTTAACAAAGAAGAACATACAAAGTCATTGACGACTATGCACCATAGTTCACATGAGATGATTGTGAACACTCAAGAATATATAGCAATGTGAACTACTACCCATTCTCGAACTTCCTTCTTTGTGATTCACCAACATCACTCTTGTAACAGACACAAAATAGCTTAGAATAGTATTTCTCCAAGAATCCCAGTGCCCAAGTCCAAGAGAATAGAACAAGTGCAACGAAACGGAGCAAACACTAAAAAACAAGAGACAGGACAAAAACCAATATTAACTCATCCAAATTCAACAATTCTCATATCCATTTTGAAGGTAATTCAATAAGGAAGAGAATGAAATAAAAATGAGTTAAGTCCGAGTTCGGACGAAGAAGTTACGGCCAAAACAAGTTTACCGAATATCGACGTCAAGTATGCATACGGGTTTGCGAACTTAAACCCCTGGATTTTGATTTTGAATGCTGTTATGCATACTTGGTATGTGTACCATGTAGTCCAAACATCCCGAACTATTATTTTCAAACCTAAACATTTAAGAACCTTAAACACAGATCAATTTGGGTATAAATGAACGATAAGCAAGATTATTATAAGTATTCTAAGCAAATAAAAGTACAAATCTTGCTCAAGTTTATAGACATACCTTTTTAGATGAATCCAATCGAATCCTACCGCCTTACCGAACATAATCTGTGTGCCCCAATTCTTGTGCTTCCCTCACCGTATACAAAGCAGGGCATTCCTTGGTGAGGATGCTCTTCCAACACAATCAAGTTGCGTTGGGGTGAACAAAGTCTTGCTCACCACAAGTGAGCTTTGAATTATCATGAAAGAGATCACTTTTAGAACCTTTCACATCAAATTCCATTTTTCCAAAAAAATTGTTAATTTCCAACATCATGGATATTGCCTTTTCCATAGTCATGGAGTTTTCTGGAAGATCATTCTTTTTCACACTCAAAACATCATTGTCTGTCTTCGGTATCCACTTATGAGTGCGTTTAGGAACAGTCAGAACCTTCTTCCCATCACTCTCTTCTAGAATTCTTGGAAGAGAATTGTATTGACTATTCTTTTGCAAGTTAGTATTTCTTCAATTGGGAGCATCGGATCTTGTCTTCGTCTTTAGGAAGTTATCCTTTTGATAACCATTACGATTATGAAAAGGATTCGTACGACGTTTATAGGCAAATCTAGGTCTATCATAGCACTGATTCCTTTGCCTAAAGGTTGGACAATTACAACATGTAACGTTAAGAGGATCAGTCTTAACGTATGATCTTGGTTTCACAACTTCTTGTGATGCCCAAACAAGAACATCATGAAGTTTCTCATTCCTTATACGGAAACGACATCACCTTTCCAGGTGACCTTTATTTCCGCAATAGTGGCAAACATAAGGAATGTTCTTACCTCGATCCGTGTGTGCTAACTTTGGAGGTTGATAAACTTTGCTCTTTTGAACCTTAACTGCCGGAGAAGGTATTTCACTTTTGCCATCAGTGGAAACCTTTTGTTGAGAAGAATCACTAGCCTTGACAAATTTTATTTCTTTCCTAGTACTTGGAGCATCTATTCCCTTATAGCCCAATCCTCGTGTATCACGATGATTTTTACTTGCTCCTAGCATAGTGGTTAATTTGCTTGAACTAGTATTGAACTTTTTCAAGTCATATTCCAACTTATTGATTTTATCAAGAGCAGCAGCTAAATCAGCCTCAAGGCATTTTTCTCGAGTGAGATAAGCGTTTTCTCTGTCGTCAAAACTTGTTTGCTGGAAGTTAAACCTTGCTTCAGATTCTGCAAGTTTCTCTTCCAACAAAAAGTACTTTTGATAACGATTATCACATTCAAGTTACTTCATACGTAGGTTTTCCTCAAAATCCTTGAGGATCGATTCGGTTGAACGATTCGAAAAATAAACACCTGCGTAACATCTTCTCAATTTCTTGTTTTCTCGACAGAGAGAAGTCAGAAGAGGTGTGACATGAGAAGTTGTCATCTTCTTCTTTTCTAACGAACTCAAAACCTTCACATACTCATAGACTTCCTCATCAACATCTCTATCAATATCTGAATCACCTTCATCAGAAAGTTCATCCAACTGTTCTTCTAGACGTGTTTCAAAGACTTCAACAGGTTTTATATTAAGAGAATATTTAGATACTGACCTAGATGTGACAGTCCTCTCCGGTGAATCCAAGCTTTGAAAATCATCTGGTAATTTATGAACATGTACGTTATTAGAGATAGACTCGTCCATACTCAGATCGCTACAAACACTGACTTATGAGGTCTTAAACGTGTTTGACTACTCTGATACCAATTGAAAAAGCGTAGGTCTAACAACACCACCCAATATTTCGCTTAGCAATCTGTATGGACTAACTCCGAAATACTTTGCTAGAGAATCAACTAGACAGTCAGACTCAATCTAGATAAAAGTATCTCAAGGAGTTAATATCTTTCTCTTGTTTTTCATATTACTCAAGCTAATAGAAATCAGTGAGTCCTAATCAAACACAAGGAATACTTGGACGATACCAAAGAACAATGTCCAAGGATCAATCAATATCAATCAACAACCAAAGGTCGGATTTCCAATTGATGATCTTTAACGCACAACCTGTATTATTTCAATTATAAAGATAAACAGTATAATGCGGAAAATGAAATAACACAAACACCAGAAATTTTGTTAACGAGGAAACCACAAATGAAGAAAAACCCCGGTACCAAGTCCAGATTGAACATACATTGTATTAAGCCGCTACAAACACTAGCCTACTCCAAGCTAACTTCAGACTGGACTATAGTTGAATCCCGATCAATCTCCCACTAATTCAAGGTACAGTTGTACTCCTACGCCTCTGATCCCAGCAGGATACTGCGCACTTGATTCCCTTAGCCGATCTCACCCACAACCAAGAGTTGCTGCAACCCAAAATCGCAGACTTGATAATAAACAAATCTGTCTCACACAGAAAAGTCTATCAAAGGATAAATCTGTCTCCCACAGAAAAACCCTAGGTTTTTGTTCCGTATTAAGATATGAAACAAGGTGAACAGGAACCAATTGATAATCCGGTCTTATATTCCTGAAGAACAGCCTAGATTAATCAATCACCTCTCAACAGTCTTACTTGAATACACAAGAGGACGTCGAGGAATCACAAACAGTGAGACAAAGATTTTTGTGACTTCTTTATCTTGCCTATCAGAGAACTCTCACGATCTCAAGCCAATCAAAGATTGTACCCGTACGATAGAAGATGCAAGATCAGATCACACAACTACGATAAAAGTAGTATCGGTCTGGCTTCACAATCCCAATGAAGTCTTTAAGTCGTTAACCTGGTTTTAGAGAATAAAACCAAAGGTTAGAGGAGAATCGACTCTAGCGAGCGCACTAGTATCACACAGACGTGTGGGGATTAGTTTTGCCCAATGCTAGATGTCTCCTATATATAGACTTCAAATTAGGGTTTTGCCTTAGTTACAAAGCAATCAATATTCACCGTAGATGAAAACCTGATTTAGATTCAAGCTAATATTTCTCAACCGTTAGATCGAAAACTTAGCTTGTCACACACACTTGAGATATACGTTTACTGGGTTTGTGAAAATCGTGCCCAAACGTGTACGTGTATGTTGGTTCAACATAGTAACCCAAAAGGTCAACCATATGAGCATTTCATATTAACCTTGTTCTTCTTCACCATAAATAGTTTAATTGACTCAAATGAACTAGTTAGAGAGTTGTTCAATTGCTATGAGATCTTATGTAACTACACAAGACACAAATGAAACAAAGATTATTCGATTCGATTGAATCGGCTCATGAACTTTATAGCCACGGTTTGCATACTGCATTCCTTAGTAATTTAAGTTTCATGTTCAGAGCACATCTTTAGATCATAACCCACTCAAGTACGCAAACAAGTTCGCGGACTTAAGACAACCGGCAGAGTTTTCCAAACTCAGCAGAAAATCTCGGCGAGGAGACTTCCGCCAGTTCACGGACTAAACACGCAAACGAGTTTTTGGAAAATCCAGCAGAAATTTTCGGCAAGAGAACTTCCGTCAGTTCGCGGACTGAGTTCGCAAACTGAGTTCGCAAACTGAGTTCGCGGACTTGGAAAAGCCAATTCCTCCGGTTTCTCTCAATCAACAAAGTTCGCAAACTTCGGATTAAGGAATAGGACTTATGCACATATGTGTTTCCACACAATGCTTATATCCATCATTGGTTATATAGACCTAAACTCTCATTCCAACCATTGAAACATTCTTAGAGGACGTTATATAGTTGTTACACTATTTCTCATCAAAGCGATTTTCAAAATGATTGAAACATTATGACTTTCGTCATTAGGTGAAGATAAACCCGATCAAAGCGAAACGGTTTACCAACACATGATTTCGAGATATAGATATGCGAGATATACTCGGCTCGAAATATCAAATGTGTATGATCCAGTCTATATAGCATACGACTTTTGTCTCATAAGAAGTAGGAGATAGAAGAGATAGACTTTTGAGTGATAGATAAGTTCAAGTCTCCACATACCTTTTTGTTGATGAAGTTCCACGGTTCCTTGAGTAGATCTTCGTCTTTGTATAATGAATCTCCATGAAGTACTTGAGCTCAACTACACTTTTCTATCTTAGTCCGAGACTTAGCTATGTAGGCTATAAATCAAGACTCATAGTTTTGATCACTAACATTGACAAACATGCTTGAGATAGCAACGCATGCGAGGTCGACCGAGCTATTCTCTAACAAAGACTTCGGATGCTTATCAAAAATCCTCAGGTCAAATGATTAGTGATGCCAAGTGTAAATTCTTTGTAGATGGAACTCCATTGACTAGAAAAGAGATAATTGCAACTGAATGTGATATGAAACTTTCTTCCTTCCCTGACAGATATTTAGGAGTCATGTTATTCACAGGCAGAGTCAAAACTTGTCATGTTTGGAGTGTAGTGGAGCAAATACAAATTTATCTGGCAGGTTAGAAAGAAAAAATGCTTGCTTTACAAGAGATAATTGTTTTGATTAAAATAGTTTTGTGCAGCATCCCAGTTTAGAATATGTGAATATATAGATGGCCAAGAAGAATGATAAATGAATGTGAAAGAATCATAAGAAACTTTCTATGGATAGGAGACTTGAATACTAGAAAATCTATCACTCTTAAATGGGACAAAGTTTGCTCTCCACTAGAAGAGGGAGGATTGGGTATAAAAAGACTTGAAATCATCAACAGATCTCTATTAATGAAACTTCTTTGGAAAGTATAGCAAGGAGCTGAAGAATGGTCTTTATTCTTTCAAGCAAAATTTAAAAAGAATAATGGTAAGTGGATATCATACTCCTCCATATGGCCTGGTATGAGGAGTGTGATGACTGACGTGCAGAACAGCTCAAGATGGATTGTGGGGAATGGTCAAGATATTAATCTATGGAATGATGCTTGGATTAAGGAAAAACCATTAAGTAGCATTTTCCCTGACAATGAGTAAATTAATCAACATCAACATCAAAAATTCAGTTCAATCTTGAATAATGGAGAGTGACAAATTCCAGCTGAAATGCTATATTTCTTTGATGTTCAAGATCTGCCTATAGTGGATGGTCAAGCAGATAGAAGAATTTGGAGTTGTACAATATCAGGTAACTTCAGTGTAACCTCAGTTGTTCACTTTATAAGAAACAAATTTCCCATCAGAAATGACTTTAAACAAATATGGAAGGCTTGTGTTCACCCCACAATAGCATGAGCGTAGTATGGAAAATAACAAGAGAAATATGTGCCACTGATGACAAACTGAAGAAAAAAGGGAGAAAAATAGCTTCTAGATGCTACATATGTTTACAATATGAAGAAACTCTGAATTTGTTTTATGGGAATGTGACTTTAGTATCTCCCTTTGGTCTTGGATTGGTAGAATATTCAGATTCAGAAATCCCAGTGCACTTCATGACATCTTAGGTCTAGCAAAATATAAAAGTTCTGTGATTAAGGAGTTGTAGTTAATAGCAGCTTTTACCACATTAAGTGAAATTTGGTTTCATAGAAACAGTATGGTGTTTGATGAGGAGGTGGAATGTATAGAAGCAATAAAAAGAAAAATTGTCTTTCTTACAGGGGAATGTGAATTCAGACCGAAGGGATCCATGAAAAATGAAGAATATGATCTCAAAATCTTAAGTTTCTTTGGGATCAAGTACAAGCAGACCTACACTGTCATGGTAAAAGAGATTTTCTTCACTTTACCACCAAATATCCTAATATGTTGTGATGGAGCATCCAAGGGCAACCCAGGAGCTGCAGGTTATGGTTGCAAGAACTCATTTGGGAGCATTTTTAATAGCTATAACAGGTGGACTTGGATTAGCTACAATTTTCTGGCAGAATTTATGGTTTGTGGTGTGTGCAGGTAAGTGGTCTATACAAAACAACCACTTGTACGCATGTTTGAAGACTGACTCACATGCTGCAGCGCTAGCAATACAAAGCAACAAATTGCCATGGCCTGTAGTCAGCAGGTGGAACATAGTATGTGCCAAACTACATAAATATGAGATTGTGCACAATTACAGGGAGGTCAACTATAATGCTGACAAATTGGCAAAGGAGGGGAGTGGATTAAATAAAGACAGTGTCAAAATTTACAATGAAAGCAATTCATTCATTCTAGAGTCTCCTTCTCAGTCATATTATAGATTTTATTGATTCAAAAATAATCTTGATGTAATGCCTTTGGTCATTTCTGTTCTGAGATTTGCTCAATCATTTTTGATTGAGCAAAAAAAAAGATCTTGTTGTTTTCTACCGTGATTGAGTACTATCTTCTCTAAGATTTGCTAGAGATTTAATCTCCGATATGAAAGATAAAAAGTAGTCACAAACATCTTCGTCTCGTCGTTTGTGATTCCACAATATCTTGTTTCGCTACCATACGATTAAGATTATTGTGAGGTGATTGATATTTCTAGGCTGTTCTTCAGGAATATAAGTCTGGTATATCAATTGGTTCATGTTCACCTTGATTTATCAAAAGACGAAACAAAACTCATAGGTTTATCCGTTGAAGGCAGATTTATCTATTCAATAGACTTTTCTGTCTGAGACAGATTTGTTTATCAAGTCTTCGACTTTGGGTCGTAGCAATTCTTAGTTGTGGGTGAGATCAGCTAAGGGAATCAAGTGCGTAGAGTCCTGCTGGGATTCAGAGACGTAAGGAGCGCAACTGTACCTTGATCAGTGTGAGATTGGTTAGGGCTCAACTAAATTCCAGTCTGAAGTTAACTTGGAGTAGGCTAGTGTCTGTAGCGGCTTAATACAGTGTGGTGTTCAAATCTGGATTAGGTCCCGGGGTTTTTCTGCATTTTTGGTTTCCTCGTTATCAAAATTTATGGTGTCTGTGATAGGTGCCTAAAACACCTTGATTTATTATCAATCGGTTATGCTTTCTTTGTTATTTTTCTTGTGAATTATGTATTTTACGTTGCTTTTGAGTTTTATTGGTATTTTGGAGTCACGTGACGAAAAGATGAAATATGAGCTTAATTTGTTGCTTGGAAACTTTGGAGTTGACGGACTTGACGAGTAGAAGGATAGAAAGCCCCTTTTCATCGCAACCAATAATTACTGGAGATTAAACTGACTACTAAAGGCAGAGACATCTTGTGCTCAGGGGCATCCGGTTCATAATTGCTTAACAGTACCACTTACTTTGGTAAGGGCTACCACCTTCATTTTATAAAGTAGGAATTACCAATAGGTACTATTATAATAGTCTTACATCTTGTTTGTTTGCAGCTGACTCGGCGTCTGGATCTGAGTCAACCTCTGACTCGGGCCGAGTCAGCAGTCAGACCGTTTGTTTTGCATTTTGAGTCAGATCTGACTCGACCTATGACTCAAACATAACCCCTGACTCGGACCCATTTGAGTCAGGTAACAAAATACCCCTGACTCACGGGACCAAACGACTGACTCACGTTTTTTTGAGTCAGAATAGTCAGATCTGACTCAAAACAAACATATTGAGTCAGATCCAGATGAGTCAGGTGATTTCACTCAGATCCAGGTGACTCAGATCCAGACGACTCAGATGAGTCAGGAATAAACAAACATAGTCTTAGTTAGTGGCAGGTCCACCCACTAAAACCCAATAACCAGTGGTCCAAAATTTAAAAAATAAATAAAACTTGACCAAATTTTTTAATTACGGGTCCTGTATAGTGCGGAAACGGTTATGTATAATTAGAAAATACCAGAAATAACCTTTCCTATTTAAATCAAGTTTCCTAAATTCTTTTCATTGTATTTTTTGAGATCTGATTTCTGCTTTCTGTTTCATTGTATTGCAGGTTTAACCTAAACGCGATCAACAACAGCTCCATATTTGCTTCAGTTCTCGAGCTAGTCCTCCTTTCACTGCAGTCAAGTTCCTACCCCCTGCAAAGCTTAGTCGAGCTGGGTCGAGTATTACAGCAGCAGCTAAAGGCTTATAGGCCAACTGCCAGGGGTTTTTATTCATGCTTCCATCGAGCCACAACAATGTATGGAGCCGCAGAAGTCGAGATGATAAAGGCATCAGTGGTTCGAAGTGCCGGGAAAGAAGCAGGTTAGAAGAAAGCAAGTCCTGCCATATTGAAGCTGTTTTCGAACATTTAGAAGAGGAAGTTGAAGTCAAATAGGAAACAGAGTTTGGGTTCTCGAATCTGTAGAGAACGACGAGAGATGGACATGTTTCAGACCAACAAAATAGAAAAGAAGACCTTGATGTTGTCGCCATTTTGTGAATGAACGGTGAAGATAAAGATGTTTTAAAGCTTATGGATGACTATAAATGAATGGGTTTTGTTTCATATTTGAATTGCTCTGCAGGGAAGGAGATGTGTATGGGTTTAGGAATCACAGGAAGCCTGAATCTGTATCATCAGTAAACTGCACACAAAATGTTTGTCAAAATGCCTGAGAGAGTTTCTCAGAACTTGAAATTCAGGTGCGACTAATTAAGTGGACCAGTCTTGTCATCAGCTAGACCATGGCTTTGGTGGGTGTTCGAGAGGAGGTAGGAGAGGATTTTAGCAGCTAAGTACAACACGAGTCTAAGTGACTAATTGGCAGGAGACTTGGCTTACAAACAGATTCGTTGGATGCCGAGAAGTTAGGTTGATAGAGTTTGCTGCCGGAAAAACAGTGAGAAACCTCTTGTGCCATTGGTTTGTGGTGATCGACGGAGTACAATGAAGGACATTAGAAGGCATATTTGAGTTCTGTTAGAAGAATGGAAGATTGGGTTAGGCTTGAATGAGTTTTAAACCGAGAATGAAGGGAGTGAAACCGAGTTGCTGAGGCATTATTGTTGCTGCTCATTATAGCTTGTATGGCAGTTTAAATCCAAGACGCTCAGAACAACAGGGAGTAGAATTTTTGGACAGAATTTGAGTCGAATGAGCAAGAATTGCGTCCGAGAAACATTGCAGTTCTGCCTTGGTCATGTGCCTGCTGTAGCCATGGTTCGATGGCTGTGTATGAGGTCTAGTTCGCAATTGCTAGGAGGCGTTTTTGACACCGACAGGAAAAGGGGATCTCGGTACAGATTATATCAATTTTGGAAAGAGTTTCTGCCGAGAAGTCAGCTGACAAGGAGAAAGAGTTCGATTGAGTGGAACGCAAGGAAGAATTGAGCTATAAAAAGAAGAACCTAAACCTACAGCAGGATATCTAATACCCCCTTCACGACTTTTTTCACAACCAACCGAGAGGAGCTCTCTGCTCCTCTCCAAACATCACCACCACCTCCATCATTACCAGTTCTGCATATCCATCCACTGCATACCATTCCATTACCACCTGCATATCCACATCCACCAGACCTGCACTTCATCACTCCACCTGCATACATACAACACCATCAGCACATACATCCAGTTTGCATCTCCGCCAGTTCACTGCATACCACCAGTTCGCAGTTCCATCCGTCACCTGCATCTCACCACGCCGCAACAACAAGGAAGCAGGCTACAGGCAACTATATCAGCAGCAATTTTACTTCGTGGCCACCATTCCGCTGTTACCAGATCACGGAGTTCACCACTACCGGTTCACACCATTCCACCACAACCATCACCTGCCGTTTGTTTTGTTTTGGTTTGCTGTTGTGTATTCCTGTTTGGTTTTGTTTGTTTGCCATGAACTCCAATAGCTAAATCCTTGTTTGGTTAGGGTTATTTCAAAACTATGTGACTTGTCTTTGATAATCTATCCGGTTTGATCTTTCTTTTGAATATCGTTTTATTGTTTGTTTTTTACTATGTGTATGACCGTGGATTGTTTACAGGGAATTTGAGTGGCCAATCAAGTAACTTGTTTGCGATGCTAAAGCTAGATTTTAGATTCTTAATATGTAATTGTTAAGATGATATAATCACAAGTAGCAAAACATCAACATTGCAATGGGATGTTGTGGATTTTGATGTGTATTTGACAACCCTAAGTTAACATGTCGAACTTACGTGCATGTGGTTAGGATCAATCCGACTCATAGAGAATACCGGTTGGTTAAGTGGCTTGATTGACTAGACACGAGTAGAGAACTTATTCTACGAAGTGGCTTTGGAGTTTAATGGACTTGTGGAACTTATAACTTGTCTAGGATTGTTAGTAAACATATTTTGAAGAAGATTCATGTTCACTAGTGGAGAAAGACCCCCTAATAATTCTCATCCTCATTGTTCGCATTCATATTTGTTTTGTAGTTTTTGCATTATTCATATTTTCAGAAATTAAATCGACAACTTTAGCTCAACTCTCCCTTAGGAACGAACTTGCTTATCCTTGAGCTACTTGTTAGTGTAAGAAGAGTAAGGAATATATTTTTTTTGTGAGTTTGACACCTCATCAGTCTGTGTTATTTCTTTTCCGCATTATATTTTTTTATATAATTGAAATATCACAGGTTGTGCGTAAGTTCAATCAATTGTGAATCCAACCTTTGGTTGTTGATTTAATTGATTGACACTTGGATATTGGTTTTTGATACAGTCCAAGTTATTTCTTATATTCAATCGGGCTCGCAAATTCATATTTGTTTGATTGCGGATTGAATTGAGAAATAGAGATACAACTCTTGGATTGTTTTGGAGTAAAAATTGTTTCTGCCGGTTTTGGTAAATTTGGGTGTGTTATTGAGAAACGAATTTAGACCTAATACAATCCTGGCCTAAACCAAGAAATGGCCGTTCCAGTCTTGCTTTGGTCACAAAGTGAAGGAGAAGGGTTGGTCTTAGGGAGGGAAGCAAAGAAGGTGTTGAGACCAGAATGGTTAATTCTGAAGGTGTGGATGTTTTATGACTTGTATCAGAATATGGAACTGGCTTGTGGAATGTAAGTTATCAGTTCTTTGGTGTTTTTCTGGATACTTGTGTTGTTGTTAACCAAAACTCTGTTGTTTGGTCGAAATAGGTAGGAACCTATTTATACAAGTCATAATTGAACGCACCCTGATCTCGTAGGAAGTGGGAGTAGTTGAGTGATGGAGAAGTGGGGTAATGTGTAAGTGCTAGAAACCACGTCCCCACTATGGAGGAAACGGGTTAGTTTACACCCACTACTTATTGCCGCCACTAACTGCCCGCTTTCCTAACACTTTCTTATAATGGGCGTGTTGCACGCCGCACACTGTAAACCACCAAACCAATACCCTGATGAGCATCCCCCAGTTTGTGACATGTTTGATGTCTCGAGTATTTTCGTGGAAAATGTGCAGCAGATTGCTGAATGGGTCTTGTATGCAAGACCTTATTATTCTGATTAATTTTACGCCAGCTAGGTGGCAGATTACGATGTGTGGCAAGTCAAGTCAGGAGACTTGCCGTAGGAGAAGAGCGTGTGATGCTATTAGGTTAGTCTCGGTTGGTGACCTAAGCCTCACCATGGGCCGGTCAATTCCGTGGCGGATTTGGACGGCCGAGATTTGTAATTCATGAGAGGAGGGGACATTGATTATGGTCACATTCCGTTAGCACCTGGTGATGGCATAATGGCGCCAGTGGCATGGTGGCACGATTGGCACATGCCAGTGGCGTAATGGCGTGATTGCTACATGCCAGTGGCACAGTGACACGATTGGCATACGCCAGTGATATAGTGGCGCGAGTAGCACCTGGTGTAGCCGTGGTCGTTATACCTTGGCATATTGGTGTTGGATCCAAATATGGCTCGGAAATTGTGGCTCTTGTTGCCGTATCAAACCTAATGCCCTAAGTAGCATTATTTGGCGTGGTTGGCGTAGTGACCTTACCTAAATTAGGGTTTGGCATGCTAGAATCCTAATTAGCGCGTGTGGCATGTGGCCGCGACACGGTGACGTTTTTTGTGCATATGGTGCCATGGCCGCATCAAAGGAATTATGGCAGGGCCATAGTGTGGGAATGACCACAGGCGCAAGGATAACCATGGGTGGCCACGGCATGGCGCCATTACTAGGGTTTCCTCGGCCCGCATGGCTCGTGGCATGTTATGGGGCCAAAGTGGCGTAATTCTGGGGCACGACTAGAAATTAGGGTTTCGACTAATGCCACTGAAGCAAAAGTCGTGTTTTGATCATAAAACCCTAATTGGAGTTTGTTATGGCTTTGGCCACGAACAAGAAGTGGGTTAGCATGTAGCCGCGCTTGTTGTGGCACGCTGGCATGCCAATTAGCACGTTGGCGTGGCATGACACGTTTGGCATGTCGATTAGGATGTTGGCACGGCAGGACGTGTTTGGCATGCCAATTAGCATGGTGGCGTGGCAGAGCGCGTTGGGCATGCCAATTAGCATGGTGGCGTGGCATGGCGCGTTTGGAATTTAATGCATGTGGCGAGTTTAAAGCGACCTGATTGGTCAAGAAAAGGGGCCAGCCAAACATAGGGCGCGACCACACCTCTAGTGCTCGTGACGCATTTAAAGTGACTTTCGATGGGAAAGAGGAGGGCCGGAAAGCAGCATAGGGGCGTAGTCATCTGCAGGTGTCGCCGGCTGGCCAATGGCACAGCCACACCTCCCCTTGTTGCGGCTCCTCTTTTATTCTTCGTTTTCTGATTTCGGGTAGGACTTTGCACCTACTAATCCATGGTGTATCAATTGCCTAGTTTGCCTAGGTTTAGTTTCGACCAGCAGGGCCTGATATACTGCGCAGGGCGCAAAACCTAATGTTTGCAAATTAATTAGGTTTATATTCGAATGTTGTGAATTATCACAAAATTGATTAAATTTGGTGAGTTCTGTGTGTTGACACAAAGTTCTTTAAGTTTATTGTCAGTACTTTTATGGAAACCTTAACCTTGATACTTCGGGAAATTCATGCTACTCAGCTTGCGAGTGAACACTAATTGTCATATCAATATTAAGGGTTCATCCGGGGAACATAGCATAGGAAAATACTTAATAAACCTTACACTAATGAGGAATGTAGGCAAGAGTTTACAGAATGTTTGGGATTGTTGCTACATGCACCATTCTGAATAAATATACTGAATTGCTCAGTACATGTGTGAGTAGAGAGGCCCGGGGACTCATTACTTTAATATGACTCAGTCCTTTTGCAGACGACGCATTAAATATAGGGTTTTACATTTTTAGCTATGAACTAAAAACCACCATCAACATGGATATATTTCCATTGATTGAGTCTGACTTCTAGTTGATTCTCTTGGAATTATATTGGAGTTGTCCATACAGATTGCTAAGCGAAATATTGGTTGTGGTTGTTAGACCCTCGCTTTTTCATTTAGGACCAAGAGGTTTGTTGTAGAAGCTAATACTCTGCCTTCCTTCATTAAAACATCTCCTACACCCGCAGAACAAGCATCTGTTTCAACAACAAATGTTTTAGTGAAATCAGGGAGCACCAACACTGGAGTAGTACACATAACTTGTTTAAGTTTCTGAAAGGCTTCTTCTGCACTTGGAGACCAGTGAAATGCATTCTTTTTCAAGAGTTCAGTAAGTGGCTTATTGATAAGGCCATAGTTCTTAACAAACTTCCTATAATATCCAGTTAGCCCCAAAAATCTCCTTAACTGCTTAAGGCAAGTTGGCACGGGCCATTTCTGCATATATTCAATTTTTTCTGGGTCAGCAGCTACTCCATCTGCTGTGATGATATGACCCAAGTATCCCAAAGAAGATTGAGCAAAGCAATATTTTGAAAATTTAGCATAAAGTTGGTGATGTCTGAGAAGGCCAAGAACTATAGAAAGATGTTGAACATGCTCTTCAAGTGACTGGCTGTAGATAAGGATGACATCAAAGAAAACCAATATTAATTTTCTTAAGTAAGGACCAAAAACTTAATTCATGAGAGATTGAAAGGTGGCAGGTACACTAGTGAGTCCAAATGGCATCACTTTGAACTCAAAATGACCATGATGGGTCCTGAAAGCAGTTTTATGAATATCATCTTCAAATAATCTTATTTGATGATACCCAGACCTCAAATCTAACTTTGTGAAAAAAATTGAGCCATGTAACTCATCTAAAAGTTCATCAATGATAGGTATTGAAAAAGTGGGGGTCTAATAACCTCACCCAATATTTCTCTTATCAATCTGTATGGACTAACTCCAATATACTTACAAGAGAATCAACTAGACAGTTAGACTCAATCATATAAAAAGTATATCAAAGAGTTATATCTCAATATCTTAATTCAATCCAATCAAACAAATAATAATTTGCGAGTCCGATTGAATATAAGAGAGATAACTTGAACGGTACCAAAGACCAATGTTCAAGGATCAATCAATTTCAATCAACAACCAAAGGTTGGATTTACCAATCGATCGATTCAACGCATAACCCGTGATATTTCAATTATATAACAAAATATAATGCGGAAAAGAAATAACACAGACACCAGTAGTTTTGTTAACGAGGAAACCGCAAATGCAGAAAACCCCCGGGACCTAGTCTAGATTGAACACCACACTATATTAAGCCGCTACATACACTACCCTACTACAAACTAACTTCGGTCTGTACTGTAGTTGAACCCTAATCAATCTCACACTGATTCAAGGTACAGTTGCGTTCCTTACGTCTCTGATCCTAGCAGGATACTACGCACTTGATTCTCTTAGCTGATCTCACCCACAACTAAGAGTTGCTATGACCCAAAGTCGAAGACTTGATAAACAAATTTGTCTCACACAGAAAAGTCTATAGGAATAGATAAAGGAGAAATTTGTTGTTTAGTCCACTAAACCCGACCCGAGTTAATCTGTAGTCCAGCAGGATTTTTATCCGCTGGTCCAAAAAAGTTAAAAATAAAAAACGAATTTACCAAGCTACCCGTCATCATTCACGTGTCAAAATATACCACGTCTTCCACGTCTCAGAAGACTCTTGTTTTTCACGATTTTCACTTCGTCTTCTTTATTCATCCAAACTGAAAATCCAAAACTGAAACCTAGGTCATAAAAACCAAAATCAAAGATAAAAAACCGAACAAAATCAAAGGAAACCAGATCAGAAGAAACCAAGAAAACATATTTGTTCATAGAAAACCAAATTGAAAATCAATTGTTGCTCAATTTCTGATTTTTCAACAAAAAAACATAGATCTAAAGAAAAGCTATCGAAAACGAAAAATGGTTACTACAAGTAAGATCAACAGAACAATAACAGAGTAATGAAAAAAAAAGGAAGAGAAATGTGGTTCCTCCTTCACCAACAAAAAAAAAAAGAAAAAGAAACGTTATTGCTCATTCACCAACCAAAAAGAAGAAAGGTATTTTACCCAAAAAAGATGCAACTTCTGAAAAAGAAGAAATAATACATATCAATATGTATTGTTGCACTATGAAAAAAGCCTCTTGTATGCTCTCAATAAGCATCACTGCATATCAATATGCATTGTTGTAATATCTTAAACCCTTTTTTTTTAAGTTTTGCTTAATGTTTTGTGGATGCATCAGTACATATTGATATGTACTATTGAACTATATGAAACCCTTTTTAAGTTTTCCCTACTGTTTTTATATGATGCAACAATACATATTGACATGTACTGTGTAAAAACATCATTTATGCTTGAAAATGTATCAACACATATTGATACTTTCTTTTGGATATGTAGTAGCTACATATTGATATGTAATTTTGATTTTGTGATGCTTGTTGAGTATGTAGGTAACGTGAAAAGTACAAAAATAATAAACAAGCAACTGGGAAAAAACCTAGGAGATTATACAGATTTGGTTTCCGGGTACTATAGTGTTTGTGAATATGATTAAGAAAGAAGGCCTCAAATTGAGTGATGCACAGTTGCAACTAATAAGTGAGGCTTTATATGGGTAATTATGTATTGTATAAACCCTTATCCCTAATATATGATTGAATATGATCCTACATGACATGTTGATATGTGATGAATTGTATGTTCTTTATGATTCCATTATACATATCAATATGTACTGCTAAAAAAACCTACTTTATGGTTGATATATTTGTGTTCATATAGTGGTGGTATATATGTGTTCACCAGTAATGTATCGGGGTCATTAAAAAAGGAATAGTGACACGTTTCTGGGGATCCTAGGTGGGGAGGGTATATCATTATCTACTGTAAAAACCCTAGTTTATGCTTGAATATGTCCTACAGTACATATGGATATGTACTTAGGGTAAAAAGTTTTATTGGTACAATGCATTTCAATATGTACTGTATAAACCCCTAGTTTATGCTTGAATATGATCCTATAGTATGTATAAATATGTACTTAGGGAAAAAGTGATTTATTGATGCAATGCATATTGATATGTACCTGTTATTATATACGATTCCAACAGTGCATATTCCAATTTGCAGTACATATCATTATGCTGAGCTTCTTCCCTTTTAATGTTATTTGCATTGCATCCCTTAAGATAACTCAGTTGTCATTATATAATGTTTCAACTTCTTTGCTTTTAAGTCAGGTTCTCCAGATTTGGCTTGTAGGAGACGATGAACAACAACAAGGAAATATGCCAAAAGAAAAAGGGTGGCGTCGTCATGAAGGCTATTGACAACAACTTCCCCTTAAATCAGTTGAAAACCCAACAATAAAACTGGTTGTTTCTCTGATCCAGGGTTATAGTGGATATTGATATGTACAAAAGTATTCTGATAAATATGTATTGTAGTCGTCTGATAGAAGATTATGTTATTAGATATTTCTCATTTGTCGAATGTTGTTTGCTTTTTTGTTATGCTTTGCTCAAGTGTTGAATTTTTACTTTGTTATAATACTGCTTGCTTTTTTGTTATGCTTCACTCAAGTATTGAATTTTTACTTTGTTATAATACTGCTACATACTAGCCGTATTGTCTGAGTGTGAAGTAGTATGAAATTAGATATATCTAATTAAAAGTTATAATTTGTTTGCATTGTATGATTTGCTCAAGTTTTCTGTTACTTTTAACTTTCTTATAGTAAGGCTACACGGTAGTCATGTGCGCTGAGTATACAAACCCCCATAAATGGGCACTAACAGTCATAAACTGTCTATCCTTAGTACTCATTACGTCATTCTTCTCCATAATATAAAAAATGCTAGTCGATAAAAACAGAACAAAAAATATTATATATTCACACGCAAAAAAACTTTAATCGAATCTTATAGATCAGTACATAAAAGTATGTATTGTATGAAAATCCAAAAAAACTAAAACTAAAAAATATCTGATATCAATACATAAAATATGAAAGCACCATTTGTCACAAATTCCCTTCGATACTGACGGATAAAATTTCATGTAGCCTTGTCAATGTTGTCATGATGAGCTTTCAGGCCACAATTTGAAAATCTAATAAGGTTTTAATTTGCTCTTCTCCTATGCACTTTTGATGCGATTTTTTCCTTTCATATTCCTGGTCAGGCCTGACTTGGAGCGGTGAAAAATCAGTGTCTTCCTCGGTATACTCATCAGACCTGTGATAAACAAAAAAATAAATTATAAGATTTCTACAAATATGCTTTGATTACATGCACAAAATTAAAACAATTGAATGTGTTGACACACTTTGTCTGCTATACTTGTCATCTATCGATACATCATACTGATCCGATAAAAAATTTCAAAATTGAAAATTGGAATCCAATAAATTTCTAGAGAGATCCAAAATAAAAAAATAAAAAACAGTACACATACGTATACATATACTGAAGAAAACAAAAACCGAAAACATAGTACATATTCATATGTATCGAGTGAAAACCCAATACATATTTATACGTACCAAGTGAAAACTCGGAACATATTAATATGTACCGACTAAAAAGCCAGTACATATTACGTACCAAGTGAAAACATGAAACCCAATACATCACTGTTTGCAAAATTCATAATTCATATTTAGACAGTAAGTTCAAGAAAAAATATGTACCATCAATGAATATTAGGTCCGAAATCAAACCAATTTTATAATTTCAAACATAAATCCCTAAAATGAAGATTATGTAAAATCAATCAGAAAACAAATCTAAACTATGATTAACGACAAGGGAATCCACTTACCAAAATATACTTGCTTGAAAATACGACTCCATCACAGATCCTAACAAATTTAGGATCTTCATTGCTAAACCAGAGATCGAGCAGGGAAGGGAAAATACAAAGTGATGATGGTAACGTTGATAAGATTTAGTCTCCTTATTGGTTTATGTTAAGGGTATTATGGGCATCTGTGAAAGAACACATTTCCCCTACACGCGTGTGATGGACCAGCGGTAAAGATTTTTGGTCCAAAAACATGTAATTGGACTAGCGAGTAGTAGGAATTTATAGATGGACGACGCATTAAACGTGTCATGTATATTGGATTAATCAGCAATTCCTAGTAGATAAATCTGTCTCCCACAGAAATACCTACGAGTTTTGTTCCGTCTTTTGATAAATCATGGTGAACAGGAACCAATTGATATACAAGACTTATATTCCCGAAGAACAACCTAGAAATATCAATTACCTTATAATAATATTAATCGATTAACGAAACAAGATATTATGGAATCACAAACGATGAGACGAAGGTGTTTGTGACTACTTTTTTATCTTGCCTATCGGAATTATAAATCTCAAGCCAATCTTACGATTTCACTCAAACACGATAGAAACGGTAAGATCAGATCACACAACTACAGAGAAAATAGTTGGGTCTGGATTCACAATCCCAATGAAGTCTTTGAAAAAGTGGGGGTACAACAACCGCACCTAATATTGGACTTAGCAATCTGTATGGACAAAATTCAATATACATTCTAGAGAATCAACTAGACAGTCAGACTCAATCTAGATAAAAAGTATATAAAAGAGTTTATATCTCAATCTCTCGATTTGATATATACTCAAGCAAATAGAAATCTGCGAGTCTTTATCAAATACTAGAGAGATAACTTGGATGGTACCAAAGACCAATATCCAAGTGTCAATCAATTTAAATCAACAACCAAAAGGTCGGATATTTTAATTGATTGAACAACGCACAACCTGTGATATTTCAATTATATAACAAAATATAATGCGGAAAAGAAACAACACAGACACCAGAATTTTGTTAACGAGGAAACCGCAAATGCAGAAAAACACCGGGACCTAGTACAGATTGAACATACGTTGTATTAAGCCGCTACAGACACTAGCCTACACCAAACTAACTTTGGTATGGACTGTAGTTGAACCCCAATCAATCTCACACTGATGCAAGGTATAGTTATGCTCCTACACCTCTGATCCCAACAGGATGATACGTACTTGATTCCCTTAGCTGATCTTACCCACAACTAAGAGTTGCTACGACCCAAAGTCGAAGACTTTAATAAACAAATCTGTATCACACAGAAAAGTCTACGGTGATAGATTAATCCGTCTCCCACGAATATACCTATGAGTTTTGTTTCTTCTTTTGATAAATCAAGGTGAACAGGAACCAATTGATAATACAGACTTATATTCCCGAAGAACAACCTATTATTATCAATCACCTCAGAATAATCCTAATCGACGCAGCGAAAAAAGATATTGTGGAATCACAAACGATGATACGAAGTGTTTGTGATCACAATCGTACTCGTAACGATAGAAGATGCAAAATCAGATCACACAACTACAAGAAAAGTAGTATCGGTATGGCTTCACAATCCCAATGAAGTCTTTAAGTCGTTAACCTGGTTTTAGAAGAAGAAACCAAAGGTTAAAGGAGAATCGACTCTAGCTATGCAACTAGTATCACACGTAAGGTTTGGGGATTAGGTTTCCCAGTTCTAGAATTCTCCTTTATATAGTCTTTCAAATCAGGGTTTGCAATCAATGTTAGCTTGGTAACAAAGCATTCAATATTCACCGTTAGATGAAAACCTGATTAGATTCAAGCTAATATTTCTCAACCGTTGGATCGAAAACTTAGCTTGTTACACACAAATGAAATGTCCAATTTTGGGTTTACGAACCGTTCCCAAACATTAACATTTGTTGGTTCAACAATAGTTAACCAAATGGTTAGCCATATGATCACTTTCATATCCACCATATTCTTCTTCACTATAACTAGTTCAAATGACTCAAATGAACTAGTTAGAGAGTTGTTCAATTGCTTAGACTTATGTAACTACACAAGACACAATCGAAGCAAAAACGGTTTGATTCACTTGAATCGGTTCATGAACTTTATAGCCACGGTTTGAAAAATCATTCCTTAGTTTATATAAACATGAGTTCAAAAACAACCGGTTTTAGATATAACCTGCTCAAGTTCGCAGACTGGGTTCGCGGACTTAAGCTCACGGAAGGAATTCACAAACTCCAGCAGAAATTCTCGGGTCGAGAACTTCCGCCAGTTCGCGGACTTGTCTCACGCCACATTCCGTTTCTCTTGATCAACAAAGTTCGCAAACTTTGGTTCAAGGAATAAGGACTTATACATATATGTGTTTCCACAACAATGCTTATATCCTACCAATGGTTATGTAATCTAAACTCTCATTTCAATCATTGAAACATTCTCAGAGGACGTTATTCGTTATTCACAAACCATTTTTCGTCATAGGAATTTCCAAAGTGATTGAAACATAACATGACATTTGTCACTAGGTAAAGATGAATTTGGCTAAAGCGAAAGCTTACCAACACATATTTCGAGAAATAGATAGGCGAGTTAAACTCGGCCCAAAATAGCAAAATGTGTATAATGAAAGTCTATACATCAGCACGACTTTTGTCTCAAGAGTAGGAGATAAAATAGATATACTTTTGAGTGAAAAATAAGTTCAAGTCTCCACATACCTTTTAGTCGATGAAGATCCACTAGTTCCTTGAGTAGTCCTTCGTCTTGTATGGTGATTTCCATGGACTCTTGAGCTCAACTACACTTTCTATCCTAGTCCGAAACCTTTAGCTATGTAGACTAGAAATCAAGACTTATAGTTTTGATCACTAACATTGACAAACATGCTTGAGATAGCAACGCATGCGAGTTCGACCGAGCAATGCTCTAACAATCTCCCCCTTTGTCAATTTTAGTAACAAAACTATTAATACATATGGAATAAAAAAACTAAATGAATTAACTTTTGTAGCTCCTATTCCACATACCTAATCTTCAACATTACTCGAAATCTTCGTCACTTCCAAGTACTCCAATGATCCCAAAGGTTGTAAGTTTAGCATCATTGTTGTTGAAAATCCGTAGCTATAACAACAAGAAAACAATAGTTTTAAATCATTGTTATACAGTGTCATAGTATCATTACACAGCGTCAAAGTCCAATTGTATCACAACTTCAACAACAATACTATGGTGATATGTATCACTCCCCCTAGTCAATACTCCATCTCACATGGAAACCACTCCCCCTTACATAATGATCCGAAAATCATATGTATTTGTAGTGTGAACTACATATTAATTCTCCCTCTTTTTGTCAATAAAATTGGCAAAGGTACAAGAACGGGATCCTAATGAAATTTCCGAAAGAGACATTTCTTGACCAAAAGAAAGCAAAAGAATATCATATTATTTAGATGCAATCATAAAGACGAACCTAAATGCATTCATCAAGGAGTTTGTAAAGATACAAGATAACCCTACAATATTCCACAACCGCACTCCCCACAAAGATTTGGCAATTAAGCACAAGTTCAAAAGAACTCTCCCCCATAAAATGTCATTCCCGAGAGAACAAAAAGAGCGACCTTAATTTCGAAAGAAAAGAAGGATTTCTTTGGACATAACAAATCACATACAAGTATGAATTTGAACCCAAAATATTCAATTAAACTAACCACAAGAGAACCCATGATAAATTTAATCGACAAATGCTCAACATAGGTGAACTTATGGAGACTCAAAATATACAATTAGATTAATCACAAGAGAACCCATAATTAATATAATCGAAATACACAATCAAACTAATCACAGTAGTAATCAATTTAATTGGTCGTGCTCGACATAAGAAAACTTACGGAGCAACAACTAAATAACCAAACAAGATGATTAATTTAGTTGAATATGCTCGACATAAAGTACCTTACGGAACAACAACATAGCTAATCGTGAAAATAATAAACTTGGTCGTTCAACGCTCAACATAAGACACTTTGCGGAGCCTCACAGTAATACATAAAATATGGATCAGGGAAGATCAATTATTGCGGAATACACAAGGATTCATTCTATTTTCCATCACTATTCGCATAACGACATTCAATAGACATAATCCTTGCAAACAAAAGATTTTAACCTATATTCCATCAATAATTGACAACATAAGCTTAACTTTTGTATTTAATACATGCATATCGACATACGAAAGACTTTACTTTTGACAAGATAAGGGACGCTCAAGTTCAAGGACGTAAACACACACATCCCATAACAATATTGCAATATATAAAATCATAAAGATTAATACTGCAAAAATCATCTTCCAAACAAATTTAGAATTTAAACCAATAAATCTAAAAACAAGAAGCTGAAAACGTTGGACATAGCTATGTATAATCACAATAATAGCTATTCCAAACTCTAGTTATTCTTCTAATAAAAACAAGAAAAAAGAAGATTTACTAGGTAAACAAACTCCTATAGAGAACATGATCTGAAAACCACTAGATCCGGTTAGCAACCATAGATTGAAACATAAACGAGCTTATCAGATGCTTTCTTCAGTTCGTTTTTCAAAAACTCAAGATTCCTTGTTGCAATTCCGAGTTGTTCACGAACGACTTAAAAATCTTGAAGAAGATTTCCTACCAATTGTGATGATATTTGAACTGGTAGTTTGTTTTCATGATCAATGGCATGAAGGCATGTTATGAAAACATGATTCTCATGAAACTCTATAGTCTTCCCCTTCTTGACTTCATCATCTTCGTTTCCTCCATTCATTGTGCACAACAAATTGGTAAACCCCTTTTACCTTCAGAACAGTGTAACACGAGATGACACCCAAGTATATAAATAAGTTCCATGGAAAACCCTAGGAAAACTTGTACACGTTCGTGTGGGCCAGGAGTTTGTGCACTGGTGGTCATGTCCTTAAGATGCGACCAAAAGAAGAATGGAGTTCGAAAGTCACGACAAATAGTTGAGAACCAACTATTTAGAGAAAGTACACGCAAACAGGATAAAATTTCTCAAGGATGAAAGATCATGATTATCTACAAGAGAAAAACTGGAGCGAAGCTCAACATATTTTAAAGATCAAAACCAAGAAGAGTGAACATATAACCTCGACAACACTTCTCAAGACACACTTCTTGAGAACAATGAGCATCCTTCTTAAATTAAAAGAGGGATGTTGTATTGGGCAGTCATGGTGTATTAGGATGAGCATTTTGCTCATCAATTTTGACTTCTTCTTTTTCTCCTTCAAAAGGATTTAGAGACAAATCACATGACATAGTTGAAGGAGTTTTATTAAGAGAGGAACTAGGAGTACCTGAGTTAATCGCTTTCCATGTTTTTTTAATTCCCCGTTTGAGTCTTTTTATGCTTACCTTAAGTTCTGAGACTCGATTATTGATATATAAGCAATCTGGAGTTGAACTCTTGAAATTGCGGCCTTCTCCAGGAGTGACAAGAAACTTGAATTTTCTTTCTTTCTCCTATGTCTTTTCCTTTTTTCAGAGTTATTTAAGAAGTCAGCTACTCTTCGTCCATTTTTCCTTCTACAATTTTTCGTTTCAAAGGCACAATTAAGAAAAGACTTATCATAGTACTTTTCTTGATTGTCGAAAGTGCCCTTTACTCCAACAATGTGAGAGATAGGTTTGATAACTTCTTTAGACATCCATACAAGCATGTTGTGAAGTTTTTCATTCCTCAAACGAAAACGACATCTTCACTCAAAATGTCCTTTATTCCCACAGTAATAGCAGTTAAAGGAATTATTCTTAACCGTTCTCGTGTGAGTAGATTTGGAAGAAGTAGAATTCTTGTTTTTAGCTATATAACCAGCTGCGAAAGTTTTTTCACATGAAGAATTAACAACAGCTTTAACAAAATTGATCTTACTAGTTTTTGGAGTGTCCATTCCTTTATAGCCCATACCACGTGTATCACAATGTTATTTACATGCTCCAATCATAGAAGACAATTTTGTAGAGATAGAATTGAATCTTTTCAGACTCTCTTCCAGTGATTTCACTTTATCAAGAGCAGCTGCAAGGTCAGTCTCCAAGGATTTTTCTTTGGAAAGATGACTGAGTTCTTTGTCATCAAAACATTTTTGTTGAGAGTCATATCTTGCTTTAGCTCCTGCAAGTCTTTCTTTCAACACAAAGAGATTTCGGAAAAGATTATCACATTCAGACCTTTTTATGCGTACATCTTTCTCACGATCTTTAGGAGATTACATCCGCCATCATATCCTTTAAAGAGTTTTCTCAATTTTATGTTTTCTTGACAAAGCGGAGTCATATACTTACTCAAGAAAGTTGTTGATTTCTTTTCTTTCAAAGCATGGTCAAACAGCTTGATATATTGAGAGACTTCCTCATCGATACTTTGTCCTTCTTCTGAATCACTGTCATCTGACAATTCATCCAACTTCTCATCAAGAGATTTTTCCCAGTCGAATGCAGGTTCAGTCAAGGAACCGGAGATAGAGTTTTTCTCAGAAGTTTCAGGACTTTGAAGCTCACCCGAGAGTCTCCGAACTGATGTTGCGTCATTAGAGATGGTACTCTTGTCTATAGAGTCAGATCGCTACAAACACAAACTTGTAAGGTCTTAAACGGGTTTGCCTGCTCTGATACCAATTGAAAAAGTGGGGGTACAACAACCACACCCAATATTTCGTTTAGCAATTTGTATGGACAAACTCCAATATACTTTCTAGAAAATCAACTAGACAGTCAGACTCAATCTAGATAACAAGTATATCAAAGAGTTTATATCTCAATCTCTCGATTTGATATATACTCAAGCAGATAGAAATATGCGAGTCTTTATCAAATACTAGAGAGATAACTTGGATGGTACCAAAGACCAGTATCCAAGTGTCAATCAATTTAAATCAACAACCAAAAGATCGGATATTCTAATTGATTGAAAAACGCACAACCTGCGATATTTCAATTATATAACAAAATATAATGCGGAAAAGAAACAACACAGACACCAGAATTTTGTTAACGAGGAAACCGTAAATGCAGAAAAACCCCGGGACCTAGTCCAGATTGAATATACACTATATTAAGTCACTACAGACACTAGCCTACTCCAAACTAACTTCGGTCTGGACTGTAGTTGAACCCCAATCAATCCCACCTGATCCAAGGTACAATTATGTTCCTACGCCTCTGATCCCAGCAGGATGCTACGTACTTGATTCCATTAGCTGATCTCACCCACAACTAAGAGTTGCTACGACCCAAAGTCGAAGACTTTAATAAACAAATCTGTATCACACAGAAAATTCTAGGGTGATAGATAAATCCGTCTCCCACGAATATACCTATGAGTTTTGTTCCGTCTTTTGATAAATCAAGGTGAACAGGAACCAATTGATAATCCGGACTTATATTCCCGAAGAACAGCCTAGTATTATCAATTACCTCACAATAATCCTAATCGACGCAGCGAAAAAAGATATTGTGGAATCACAAACGATGAGACGAAGTGTTTGTGATTACTTTTATATTTTTCCTAACAGAGATATAAATCTCGAGCCAATTATTACAATCTTACTCATAACGATAGAAAATGCAAGATCAGATCACATAACTACAAGAAAAGTATTATCGGTCTGGCTTCACAATCCCAATGAAGTCTTTAAGTCGTTAACCTGGTTTTAGAAGAAGAAACCAAAGGTTAAAGGAGAATCGACTCTAGCTATGCAACTAGTATCACACATAAGGTGTGGGGATTAGGTTTCCCAGTTTCTAGAATTCTCCTTTATATAGTCTTTCAAATCAGGGTTTGCAATCAATGTTAGCTTGGTAGCAAAGCATTCAATATTCACCGTTAGATGAAAACCTGATTAGATTCAAGCTAATATTTCTCAACCGCTGGATCGAAAATTTAGCTTCTTACACACAAATGAAATGTCCAATTTTGGGTTTACGAACCGTTCCCAAACATTATCATTTGTTGGTTCAACAATAGTTAACCAAATGGTTAGCCATATGATCACTTTCATATCCACAATATTCTTCTTCACTATAACTAGTTCAAATGACTCAAATGAACTAGTTAGAGAGTTGTTCAATTGCTTAGATCTTATGTAACTACACAAGACACAATCGAAGCAAAAACGGTTTGATTCACTTGAATCGGTTCATGAACTTTATAGCCATGGTTTGCAAAATCATTCCTTAGTTTATATAAACATGAGTTCAAGAACAACCGGTTTTAGATATAACCTTCACAAGTTCGCGGACTGGGTTCGCGGACTTAAGCTCACAGAAGGAGTTCACAAACTCCAGCAGAAATTCTCGGGTCGAGAACTTCCGCCAGTACGCGGACTAAGTTTGCGGACTGAGGTCACACCACATTCCGTTTCTCTTGATCAACAAATTTCGCAAACTTTGGTTCAAGGAATACGGACTTATACATATATGTGTTTCCACAACAATGCTTATATCCTACCAATGGTTATGTAATCTAAACTCTCATTTCAATCATTGAAATATTCTCAAAGGACGTTATATATCCGTTATTCACAGATCATTTTTCGTCAGAGCAATTTCCAAAGTGATTGAAACATAACATGACATTCGTCCCTAGGTAAAGATGAATTTGGCAAAAGCAAAAGCTTACCAACACATATTTCGAGAAACAGATAGGCGAGTTAAACTCGGCTCGAAATAACAAATGTGTATAATGAAAGTCTATACATCAGCACGACTTTTGTCTCAAGAGTAGGAGATAGAATAGATAGACTTTTGAGTGACAGATAAGTTCAAGTCTCCACATACCTTTTAGTCGATGAATATCCACCAGTTCCTTGAGTAGTCCTTCGTCTTATATGATGATTTCCATGGAGTCTTGAGCTCAACTACACTTTTTATCTTAGTCCGAGACCTTTAGCTATGTAGGCTAGAAATCAAGACTTATAGTTTTGATCACTAACATTGACAAACATGCTTGAGATAGAAACACATGCGAGTTCGACCGAGCAATGCTCTAACAGTCTTCAAGTCGTTAACCTACAGGTTTTCGTGAAAAACCTAAGGTTAAAGGAGAATCGACTCTATCTTATACAACTAGTATAACACATGAGGTATGGGGATTAGGTTTCCCATTTGCTAGAGTTCTCCTTTATATAGATTTCAAATCAGGGTTTGCAATCTAAGTTACCTTGGTAACAAAGCACTCAATATTCACCGTTAGATGAAAACCTGATTAGATTCAAGCTAATATCTTTCAACCGTTAGATCGAACTTAGCTTATTATACACAAATGAAATATAACTTCATTTAGGTTTGGGTAACTGTACCTAAACGTGTACACTTAGTTGGTTCAACAATAGTTAACCAATGGTTAGCCAGATGAGCACTTTCATATCAACCTTGTTCATCTTCACCATAACTAGTTCAAATGACTCAAATGAACTAGTTAGAGAGTTGTTCAATTGCTTAGAATTTATAGAAGTATACAAGACACAATCGAAACAAAATCGGTTTTGATTCACTCGAATCGATTCATGAACATTATAGCCACGGTTTGCAAAGATTGCATTCCTTATTAATATTTTAGTTCATGGACAAACCTATTTTAGAAATAAACTACTTAAGTATTCGAACGGGTACGCGTACTTAAGTAACCGGATTGAGTTTCTTTTTCAATTTCAAACTCCAGCAGAAATTCATGGACGTGATTTCCAACAACCGGATTTCCAACAACCGCCAGTACGCGTACGGGTACGCATACTTTGGGTTCCCGGTTTTGGACTTTTACACAAATGTGAGAATACACTACGTTTATATCCAAAGATGGTTACATGCGCTAAACTCTCATTTCAATCATTGAAACTTTCTTAGATGATGTTATGTAGTTGTTATTCATAAATTATTTTTCATCAAAGCGATTTTCAAGTTATTGAAATAATCAACATGACTTTCGTCACGAGTAAAGATGAACTTCGCCAAAGCGAAAGCTTACCATCACATATTTCGAGAAACAGATAAGTGAGATAAACTCGCTCGAAATAGCAAATATGTATAATCGAAGTCTATATAGCAATACGACTTTTGTCTCAAAATAGGAGATAAAATAGATAGACTTTTGAGTGATAGATAAGTTCAAGTATCCACATACCTTTTGTTGATGAAGTTCCAGAAGTTCCTGAGTAGTTCTTCGTCTTCAATCGATGAACAACGTGGAGTTTAGAGTTCAACTACACTTACTATCCTAATCTGAGACTTAGTTATAAGTAGACTAGAAATCAAGACTTATAGTTTTGGAAACTAAACTTGACAAATAAGCTTGAGATAGCAACGCTTGTGAGTTAGACCGAGTAGTGCTCTAACAATCTCCCCCTTTGTCAATTTTAGCGACAAAACTATCAATACATATGAAATACCAAAAATAAACTTTGTAGCTTCTCATCCAAATGCTTGATCTCTTTGGTTCTTCAACATTACTCGAAATCTTCGCCACTCCAAGTACTCCAATGATTCTAAACATGTTCAGTTCAGCATCATCGTTGTTGGAGATCCGTAGCCATAACAATGAGAAAACAATAACTCCCAATCATTGTTAAACAATGTCATAGTATTATTACACAGCATCAAAGTTCAATTGTATCACAACTTCGACAACAATACTATGGTGATATGTATCGCTCCCCCTTAGTCAATACTTCATCTCACATGAAAACCACTCACCCTTACATAATGATCCGAAAACCATATGTATTTGTAGTGTGAACTACACATTAATTCTCCCCTTTTTTGTCAATAAAATTGGCAAAGGTACGAAAATTAGTGGGATCCTAATGAAATTTCCATAGAGATACTTCATGACCAAAATAAAGCACATATCAACTTTTTTAGATGTAATCGTATAGACGAAACTAAATGCATTCATCAAAGAGTTTATAAAGATACAAGATAACCCCTATAATATTCCAAAGCCGCACTCCTCACAAAGATTTGGCAATTAAGCACAAGTTCAATTAAGAACTCTCCCCCATAAAATGCCATTCCCGAAAGAACAACAAGAGCGACCTTACTTTCACAAGAAAAGAAGGATTTCTTTGGATATTAACAAATCATATAAGAATATGAATTTGTATCCAAACAACTCAATTAAATTAACCACAAGAGAACTCATGATTAATTTAATCAGAAATGCTCACAAAAGAAAACTCACGGAGCCGCACAATATTTACATAAAGATATGGATCAGGGAAGATCAATACTGCGGAATAAACAAAGATTCATTCTATTTTTCATCACTATTTGCAGAATGACATAAAATAGACTTAATCTTTGTAAACAAAAGCTCATCCTATCTTCCATCAATATTTGCATAATTGCATAATAGGCTTATATTTTGTTTGTCAAAAGTTCATTCAATCTTTTATCAATACTTGCATATCGACATATGAAAGACTTAACTTTTGACCACGTATGGGACAATCATAGTTCACGGACGCAAACACACATATCCCATAACAAGTTGCAATATATAAAACCATAAAGATTAATACTGCAAAATCATCTTCCAAATAAACTTTAGAATTTAAATAAATAAATCTAAAAACATTGCAAGATGAAAATCGTTGGAAATAGCTATGTGTAATCACAATAATTGCTATTCTAAACCTTAATTATCCTTCTTAAAAACACAAGAATAAATTCTCATAAGAAGTTTCCTAGACATTAAGACATTTGAAAAATTCTTTATCGTCCCCGAACTCCTTGTCGTCAACAACCATTGGGACATAAGGTTCATGAAGATAGGATTTGATATCAACAAACCTTCTTGACTGATGCCGAACCAGGGCCTTCTGAATTTCAAGAGTCTTAAACACAAAAGCATTTATTTGATGAATCTCCTTCATTGTTTCCTTCAACTCTTTAAGAACATCAGAAAACTTCTGAGAATTTGATGGAACAACTCTTGGCTTCCTCACATTCCTTCTTTTTCTTTTCAAAGTTGGAGGTAACGGAGATTTAACTTTTTCCTTCATGATTGATGGATTAACAATCATATTAACATCTTTTCCATCAGAAGTTATGATGCTTGGAGTCTCCATAACAATATGGGTTTGTGAGAGGAATTTCTCAAAACAAGCTCTACAAGCAAACTTGTGATAAAAGAGTTTTTTAGGGAAGAAAAAAGGAATGTAGGGTTACGGAACCTTTATATACTTAAAAGATTCACGAACGCACAACTCTTACCCTAAAAAAGGCAGAATTGTCTATTTTAACCCTCTTTTATTGAAAAAATAGAGAAGACTTTTCCAATATCAATTAGATATGAAAAGCGGCAAGAATTCCAGACTTTACAATGCTCACAGAGCAAAAACAAAAAAGGAAAATCGAAACAATCTAAACGATTTTTCTTTTTCTAAAGCCTGAGGTGTGCAAAATCTTGTCTCTTTTGATCAGGCACATGAGACAAGATGCACTAACCAACACAATTTAAGTTGTGCTGGGGTGAACAATAATCTGTCCACCATATCCTTTTCGAACGGAATTCATAGAGCCATGTTTCTCATAGTGTTTAGACCATAAATTTCTTGTGATCTAGTCTTTTCTTTGGAAACTAACTTCTTTGAAGATGAGATGCGATTACATACCTCTGATGTTTTTTGAACAAGTTTTAGCTTGTTTGCTAATCTATTCGCTCTTCGTTGAAGTTTGTTGACATATCTTATCTTATGTTTGTACTTGAAATTTTTTGATAACTCATAACCTCTGAGAGAACAATAAGGACATGTCAACCAGGTAGATGATTCAGACGCCCGAGATGTGTACGCGGCTAGACACATAGTGGAACCTGAAAAATTAGAAAAAGAGTTTCCAGCAGAAACAAGTAGATCAAATTTTGCTTCTAGATCAGTTGAGATTTCTTCTAAAAGAATATCAAGATTGATGTATGTATTGCTAGAATCATCAAAGTCAATATTTCACAGAGAAGTGCAACACTTGACTTTTCGTCTTCATTAGAATCATAGTTGTCAGACATTTCATCAAGAGTTGCAGCAAGACCTTTGTTCCTAGTGTATTTTTTACGATTTGGAAACTCATTCGCAAAATGGACAAAACCTTTACACTTAAAGCACCGAGGCATATCCTCCTCATCATTATCCCTGTTTTTAGAAGGAACACGATTATGGGGATTATCTGATGACCTGGGTTTATCTCTGGAGAACCGTTTACTTCTCTTCAAAAGAAGGTCCCTAAACTGTCTTGTGATCAACGAGAATGACTTGTCAAGATCTTCATATGATGAATTAGCCTCAGAAAGATCATCTTCAGAGATGCAAACACTTTTACTTTTGTCGAGTAATTTAGTAATCTTTTGTGCTTTGAAAGCAACATCCTTTCCGGATTTGGATGTATGCTCATGATCAAAGATCTTTAATTTCCCAACCAGAGTATTTCTGGAAAGAGTTGCGAGATTATTTCCTTCAACGATGGCATGCTTCTTAGAATCGTATCTAGATGGAAGAGATCTGAGAATCTTCATCACAATGTCCTTTTCAGGAATAGTCTTACCCAATGCAAAAGATGCATTAACAATTTCAGACACTTTGTGATTAAATTCATCAAATGAATCTTCATCTGCCATACGAAGGTTTTCCCAATCAGAACTTAGGTTTTGAAGCCTAGCTTCTTTTCACAGGTATTCCCTTCAAATACAGTTTCTAAGATATCCTAGGCTTCTTTAGACTTTGTGCAAGTAGTCACATGATGCTGAAGATCTGGGGTAATAGCATGTATGATAGCATTTAAGCCGTCATAATTTTGCTTTGCAGCAAGGATTTCTTCTGGACTATATCTACAAATATCCTTAGGTACAGATACATCGCCGTTTGTATTAACCAGAGGATCATAGCCATCAACAACACGTACCATGTTTGAAAATCACGATCCTGAAGAAAAGCACACATAGCGATTTTCCACCATAAGTAGTTTGAGCCATCGAAGACTGGTGGTACGTTTATGGAGATAGAATTTCTGTCCATAGAGTCAGATCGCTACAAACACTGACTTATGAGGTCTTAAACGTGTTTGCCTGCTCTGATACCAATTGAAAAAGTGGAGGTCTAACAACCTCACCTAATATTTCGCTTAGCATCTGTATGGACTAACTCCAATATACTTACAAGAGAATCGACCAGACAGTTAGACTCAATATTATAAAAAGTATATCAAAGAGTTATATCTCAATCTCTTAATTCAATCCGCAATCAAACAAATAATAATTTGCGAGCCCGATTGAATATAAGAGACATAACTTGAACAGTACCAAAGAACAATGTTCAAGGATCAATCAATTTCAATCAACAACCAAAGGTTGGATTTACCAATCGATCGATTCAACGCACAACCTATGATATTTCAATTATATAACAAAATATAATGCAGAAAAGAAATAACACAGACACCAGAAAATGCAAATGCATAAAAACCCCGGGACCTAGTCCAGATTGAACACCACACTGTATTAAGCCGCTATAGAACTAGCCTACTACAAACTAACTTCGGTCTGGACTGTAGTTGAACCCTAATCAATCTCGCATTGATTCAAGGTACAGTTGCGTTCCTTATGTCTCTGATCCCAGCAAGATACTACACACTTGATTCCCTTAGCTGATCTCACCCACAACTAAGAGTTGCTACGACCCAAAGTCGAAGACTTGATAAACAAATCTGTCTCACACAGAAAAGTCTATAGGAATAGATAAATCTGTCACCCACAGAATACCTACGAGTTTTGTTCCGTCTTTTGATAAATCAAGGTGAACAAGAACCAATTGATATACCAGACTTATATTCCCAAAGAACAGCCTATAAATATAAATCACCTCACAATAATCTTAATCGATTGACGAAACAAGATATTATGGAATCACAAACGATGAGACGAAGGTGTTTGTGACTACTTTTCTATCTTGCCTATCGGAGATATAAATCTCAAGCCAATCTTAGGATTGCACTCAAACACGATAGAAATGTCAAGATCAGATCACACAACTACAGAGAAAATAGTTGGGTCTGGCTTCACAATCCCAATGAAGTCTTCAAGTCGTTAACCTACAGGGTTTCGTGAAAAACCTAAGGTTAAAGGAGAATCGACTCTAGCTTATACAACTAGTATCACACAGGAGGTGTGACGATTAGGTTTCCCAGTTGCTAGAGTTCTCCTTTATTTAGATTTCAAATCAGGGTTTGCAATCTAAGTTACCTTGGTAACATAACATTCAATATTCACCGTTAGATGAAAACCTAATTAGATTCAAGCCAATATCTTTCAACCGTTAGATCGAACTTAGTTTTTTATACACAAATGAAATGTAACTTCATTTAGGTTTGAGTAACCGTACCTAAACGTGTACACTTAGTTGGTTCAACAATAGTTAACCAATGGTTAGCCATATGAGCACTTTTATATCAACCTTATTCATCTTCACCACAACTAGTTCAAATGAAACAAATGAACTAGTTGTGGTGAAGATGAATAAGGTTGATATGAAAGTGCTCATATGGCTAACCATTGGCTCAAATGAACTAGTTAGATAGTTGTTCAATTGCTTAGATCTTATAGAAGTATACAAGACACAATCGAAGCAAAATCGATTTTGATTCACTCGAATCGATTCATGAACATTATAACCACGGTTTCCAAAGATTGCATTCCTTATTATATAAATGTTTGAGTTCATGAACAAAGCAATTTTAGAAAGTAACCTACTTAAGTATGCAAACGGGTACGCGTACTTAAGTAACCGGATTGAGTTTTTTTTTCACTTTCAAACTCCAGCAGAAATTCACGGCGCGTGAACTTTCCGCCAGTATGCGTACGGGTACGCATACTCACCTGGATTTCCAACAACCGCCAGTACGCGTACGGGTACACATACTTTGGGTTCTCGGTTTTGGACTTTTACACAAATGTGAGAACATACTATGTTTATATCCAAAGATGGTTACATGTTCTAAACTCTCATTTCAATCATTGAAACTTTCTTAGAGGATGTTATGTTGTTGTTATTCACAAGCTATTTTTCATCAAAGCGATTTTGAAGCTATCGAAATAATCAACCTGAATTTTGTCACGAGTAAAGATGAACTTGGACAAAGCGAAATCTTACCAACACATATTTCGAGAAATATATAAGCGAGATAAACTAGGCTCGAAATAGCAAATCTGTATAATCGAAGTCTATATAGCAATACGACTTTTGTCTCAAAATAGGAGATAGAATAGATAGACTTTTGAGTGATAGATAAGTTCAAGTCTCCACATACCTTTTGTTGATGAAGTTCCACAAGTTCCTTGAGTAGTTCTTCGTCTTCAATCGATGAACGACGTGGAGTCTGGAGTTCAACTACACTTACTATCCTAATCCGAGACTTAGCTATAAATAGACTAGAAATCAATACTTATAGTTTTGGCAACTAAACTTGACAAACAAGATTGAGATAGCAACGCTTGCGAGTTCGACCGAGCAGTGTTCTAACAAGTATAGGGTACTTATCTTAAATGGTGAGATCATTGAGTTTCCTGTAATCCATTCAAAATCTCCAAGAATTGTATTTTTTCTTGACCAAAAGAATGGGAGAAGCAAAAGGACTGTGACTGTCTTGAATCACACCAGAGTTAAGCATTTCTTCTACCAAAGATTCTACCACCGCTTTGTGAATGTGGGGGCATTTGTAGGGTATAAGATTTATTGTTTGGGAACTAGGTTTGAGGGGTATTCTGTGATCTAATGATCTCTGAGTAGGTAATTGTGTTGGTTCAACAAAGACATCATGAAACTGATCCAATACAGCATGGACTGGTGAAGGAATGGGTGTAAGAGGTGGTTCAGCTGAAATAGCAAAAAATTGACCAACAAATGCTGGGGTATGGTATTTAATAAATTTTTGAACAACTTGACCATTAACCATCATAAATGAAGACTTAGTAGATATACCAGTGAGAGTGATGTTGGTTCCCAAATGAGTGAAGGAAATAGTTAATTTGGGGAAGTTGAACATGACATTACCTAGAGTTTTAAGCCAGTCTGCCCCCAATACAATATCACAACCACCCAATGCAAGAACATGAAAGTCTTCTTTGAATTGATGGCCTTGAATCTGCCATTCCATCTGTTGACAAACCCTAGAGCTTGTAATTCTTTCTCCATTTGCTACTGTAACTAGTAAGTGAGATGTTGGTTGAATATTGCAGAATAATCTCTTAGCAAGAGCAACATCTATGAAACTATGAGTGCTTCCCGTGTCCACTAGAATTGTGACTGCCTATTTTTTTATTTGCCCCAAAATGTGTATGGTTTCAGTACTATGATGGCTTGTGAGAACATAGAGAGAAATTTCCATATTTGATTCTACCACATTGATGGGTTGTTCTGGCTCAGTGGATGAAGTAGTGTGATCTGGAGGTGAGTATTCTTCAGCTAGAACCATAAAGAGTTGTTGGGTCTTGCATTTATGGCCATAAACATATTTCTCATCACAATTGTAGCATAAATTTTTGGCTCTCCTCTGAGCTAATTGTTCTTGAGTTAATCTTTTAGTAGGAGGTATATAAGTAGATTTCTGGAGAATTGGGTTTATTGGAGTGGAAACCACGGGTGAGGTGGTAGGTTTAGTAAAGGTAGATGATTTATTGAAATAAGTGGAGGTAGTGGGTTGTTTAGTGAAAGGAGATTTAAGTGGTGAAACAAGCGTTTTCTCTTGAAGTCTGGCTAAGAAAAAATCCTGAGAAAGAGATGTGGGGTTGTGCAGTCTAACTGAGTTACTAATCTCAGGTTTCAATCCACTAATAAAACTAACAATAAAGTACTCTTCATCCAGGGAAGGGTTTTTGGAAATCATTAGAGCTTTGAGTTGCTCAAATATTTGGAAATATTCTTCCACATTAGTGATTTGAGTGAGTTTATTAAAACAACCAACATAGTTATTATTAGCTAAATCCTCAAATCGACGGCAAAGATGGTTAGAAAATCCATACCAAGGAGCAGATGTTTTACCGGAACAGTAGTCGATGAACCATGAGTCAGTTCTACCATCCATGTACATGGAAGCAAAGTCCGTCTTTTGAGTTTCTTCCATGGGGTGCATCTGCAAGAATCTGTCACATTTGCGTAACCATCTTCTGGGGTTTTCACCATCGAACCTTGGAAAGTCAAGTTTTACTGGTTTGAGAGAATTTGCAGGTGAACCATGACTAGCTCTATGAGTTTCAGAGTGACCAGTAATTGGGGTGTTTTGTTCACCAACTGTGGATCTGGGTTGGTTTTGGAGATGCTTTACAGTGTCTTTTGAGAGTTGTACTAGGCGATTCATTAATATTTGATGAGCTTTAGCATCTGCTTCACGTTTCTCTTCTGATTTAAGCTGTATCTCTATAAGATTCGTCATTAATCGTGACAACTCCTTTGTTGTGTGGTCAAAATCTTTGATGGATGGACCTCCAGTCATTGTAAAGTACCAGATCTACTGGGTGATACCACTGTTATGGTTGATGATGATAGTACGATAGGTACAAGAGATTCACGAGTGCAAAATACTAACTACAGCCACACTGGACTGAGTTCTTCTTCAATTTCTTGAGTTCAGTACAAGGAGGAAAGCGAGTATAAATACTACATAAACCCTAACTAAGAGAATCAACGGCTCGACTGACTGCACGTAGGCACTGCACTACCACACGATTCTAATTAACTTACTGCTAAAAGAAGTCATTAACCTAACAATTATTAACTAACGTAATTTAAAAACTACTAAGCTATAGAGGCAACCATCTTCAACAGGCACATGATACATAGTTGTGACACGACACCGAATCCTAAACCATTTCAGGCGTACCCCTAGTTAGCAATTCGGCGAACTATTCGCGAATTATACGCGAATAGTTCCGAATCCGAATTTTACCCGTTTAATTCGCGTCCGTCTGGAACTCCGACCTGGATTCGCTACTTTTTTGGAATGAACCGAATCATGCGCGACTTTTCCGAATTCCGAATTGTACGCACCAAATAGACTTTTTCGAATTCCGAATTGTACGCAACAAATAATTCGTGTACACGTCATTGGCTTTAGTGGGGACAAGAACTGACTGACACATACAGACTTTGTCTACTTTGGTTTGAATGTTTTTTTTTCAAATTAACTTACTGCTAAAAAAAGTCATTAACCTAACAATTATTAACTAACGTAATTTAAAAAATACTAAGCTGTAGAGGCAGCCATCTTCAACAGGCACATGACACATAGTTGTGACACGACACCGAATCCTAAACCATATGTGTCATGACACCGAATCCTAAACCATTTCAGGCGTACCCCTAGTTAGCAATTCGCGAATTATACACGAATAGTTCCGAATCCGAATTTTACCCGTTTAATTTGCGTCCGTCTGGAACTCCGACCTGGGTTCGCTACTTTTTTGGAATGAACCGAATCATGCGTGACTTTTCCTAATTCCGAATTGTACGCACCAAATAGACTTTTCCGAATTCCGAATTCCGAATTGTATGGACCAAATAATTCGTGTACACGTCTTTGGCTTTAGTGGGGACAAGAACTGACTGACAAGAACTTTAGTGGGGTCGAACTCCCGACCACTAACTCGTATTAAGTGACTTAACCATTGATCTGTGGATCATTTGATGATTGTTAAGTACATATTTCATAAATATTCATTTTACACATGAAATGTTACTACCTACCATAGAATTTATGCTAAATATATATATTTTTATATATTAACACATACCATATTTTAGGTGCCGAACTAAAACGAATTATACACGTACGTACGCCGTTCCGTACTATTCTCGTATCACGAATTGTTGATCGAATAGTGGACCGAATTTCCGTTCCACCAAAACGAATAATACACGTATGTTTGTCGTCCCGAACGTTTCCCGTCCCGAACGTTTCCTGTATCCCGAATTGCTAACTAGGGGCGTACCCAAGCATCCTTGATTTTAGCACACCTGAATGCTGGTGTAAACGAGGTGTGACAATAGGAACAAACGAGTAAACCCTAAACCCCGCTTCCAAAAGAAAAAAAAAATCCATCAGGGAATATATATCCCTCTACCTTATCCCTGCTTATTTCTTCTCCCTCTTTTTCACTTACTCTCATTTAGTAATGGCGACATTGAACGCTTCAGTCCTTCCCCGAACCCTAATTTCTTCTTCATCAGTAAACCGAAGAACCTCTGTTTCAATTTCTAGGGTTCCTCTTGTTTCTCCTTTCCGATATGATTGTCTCTCTCGTTTCGCATCTCGTTCTCTTTGCAAATCTTCCTCCGTATCTCGTAGTTCCTCCATCAGAGCAGCTGTGGATGGAGAATACTCTTCAAAGAGAAGTAGTAGTAATGAACCCAGAGAAACAATTTTGTTACCTGGGTGTGATTACAATCACTGGCTTATTGTAATGGAGTTCCCTAAAGATCCAGCTCCAACTAGAGAACAAATGATTGATACTTATCTTAATACTCTTACCACTGTATTGGGAAGGTACCGTATACACTCTTGAGTATCTTTTGATTGTTTTTCTTGCTTTCATTTGTAATGGGATTATTTAATTTTGGTTAGGGTTTCATTTTTGTGCATGAAATGCCTTCTTATGCTACTAATGACAATGTTCGAATCATTTTTAACACTATTACCCGAATTGGACACAGAAACACTTGTGTCTGGCTTAGTAAGAAATTTCAGTAATTTAGGTTGTGTTTTAAATCTCATCGGTCCTCAGCCTTAGTTGGTCTATTAACACTGGTCAGAGTCTTTGATTTTTTTTTTTGCGCTGTAGTGTAAAACTGAGTTAATAATCAGCATAAGGAATACCTTAGACTCATAAGTTCAATTGGACACTGATCTACAGCTGGATTGGAGAGGGGTGCTAGGGAAGCTAGGTCTACAGATTGTAGAGACACTGAGATAAGAAAATAAAATCTCCATAGTGGAGAGCCGTCCAAGCGAGTGAGCCTTAGTAAAGGCAATTGAGTAGTGGAACCAACCATTTCACATTGAGATTTATGGAGCTCAAGCCGGCTTCATTGATCCTTTCCCGAAGTCTTCATGAGTTTGGTCTTCATTAAGAGCGCAAATCTCGTGCTCACTAAGTTTCTTTATTATCCCTTGGAAAAAATAGGCATAGTTAGTTAAGATGCTCCAACTTGCAGTGCTCAGTTCGTAAGATTAGGGAGTGACAGTATTCCTGCATGTTTCTGAAATTGATGTCTATCATAATATGATTGGCCTCGATTGTAATCATTATAGAATCTTATTACAGCAGCGGTTACAGTCTCGCCTTTAAAATACAATAGACAGAAGTCCTTGAATCTATCTTCGGTTCTTGTGGCATGTGGATGTATGAGCATGGGCCATTGGTATGTGAAAGAATGTCATGGACTTTTGATAGGATCTTAACTGTTATCTTACTTCTTCTCGTAAACCCTCTGAGATGATGTCGGTTCTTCAGTTGTGGTCTATGTGTCTCTTATATGAGAGAGAATTTTGCTAATAATCACTTCCTTCCATTAATATCTCTTTCTTGAACCTCCTCTCATGCAGCATGGAAGAAGCGAAAAAGAACATGTATGCTTTTAGTACTACTACCTACACTGGATTCCAATGCACTGTCTCTGAAGAAACATCGGAAAAATTCAAGGGTAACCTATATTTATTGGCTTTAATTCTGTACTGCAATGTATTATTGTTTGAGTTTCTACCTAAAATACTTTTTTTTATCTTGCAGGATTGCCTGGAGTTCTTTGGGTATTGCCGGACTCTTACATAGATGTCAAAAATAAGGATTACGGAGGTAAGGATTTACTTGTAGTAAGTACATAGAAATTACTCTGTTTATTCCTGTCGAGTGAAGGGTTATATAAAAAAATTATGGGTTGCTGCTTGTCTTCAGGTGATAAGTATGTCAATGGGGAGATAATTCCGTGCAAATACCCAACTTACCAACCAAAGCAACGCAGTGGATCTAAATATGAAAGTCGAAGGTATGAAAGACGAAGAGACTCACAACCTCCTCAAAGAAGACCCAAACAAGATGTGACGCCTCAGTCAGGTTCAACTTCTGCTCCTCAATGAGGTAACCTTGGTTTCAGCTTCCATGAAAGCTCAGAATTTTTTTCATGTCTGGCAATCAGCAATTTGTATCTAACTATTTTTATCTGTTGTTTCTTATCTGTAGACTTTAAGCGCTCCTGAAGTACTGAAGGGTGTCGATGGTTGTATGAACTTATTCTGTGTTGTCGAGATACGCTATTGTTCATATTTTATTAGAAGAGGACGCGATGTGTAGTGTGTGCAATGATCTCAATCTCCTCTTAATTTTGTAGCTAGTTTCATAGAAATAACGAAACACAACTCTTATGAGTAATGATGATCTTAAAATAGTATTAACGTTCCCAATATATGTGATTTGACCTCAATTCTTGGTAAACATGATTATAAATTCTCATGGAATGTGTGGAGGTTGCATCTTGCCCATGACCTGAGTCTGGTCCATCCTTGCAGTTAAGAGGTTTGGGATTGATGTGGCACATGTGACACTTGCATGTAGCCTGCGGAACTGTATCATGGTAGTTCAGAAACGAGCCTGAGACTTGAGTCGGGCCCCTGGCTAACTGCTATTCTGCCTTGTGATTTGTGAACGTTCGAAATACTTTCTTCATTGGTGGGTTATTTTCTCTATTTTTACTGCTCAAGCCACTTTATTTCTTGTTGGTGCTTTAATTTATCAACAAACTCAATTGAATTAGAGCGAGTACATCTTTTTCTTTTTTTGATTTGAAATTATCCTTTTCTTTCATCTTTTTGGCAATTTTTGGGCTTGTTTGTGCAACTCTTTCACTCACTAGAGCTTCTTCCCAGATGCTCAAGGCTTATTCAGTCATTAAGAACATTCACGTGAATGTGTACTAAAAGCTCTCACCGGATGAGTAAACCTAGTTACCTAGGCATATTTCCTAGGTTATCTGCACTTTTAGAGGAAGGAAATTTGGAGGTTTTTTGTTGTTTTGGCATGCTTGTCCAATGAATAACTTTATAGCAATGAGTTGGTATTCTGGTGGAGCCTCAAGACTTCCTTTTCTTTCTTTTGTGAAAATGCGTATTGCCAGTCACCAACGGCGACCCTTGTTGGGTGTCTTTTCAAATGACTATAGGGGTGCAAGAGCAACTATGTGCACCACAAACTTCCGGGAAATTGGGTCCGTTAAACATAGCTCCGATACAAGAAGTGAAAGTGAAACTATAAACCCGGGAAATTGGGTCCGTTAAACATAGCTCCGATACAAGAAGTGAAAGTGAAACTATAAACATAACATTGGGTTCTCAATGTGGTAGCTAACGCATCACGGGGAAGTGGAGTGTCATTGTTGGATGTATTTGGTGCCTTGTTATTACTCCATGTCTGCATGACTCCATCTATCTAAAACATGCTTGTCGTAATAAACTTCTAGATTATTTTGATTAAGATAGTCTTGATCAAAAGATAGATTTAAAATCTGATTGATAATCAGCTTATGTTGGGATTAGGTATTTTCTTTCCTCTTTTAGCAGTTTTTTGTGACAAAAGTTGCTGCCATGAATTGTGAATCTTACTTTGTTGACTAGTTTGTGTAACTTGTTTACGTACTGGTTTGTAGCTAATGACTAATGACAAGGATTTTGCGGCTTCAAAGCCGCTCTATAATTATTATTTTTTCTCATAGTTTGTTGGAAATGAATATATTTTATGGGAAATTCTTTGAAGGGGAAAACCTATCTTGAATCTTGATTGTATTGTTTAAGGAAGTGTGTGAATTAGGGCTTTACTTAGTTGATGGATACGTGATGTTTACGTATAAAAGAAAGTACTAAAGAATAAACCCGAGTGTAGAAGTTGATGATACTCATCAATACTAAACAAACCAAAGAAAGTTCAGATTTGCCATGTTTGTGAAGTCTTTTGGAAGATCTTATACCCTACTTCTCTATGCATTAATTCCTTAAACTTCCAGAAAGAATGAGTGTGTGTTCTTGTGATCTACTATTGTTCTACTTTATCACATATCTTCTGAATTAAACTAAAGTGGGTGGAGTTGGGTAATGTCTAGGGATTGATTTGTTTTTATTTTTTGCCTTTTTCTTTTGCACATTCATGATGTTTGGTATCAACATTTATGTCGCGAATTCTTGTCTGGTATTCAGAAAATATCTACGGGGGATTTTGCTCTTTGCCCTAAAGGCCTGAACTCTTATATCTGGTATTGGCGAGAAAACAGCACTTTACAACGTTTTCTATTGCAAGTACAGATTTGGAAGTTCTGTCCACCGGGCATATCAAGTTCTAGTAGCATATTTTAGGATTAGTCGCTGCAAATCTATGGAATGGACAAACAATAACTAAGAACTAATAGCAAAATTTAGTGCACAGCTTTTTGGTTAAGATTGATTATTCAAGTCTTAGCTTAGTTAACTATACAAGAGACAATAATTAATCATAACCAACCACATTATGACACCAACCATGCTAAGTCTTATTTGATGATAATATGAGTTAACCTAATCCAAAATTTCACTTTCTTTTACTAGTTTTACTTCAATGTTACATTTTGAAGACACTCTCATATGACCAATTTTACCAGAAGACATGTTAATTACCTTACCGATGTTTGCTTGAAGTGATATCGCTAATTTGATTGATTTAGGGGACAAATATATAATCATTTAATAGGACCCCAAGAAAACTAATTAATTCGGTTTCGGTGAACCACCTAATACCAACCTCATGCCCTAACTTATCTGATGTCACATACGTATTAACCATCCCAAAAATACAAAAAATAATTAGCAATATCATCTGTAGTATCATTTTATCCTTTGATCATCCTGAATGAGACTCAAGAAATAATACCAATATCCATGAGTTAGTTTTCTAAAGGGAACATTACAAAATGGTCATACTATCAGGAACTGATTCACAAAATCATTATACAGTTACAAAGTATTAACAAAATGGTGATATTTCCGTTAGAAAGACAGTCAAGTGGTGACTCACAGTTAAAAATGTCAGTGAAATTACTTATATATCCTTCCTATTTATCCATTTATACATAATTTTAAATTTTGCTTTCATTATTATTGTTTTGATGATGGTGTTATTTGTAGTTGGTGGTGCAGTCGTTTACATATCATTACACCGCGTTCAGGATCGTTAAACCACTTTCAGGTTTGTCATTCCGCATTCAGAACCGTTACACCGCATTTACCCAAAGGATTCACTGTTTCCCCTTTGGAGTTTAGCGAAGATTCTTAAGCTTCTACCACCAGCACCACCGCTTCATCACCACCACTCCTACCAAATAGTTAAATGGGGAGGATATTTTGGGAAAAGATAACACCAGTTTATTCAAAAGTATTAAATCGTATGAGAAAAGACCATTTTGTAAATCAACAAATAAAGTATGATCGTTTTGCAAACCAATTATAAAAAATATGACCACTCTGTAACTTGCCCTTTTTAAAACTGTCTTCGAAATTAACTAGTTCGGGTCGTGGTATACTAGTATAAAACTTCTTTGTAAAATAGATTAACTTTTGGGGGAAAGATAATACGATAACTAGGATGTGTCTAATATCTCCAAACGTAGATCTCTCTAGACCAGGCTATGACAAGGGTTGTTCTCCTCCAAAAGGAACGAAATATCTTCGAGCGTAGATTTCCCTCGAACAGGCTATGGTAAAGACACTGTCCAGCAGACCATCGGCCTAATATAAAAATAAGAGGTTAAACAACACATTGTTAGCTGTTTAGTAAATTTCTTTTACCCTGGTCACCAAACCATCAGCCGTCCAACGCAATCTGTTTTTCAATTTTCAATTTTTCTTTTCTACACGGTTACTGGCATCCATCCATCCCAAATTAATTGAAATACACAATTTTTACTGTTGTATAGCCTACACTTATTCCTTCCCCCATAACAGCTTCAAAAAAATAAATAAATCATAATGTTCATTTTTGCAATATATATATATATAGATAGAAATGCATAGGGACAAAAAACTTAATTGAAATACATATTCATAAATATATATATATATAATTAACAGTATATTTTTTATTTTTTAATATTGTTGGTGTGAACGAAATCAACTTCATTCATTTAAATTATTATCTAATACAATAAGGGATGCTCTAAAGAAAATTGGGTATTTTGCCAAATTTTTGTTGATCCATACGAATCTGGATGCACTAAATCTCTCTTGTTGAAGATGAATCTAAAACGAAGCTAAGCAGAATTGTTGATGTTTTTGATGAATCGAAAATAATAAGTCAAGAAACTCCATAGAGATTTGAAAAAATCGCTATTAGAGCAAAGAGAAAATCGTTGTAAAGAGACGAAGAAAAGATCGTCTAAATAACGAACAAATGTATCCATAGACACCAAGAACTACAAAAACAAAATCTAAAAACATAAATTAAACTACTTTTATTAGTAAAGAAACTAAAATTCTTGCTCAGATCTGGCTAGATCTCAACAAGAAGAAGAAGGAAGCTCTAGGTTTTTTCCCCTTGTAGGAAAGAGGGAGGAGAAAAGAGAATTCTTTTTTCTGGATACGATTATGGTTTACATCATTATTCATCACTACTACATACACAAAAATTGAATATCTTTGCATTAATGACGTTCTCTCTTCACGATTTACTTGCAATTGGTGTCGGTTTGTATTTGGATTTTGATTATCTTGTATTTTGGTGATTTGCATAATCTTGAAGTAATCATGTAATCATTATTTTGGTCTTATGGAATAAAATGTGATTTTCATAAAAAAGATAAAAATAAATATCTTATTGAATTAAAATGTGATTTTCATAAAAAAGATAAAAATAAATAAATTGTTTTTTAATATTAAATAATGCATTATGTTTACTTATTTATTTGTAATAAATCATAAACTGTATTTTCTCTGTTTTGCAAAGAGTTAAGTTATATTATGTTACCACTTTTAATACTTTCATTGAATTTTTTTTGCCTAAGTATAATATTGTTATTTTAACACTATCTCACAATTTTGAGGTTAATTTAATAATTCTTACTTCTTGGGAATATCTACAATCCAATCAAAATTGAGCACCATAACAGGTAAATATCACCACCATCTACTACTTCTAAAACTATCCGTTGAAATATAACAGTTAAAATTAAAATCGGTAGATGGTGAGGATTGGTAGTTCGGAATAGACTAATTTTGATAGAATATAAAGCCTTGTTAGGGAATTAGCCTGTCAATAGATCGTACGTATATCAATCATTTATGTAAACAATATGCAGGATTATGTCGCACATTTTACAGGGGGTTAGTCAATTAGGAGTACTAAAGACATTGAGAGACTTTTTATGCAAGAGATTTTGGATGACTCTCTGTGAGTTTAGAGATTTTCGGGAGACTCTCTGGATGATTTTCAAGGAATTTTGGTGATTCAAGAGGCAACAAAACATATATGAATTTTACCTTACATACGTGAAACAAGCAGTATATTTTTTTTTCACAAAATGAATAGTTCGTGCATGACTAATAGAAATTATAAACATTTTCCCAATAAAAAATCAAAACGAGACGAACATAAGGAATTTAAATCTCTAGTATATATATTGGGTTTTGGAAGACATCATTTTTTTTCATTTTTGAAGGGTTTAATTGTAGCTTACTTGGTTTATTATTTTTAATTTTTTGATATTTAATCCTTGAAGAAAAAAAAAAGTCTCTCAAAATACCACCTATTTTGGAGAGATTTGTTTTTAGCCTTTTATAGTATGTTTTGCAAAAAAAGTCTCTACAAGTCTCTCAAAACCATAAGTCATCGATTTCAAATTCCTCCAATAACAGAGAATTGTGAAGACTTTTAAAGAGTCAAGATCCAATAACAAAGATTGTTTGAGATTTTGAAAAACTCTATATTGACTAACAAGAGATTTCAAAAGTCTCTAGAATTCTTGTAATATCTCCACAAATCTCAATTGACTAACCCCCTGTTAGTTTAGGTGCCATAAAGCATATTATTCTTTGCAATGACATATTTCATGTTACAGTACGCATATTGAGAGGCTCACGTCGAAGATTTCTGATTATGATGCAAAGTTTTAGTCGTGAAACAACATTTGAGTCATGAGGAAATTTTAGGTCTTATGCATGGCGAAGATGGGTTCATACTAATAGATTGTGGGTCATTTAGGAAATTCAGTTTAGGTGATAGATTTAAGTTCACAACAGAAGATTCTAGATCATAATGCATAGATCAATAGACATTTGGTTCACACTTTAGAATCACAAAAATTGGGTTGCTTAGGCATATTCTAAGTAATTATGAAAGATTTTGAGTCATCGAAACTTTTTTCAAATTAGGTCGAGATTTAGATCACAAGACAAACATTGGATTATAATGCCGATTTGATGCTCTCAATGTAGATAAACCGTGTTTGAACTACAAGGTAGATCGTCGTTTAAATTTGGGTCACAATATGCAAATTATATATCACTAGACATTTTTATGTCAAGAAACAAATTATTATCCACAATGCCAATTTCAGGTATACAGATTTTGATTCATAGACATGGCGTGAGAAAATTACATGGGACCCAGGCTAATTAAAAAAAAAAATATAGTGAAAACCTGCATAAAAACGAGATTTATCTTTATAGGTCTCGAACCCAGATTCTAGGTATCAAAGATTTTTTTTTTTACCATTACAGTAATGAAACTTCTAGCTAACACAACTAATATTCTTAATCTGAAGCTAACATATATACAAAAAATACAAAGTTGGGCTCCTAAAATTTAAGGGCTCTAGGTCGTCGCCAAACTCGCTTATGCTCAACAACAGACCTGTATACTTTAGATATTTTGTCATACATGCAGATTTGGTATTTAAAATCAATGGTATCATTGTATATTACAGAGTTAACAACTTTACAATTACATACAATGTCCAAATAGTTTACATGGATATTAAGAAAAATTTTACCAAAACTGATTTTGGTATTTTTTTTTCATTCTATTAAGTTTATTATTTCCCAAAATGTGATTTTGGTTCCGATCGAGCTCGTATAGTCCAGGACTGTAAAACTGCCTACACAACAATAAAATGAAAACAAAACAAAATAAGATACCTTAATTTTGCCTTAAAATGTTCAAAGTAAAAGAAGAAATTGCAACATATAAAGAAAATTACAGAAGAAAATCGAAGAAAGCGGTGGATAGAAGGGAGAATAAAAAGAAGAAGAGGTAGGGAAGGTTAGATATAACACACAAGACTTTCATTATTCTCAATCATCTCATGCATAAAAACATAATTAAGAGAAACTCCAAAAGTCTCAAGAAAGAAAAAAAAGTAGTCACCAACATAAAAGAAATAATAAAGATATATTCTAATTAGTTATAATTTACATGAAAAAAAATAAAAATTGAAAGGAGGGGCACAATAATAATTAACTAACATATGATTGATGATTGTTGGCCCAAATGCCCGGGTTCCATGCTCTTACAGAAAGGTCCTTCATTAGTTGATTTCTTTTATTGCCATCCAAACTCTGTTTTTTACTTATAAATTTGAAGGGGTATCTTATAAATAAATAAATATGTAATTCATATCTTATGACTCATGAGAACATTGTTTGGACTCAATTGAAAATAATGCTGAAATTATGTCCTTTACATTCTAAAAATGTTGTCCAGCTTTGTAATTACCTCCGTCTTATTCTTCAGTTAACTACCTGTTCCTTCTCGCTCACTGCCAAATGTAAAACTAATTCCGCTCTCTCTGTCACTACTCATTAGAATCCAAAGCTAAACCTAAATAGAAACAAACACGGAATACTCTCTCTGTAGTAGTTCATCATATCGATTAACAATAAGGACTGAATTATATTTCAAATATAGTATCCTTCTTCAAGAGAAATACAGTTGGTTTTTAGATCTATTGGGGCACAAAAATGTGAACAATTCTTGGTTGCAACATAAAATACAGAAACTATCAAATGTATGACTGAACGATACTATGCTCCAGATAAACTTAACGGCCCAAAATGAATACACTAGTTGTGGTTCCATGATCTCCCAAGCAACTACCACATTCCAATATCATTTCCCACTTATCGGATAAAACAAAATTGCTTCATGTCATATATCAATACCCACTTACTATTTCCATTTTAGCTATGAATTCATACTTACTTGACAATTGGGAAACAATAGAAACCCAAAGTCTAATGGGTGATGCTTTATGGAGTTCTTTAATGAAGGGTGATTTAGTAAATTGGAAAAATATATAATATGCCTTTTTAAGAAGTCCAGAGTAAAGTCTCAGTTCACCGCTGCTCACCCCTTTGGTCGCTGAAAACTTCCTTAAACCCCCTCCTCTTCTTAAAACCTTCTTCTTCTTCTTATACTCTTCTTATTCTCTTCCTCATTTTCTACAAACCATGGCAGCAGCATTTTCACAAAGCAACAACAGACTGATAGGAATTTTGGGTTTTGTAATTCTGAATCTTCTAATTAATCCGCACTCATCACACTCATATTCAATTCACGATCTTTTACAAAGGAATGGGTTACCAGCAGGTCTAGTTCCAAAATCAGTAAAATCATTCAATCTTGATGAAACTGGCGTTCTTGAAGTTCATCTCGAGCAACCTTGTTTAGCAAAATTCGAAAATAGAGTTTACTTTGAAACTGTAATCAGAGGTAATCTTAGTTATGGTGAATTAAAAGGATTACAAGGTCTTTCTCAAGAAGAATTGTTTTTATGGTTGCCTGTTAAAGATATCATTGTTGACGATCCTTCTTCTGGTTTAATTCTCTTTGATATTGGTGTTGTGCATAAACAATTCTCTTTATCTCTTTTTGAATATCCTCCTGATTGTAAACAACCAGAGCATAAAATTCTTCAATCAGGTTAGTTTCATTTACAAGATTTGATCCTATTCTAGGAAAAAATTCCCTGTTTTTCTTTTTCTTTTAGTCAGTTCAGTTTCTCTGTAACAACCGTTACAGTATTAATTAGCTTGGGGTTCATTATGGAATTCAGTAACTTATTTGGGTTTTTCTTAATTAATGAAATTTGCAGGTATATGGAAGGAGGAAAGACTTGATATCCAGAGATGAAAAAAGATTGTTCTTCTTTTGTGAGTTTTTTTGTTCAATTTTTAATAGGATTTTGTTTCAGTGTGATGATAGCATAGTCAAGATCGACAAACCAATCTAAGTTTGTTTTTCTTTTAATTTTTTTTTTGTAAAAGACTATAGAAGTTTGTTAAATTGTGAAAGGAAATGGAATTGAAATTGAAGTGATTTTGTTTTGGGGTTTGAATGGAATCGCTATCTCATGCTCTTCAGTTTCTCAAACTTTGAAACAGAGAGAGTGAGACAAGTAGGGTGCTCACTTTTCTTAGCTGGAGAGTTGAATATCATATAAAAAAAATACGAATTGTGGATTATTTTGAGGGCAATCAAAGATGGATTCCAGCCATATCTAATGGGGTTCAAAAGAACAATGTATCAATCAATTGCCAAATTCTACCCGTGAAAAAGGTGATGGGATCATTCACGGGTTGGTTTACACGCGAAACTAATTCAAAACCATCTTTTTTCTTTAAAGTTTAGGTTTTTGGTTTGTGTTTACATTTTCGGGTTCCTAACACACACTGGGCCAAAATCGAGATTTAAAATTTTCTGGGTGAATTAAGGCAGGGGCACCAGCTAAAGCATGTTTGCAGTAATTACAAGACCACCGTAGAACTGAAGGTTTAGAGGGATCGTAGAAATGTACCTCCTCGCAAGGAAAAATCCACCCTTAGATGTTTGTCGTGTGGTCATCAATTTTCTGGTAGACTCTAACATCTTTGTCGCGGCAAATATACAGAAGCGGTACTATCGTAGTATGTACCACTGTACCGGGTCTATGTACTCATGCTTTAGCATTCAAGAAATTATTTCAGTGCCTTAATTAACCAAGGCCAGTAAACTCAATGCTTCTCTTGGAGAATGCAACCAACCAAATGCACTTCCCTAGAGCTGATGACTTGGTCAAAATTTACTAGTTACTACTGCCATGTTTAATTGGGCTTCCTAGAGTACCAAAGTTTGCGACGAGGCCATGACCGAAACGCTACACCTCCATCTCGTGATTACAAAAAGAAATAATATCACTCGGAGTTGGGGATGGAGTTGGGATGGAGATATTTCAAAACTCTAGTCACTTAAACTCATTATTATTAAGCTTTGTATTCCATGTCCCCTACTTGGCAATTAGGTTAAGGACAGCATGTTGCATTAGTGTGTTAGTTAATTCCGCACATGGGCTTGAAGCATTAGGCCACTGTGAATTCTGAAAGGGGAAATTAGGCGCAAGCCCAAAAAAAAATAATATTTTCATTGGCAGGCCCATAATTAATTTTTAGTTCCGTGACACCCATAATTATATGAAATTATTAAAAATCTCCGCATGACGGGTTATGCATCCGCATGACGGGTTATGCATCAAGGGTATAATTAACAACACAACTTGGATATAATATATCTAAAAATCCGCGCCTTGAAATTTTATATCGTTGGAAATCTTTTTAAGAGAGCTACGCAACGAGTACAAACAAGAATATCAAATTTTTGTTTTTCACGAAAAATCGGAGGTGAGCATCATTTTAGGCAAAATTTTCGAAAACTTGATACATAACCATTATGCAGCCACCAAAAAAGATGCATAACACATTCTGCAGACGCATAACGAATTATGCAACCATTTTCTCCACTGCATAACAAATTATGCATTTGGATAACAAAGTTATGCATCTATAACAAGTTATGTAACCATTGTTTTGGTTGATTTTAGTGCGTACATAAAAAAATTGATGCATAATGCAGTATGCATCCATATTTACGAATGCATATCAGGTTATGCATCTATTTTCTCGATGCATAAAAGATTGTGCAACAATTTCTCGATGCATAATGCATTATGCAGCTATATTTTCGGATGCATAACAAGTTATGCATCCATTTTCACGACTGCATAACATGTTATGTAGATATTATTGTAGGTGCATGACAAGTTATGCAACCTTATTTTTTGTTGGTTTCAATACTGAGAAAAAAGTAGCTGCATAACGTGTTATGCAACCGTTTTCTGAACCGCATAACAAGTTATGCAAAAAAAAATAGAGTTGTAGAACGTGTTGTGCAACCAATTTCGAGAATGCATAACAAGTTATGCAACAAATATTATAAATGCATAACCTATTATGCATCACTATTCACACCTCCATTTTCTTTTAAATGCACGTTATGGTAATATCTCGTTAATTTATCGCGATAACTTGATAGTAAGTCAAGTTAACTTGCTCATAAATTAACCAAGTTCCCATAATTAAGGACTAACAATTCATCTCCAATGGAAAGATTTACCGCCTTTTGAGATTCGACGAACGCCTGTTGTCCCCTTCAATTTTGAAGATAAACTTCCATGACCCTGCTTCTTGAGTTTGTCATTTAGGGAATCTCCGTACACTCCAACCTTGATTTCTCTGACAACTTCTGTCGCTGTATTATCTTGTATATGTTGATTCTTCTTCTTCTTCATTTCTGTCCCAAAAACAGTATCCAAGTAAGTTGTAAATGTTGTAGATGCCGAGCAATTACTCACTACAACTCTTCTGCCGTTGTAATCATTAATCGAAGTCGAGCATATGATTCTCTTCTGCTTCTGCTGCTGCTGATTGAATTTGAGATGCTGATGATTCTGAAAATGAAGGCAAGTACAAGATGATGAAGATGATTCAATAGATGATTTCAGAATCGAGCCACCACATCTGATTCCTAAATAAGAAGAAGAAGAATCCATTTGATTCGATTGATTTTTTTTCCAGAAATCAATCAATCAATACAGAAAAAACCCCTAATTTCAATTTCGAATCTCTGGATTGGTTTGACGAAACCCTAAATCTCCACCTTTCTCTTTCGTCTTGCTGATTGAGTCGTTGTGGAATTCTGATCTGAGGAGAAAGAGAAAGAACCCGATAAAACTTAATTTCAATAATTTTGGGTCTGAGAATAATTTTTCCCTAAAAAATGGGTGCGCGCCTTCAGATTTCTCGGCGTGGGTTTCAGAGTGGGAGAAATCTAAAAAATGGGTGTGACTGTAGTTTTCACATTCTGAAATCTAAAGTTACAAGCCCAGTCACTTATAGTATATTATATTACCATTACTTTTGGGTGACAACGGGTGAAATCCGTGGATTTGGGGCCAGCCTCATCCGGTCCATCTAAATGGCGTCTGAATAATCACTCATGTTCAGTCCATCATCCGAGGGTTTGACATCACGAGTGAGAGGATGAAAGGGTTTGGTGTGGGTGGATCCACGAATTCATATTAAAATTTCTATTTGAATAATAGGAAAGCAAAACTAGATAAAACATAGCTTAATCACTGGTTTTTAACATCCTAAATCATCCTTAGATAAATACCCTCCCATGTTTAGCTAAATTCTCTCCCTCTCTTTATTAGGAATGTACAAACACGGTCGTCTTAAGGGGTACACACAGGGTCGTCTTAAGGGGTAAAATTGTTGGGTCCAATTTTACTTTTACAAATGAATTACTAACAGTCATAATTGTTACTAAATGATTTTGTCACATTTACAAATATAACAAGTTGTAACAATTATAATTGTTACAAACTGTTTTGTAACAACTAAAAGGAACTCTATGTATCTGTTAGTTATCGATTTCTGGATGTTTTATGCCAAATTGGAAGTATATAACCTGGAACCTAACCTAAAAAAACTAAAAAAAAAAAAAAAGACATTGACGGCCTTCGGCCACTAAGCTAAATCCAAGTTATCACTTTGAGTAGTATGCAAATTTATCTTCAAATCTAAAAATTTGCTTATGTTTTTGACTTAATATCACATAAAAATGCCTCAAAATTTAGGTTCGCCTACGGCACTTCGAAACGTAAGACGTCCCTGCGTAAAAACTTAAACTTTTGCATATATAAATAATACGAAACAGATGTGAAAGATAGAGGGTATCAAGTACACCACCAAGTTATTTGTTTGAAAACCCAAATAGAAAAACTTATCACAATCAGTATTATTGATCAACAATCGAGATCTTGTACCTGAATTGTAAACAAGTTCACTTGGAAGAAATCAAAAATTAATATCCAAGAATCAACCTAGTATGTACCCGAACTATATACAAACCGAATTCTAATAAGAACAAGTCTTGTAATTTATATTTCAAGATACGAAATCACAAGAATAGGTTCTAAACAGTTTTAACATTAAAAAACTGTCTGGGTTGTTTAGCATACTACTTGTGATACTTTAATTACAAAGATAAGTTAACAATATAATTGGGAAAAAAAATAACACAATACACCAAAACTATTGTTAACGAGGAAAACTACAATGCAGAAAAATCATGGACCTAGTCCGGTCTTGAACACCACATTATATTAAACAGCTACAAACACTAGCATACTATCAGATATCAAACTGGAAGGTAACTGAGACCGAATCGACCATACGATAAATTCATCTTCAATCATGTCCATTTACGTCTTTCAGATCTCGCAAGACCCTGCGCAACTCGATTTCCCTAGCTAACGTCTTTTACCGGCCTACGAATTGCTTCAACCTAAGTGAATACTTTTAACTAATCTGTCTCTAACTAATATCCTATTTGGTTTCCTTTAGAAAGATATTCAATCAAGGTAATGGACATATCTTTGCCCATGAGGGATCTTCAAGGTAAAGAATATATCAAGAAAATATCAACAATTAGGATATCCTTCTCTCTGCAAAAGGTTATAGAGATGCCTAATTGATTCTACCTCACAAGAACAATAAAAGCAAATTAAAAAAGAGTTTATATATCTATCTTGTGAAATCACAAAGTCTGGGAAGAAAAGTACTTTGTGGTTTCTATCTATCTTATTCCTGGTATATAATTTGAGAACTACAACAATCAATAAGAACAAGATCTGAATAATAAAGAATTGTCAATTAAAAGATAGTATGACCGGGCCTCACGAATCCCTTAATAAAGACTTTAAAAGTCATAAGCTAATACAGGTTTTAGAGAACGACTATATCCACAACTATGACACATAAGTTTCGGGATTTAGATTCTAGTATGCAGGGTATGCTCTTTATGTATATTGATGAACATGTTTTAGTACCTTAGAAAGATAAGTTCGTGAACTTGTTTCCATGTTTTTAAATTAATTGTTATCAATCAAGCTTAACTTGTCCATATATATTGATCATATAAGTATGTGGGAAGTTTACAACTAGATTGAACTTGGATATTAGTTTTTTGAATCGTCCAAGTACTCTTACTGTTATATCAGGTTCACTGACTCTATTGTCTAGAATATTCTGATTGTAAGAGAAAGAGATATGAACTCTTTATATAATTTTGTTGAAGGATCATTAAGTTGGTCTACTTGGAATTGTATTAAGTTTTTTCCATACAGGTTTCCGGATGAAAAAGTTGGTGGTGTACTTGGTACCCCCTCTTTTTCAAACGGATTTAAATGAAAAATGAAAGACGGCTCTTCATTAGTTTTGGAAACCCTGATACGAGCGGATCATAAAAGTTGAAAGAGATGAAATGCATTTTTCAGCGTTGAAGGATTTCCTACGATCCAAAAAGGTTCAGACAATGAAACTGTATATGATGCAATCAAAAGAGTGTTTGTGTTATGTTTACTAGGGAAAACATTCTTTCCCAGCTCAACCAGTGTTTCCTAACTCAACCAAGGTAATGGAAGTCTATTTTCTTATGAGGAATCTTCGAGATAAAGAAGATATCAAGCAAACATCAATAATTAGGACAGCTTACCCTCTCCAAAAGGTTATATAAATTCCTAGTCGATTCTAACTCAAAAGAACTATATAAACAAATCGAAGAAGGGTTTAGATATCTATCTCGGAATCAGAAAGTCTGAGACGAAGAGTGCTTTGTGATTTTATCTATCTTCTTCCTGATATATATGGTTCGAGAACAACAAAAATAAATAAGAAAAAGATAATCATACCGGGCTTCACGAATCCCTTAGTGAAGATTTTGAAAGTTGTAACCTAATAGAGTTTCTTCAAACAAAACCTATGTTTTTAGAGGACGACTCTAGCCGCAACTTGGACACATAAGTGCCAGAATTGAGATTCTAATATAAAGGGAGTCCTCTATTTATATTCATGAACATGGATTGGTAGCTTACAAACAAAGCTAAGTTCTCTAACTTGTTTCCATATTTACGAATTACTTTGGTACCAAGTAAGCTTAACTTTTCATATAGATTGATCATGTAAGCATGTGAGAAGTTTGCTTTGAATCACAAATAAGAGTAAGCAAATGCATCTTAGTCGAAATAATCTTTTTTGCACCAAATGGTTAGCCCAAGAACAACGCTTAACTTATTCGTGAACTTTCATGAAAAATATGGAGTCCGATGATTCACAAGCCAAAACAGTCGTGAATATTTTGTCGTCTCGGAGTTCAAAAACCTTTTGTATTGGAAAGTTTGTGAACTTCCCAAATCCTCATGTACTCGATTAAAAAAAAGTATCCAAAAATATTTCTAAAATCAACCAGTCCGCGAACTGAGAAAATCAGTTTGTGTTATAGAGAATTAGAAAGTATTCAGTAACATCTCAAAGTCAACCAGTTTGCGAACTGACCAAATCAGTTCGTGCACGCGAGTTAATTAAAGAATATTCATATAGTCTTATTATTAATAAGTTCCAAATTCGCGTACTGTGTAAATCAGTTCGTGAACATGAAACACTAACTTGACGACTCCTTACAAACTTAACTACGCAATTGTGACATATTGAACAATAAATTACTCTCAACCTATTATATTATAGTTCACAGATGATAGATTAGGAACAAGACCGAAAAGTTTTCTTCGTCTCAGACTTTGTGATTTCACAAGATAGATATTTGTTAGAGCATTGCTCGGTTGAACCCACCAAGCGTTGGTATGTCAAGGTTAGTTGTCATATTTTAGTATTAAAACTCAATTAAGACACTTGATTAAAAACTACTAGAGTCGACTTCGTTTAGGTTAGACTAGAAAGTCTAAGAATGTGGAGATATACAAGTATTACTCTGAAGACCTGAAGAACGTGAAGACGTAAAGACTACAACGAAGACATCATCCTTCTACTTGAGGTTAGTGTTAGATCATTGCTCGTTCGAACTCACAAATGTTGCTATCTCAAGCTTGTTGACAAGTTTAGTTGTCAAAACTATATCTTGATTTCTAGTCTACAATTAGTTAAGTCTCGGATTAGGATAAAAGTGTATTTGAGAAACGAAAATCACAGAAGTCATCATTGCGTTCTACCGTTTGAAGGCGAAAATCAAACGAATCTTTTTGGAGAACTTCTTCAACAAAAGGTAAGTAAAGAATGAACCACCTATTTCTCAATTTATATTCATCTTTCTATTTATGAGACGATGTCGCATAACTAATTAGACTATCATAAGCATATCAAGAATTTCGAGTCAAGATTCATCTTGTAATTAGTTCTCGAAATATGACTAAGCTTAATGAACACTGTTCATAATTGATGAATTTCGGTTTAGTACAATTTATTGTTCGCAATCTAAATCATGATTCAAGTTTTATCATTCGAAAATAGCCTGGAACAGTGATATGTGTCATTGATGTTATTCGGGAATGTTTCGAATCGATTTAGATGGAAATATAGAACTACTGTAGATTGGGATATAAGACAGTGTATATCAATCTTACAAACTGGGAACACTATTATAAGTCTGAAGCGGTAATCCATGTACTCAGTACACGAAACGGAGTAGCTATATGTCGGCAAACAGATTTTTGGCACGCAAATTAGTATGCACACTTTAAAAGTCTACAAACTCATGAATCCAGATTGGTACGCAAACCAGAACGCGTACTAGAAAAGAATTGTGAGTTACGGAACCAGCTTGGTATCGATACCGATACACGTACCAGAAAAGTTATGTAGACTCCAGAACGTGGATATGTTTAAATGGTATCCATACCAGTGCACGTACCACAAAAGTTTTGTGGACTCCAGAACTCGGCTATGCTTAAATGGTATACATACCAGTACGCATACCGAAAAAGTTCAGTGAACTCCGGAACTCGGTTATGTCTTAAGGTTTACATACCGGTACACGTACGTGACATAACTGTTCACGAAATCGGTTAAATGTTTGTACCTTGTACACCTACTTACCGTGTTGATTAAATTCTTATGCACTTAAATTATTTCTCCGAGATAATTTTTTTTTTTGAATAATCTATAAAAACACCATAGACATATTTGTTCACTCGATTGTGTTTCGAGTTAAGTCTTAAGTGTTTATGAAAATACTCAAGCTTATAGTTCAGGTGGATAGCTTCGGATAACCATTCATGAGCGTGGTCTTATACACAGTTCGAATACGATTCATCCAAACCAGAGTGTATATCTTGTTATGTAAATCAGATTCACAGATTCATCTGACGGTAGATATTGATTGCTCGGTTCCAAAGTTATCTTATCTTAAACCTATAGCAACCTATACTTTGAATGTCTGTAAAAGTGGAACTTCAAACAACTGGGATCTTTGAATACCTACACTAATTTCCTTGGTGTGTCCTAGTTGTAACTAGAGTCGTCCTCTTCCTAAAACCCTTTTAGGGTTTAGCGACTACAAAGACTTTATTGGGATTCGTGAAGCCAGGTCTAGCTATTGTATATCTTGATAGCTCGGGTATCCTGATCTTGTTAGATTGTTGAGCTGCTCACTTGAACAAGATAGATATAAATCATCAAAGTTCTCTTCATCTCAGACTTTGTTGATTCCCAAGTTTTATACTTGTGAGGTGAAAAATAATTTAGGCTGCACTTCGGTTGCATAAGTCCGGATTTTGAGGTTAACTAGAATTTGTCTATTACTATCGATTTCCATCACCTTGATCTAACTTTTGATCGCAAAGAAAATCACATATAGGCTTCTCTGTGGGAGGCAGATTGGCTTAAAGTCTTCAACTGAGTTGAAGCAACTCTTAGTTGGTGTGACATCAGCTAAGGGAATCAATTGTGTGGAATCCTGCTGGGATTCAAGAGGCGTAAGGAGCGCGACTGTAACTGAATTTCTGGGAGGGTTTAATTTGGTCTCAACTACATTCCAGTTTGAAGTTAATTGGTAGTGGACTAGTGTCTGTAGCGGCTTAATACAGTTTGGTGTTCAATCTGGACTAGGTCCCGAGGTTTTTCTGCATTTGCGGTTTCCTCGTTAACAAAACTTCTGGTGTCTGTGTTATTTATTTTTCCGCATTATATTGTTTATTTTTATAATTGAAATATCACAGGTTTTGCGTTAATCAATCAAAGTAGATACACCTGTCCTTGTTTGTTGGATACAACTTGATTGATACTTGGAAATGATCTTTGGAATCACCAAGTACTCTCACCCGAAATTAGGTTCACGGACTTGTCTCTGTAAACGTTATGATTGTGAGAGGTAGAGATATAACTCTGAATATTCTTTCTTGATTGAGATTCATTAAGTTGAACTCTCAGAATTATATTTGATTTTATCCATACAGGTTGCCTAAGAAAAAGTTGGTGGTGTATTCTGGTACCCCCGCATTTCAGTTAGTTAGACTGACTTAACTTCTTTCTATTCCTATCGTTTCTTTAAAGTCGTTTAAGATGGAAAACATAACATGCGAGGTTATATATATGATACTCTAGTATTAGACTTAGTCATATTACTATGATCAAAGTGTCATGGAAGTATATTGGACTACGAAGTATAACGCTTCTCTTTTGAACTTCATAAATGCGACATCGACATAATCTATTTAACTTGTTACTTGATTGTGTATTGGATATAGGTGTGATTTCATCCTAGAAAACTATGTTTTAATACATTGGTTTGAGGAAGTAGATATACGAACTTGTTTCGTAATCGAAAGGAAATCAATGAGTGTTTTGGTCCGGTTTTCTATGAAGATATATTGGATGACCAATTCGAATCTAAAGAAGGAATTCAGGTAGAACCGATCTTAACTATTTTGAGAGTCAAGGTAGAACCGATCCTTACCTATTTTGTGATACATGGTAAAACCCATCCTATCTTTTGTTGAGAGTCTTGATAGAACTGATCCTTACCTATATTGGGATACTTGGTAGAACTGATTCTAGATTTTTTTGGGAGTCAAGGTATAACCGATCCCTACCTATATTTGGAGACTTGGTAGAACCGATGCCTACCTATGTTTGGAGTCATGGTAGAACCGGTCCCAAGAGAAAAATCGATTTTCAATATTCACATATTACTTTAGGGTTTTGTGTAAGTTTGGAATTAGGGTTTGTTCAAATATATTCCTTTATGCTCAAGGTGATCCCAAACCGAAATATTGGAGAATCTTTTAAATAAGCTTTTCGAATTATATGTTTTTGATTTTCCATCAATCAAAACATATCTCTAGAAAAACTATATTAATTGATTGCTAAAATAATATTAGATATTTTTTAAAGAGAGTTTTCAGAATTACATGTTGGATATTAATTGGAAATATGAAAACCAAAACTAGGTACTTTATTGCATATCTTGAAAATATTTCGATTTTGGAATTCCTTATTTCCAAACAACCTTGGTCTATACAATGTGAAGTTTGTTATTCTTCCATAGTATCCTTAGCCAGACAAACTTCATCTTTTTGTTGTTTTTGGTGGAGCCGACTACTATTATTACTTGTAATACTATACCAGAGAGGAAAGTACCCTAATTAGGCGAATTCTCTTACGTCCGATCGATTAAATAATTCTGGGATCAAGAAGCTCTAATAAGTACCGTTAGTGGGAAACTAGATAATTGTATTGTTATTTTAGTTTCTGATTATTGATTTGATTGACCAACGGTTGTTGAAACGTTGATTCCACCTAGTTTGCTTATTCATGAGAACCTTCTCTTCTGACATAAGGTCACTCAAACTAGATAAAAGTATGGATAAGATCTTTAGAATTATTTTTGGATCTAAAAACAACTTGCGATTGCTAAAATACTCAGTTCTGTGTGAGATCAATCGTAAGTGGGATCAAGTTTTGTGTGCAAGTACAATTGAAGATTTGAAGACAAAAAGATTTTGATGATTTGTTTCGCATCTTGTGATATTTGAGCACAAATCTTGATTGAATGGGATCCGACTAAGATCTAATTTATCTTTGATAGAATTGATCAAGTAAACGTATGGATCGGTAACTACCATTTGGTTGTAATCTTGAATATCTGAATTCGATAGCTTGTGAATCTAGATCTGATTATTTCGGATCTTGATTGATCTTACCCGACAAAAGAGTTTACTTGGTAAACGAAAGAGCCTTTATCGAAAACTCAACATATCTTTATTCTTAAAGATTAATAGAGTAGTTACCAGACAACTTTCTTCCTTTACTTTTTGGAAGACGATCAAAAGGAGTTGAGTTCTTAAGACTTTACGTCGGTAAACCAACTCAAGATAGTGATTTCTATCTTGGGATTTACGTGCGTTGGCCAGACGGTTTTAGGTGCAGGGATATTGAGGGAACTAAGTAACAAGGGGTAGATTAGTTGGTCTTAATTATACGAAGTTGAATTTGTTCTTCGTATAGCGACTTAATTCTGAGAGTATTCAGAACTGGACTAGGTCCCGTGGATTTTCTGCATTTGAGGTTTCCTGGTTAACAAATTTGATGTGTCATTCACTGTACTTCCGTATTATAATTATTTAGTTATACTAAAACAAATAACACTTGTACGTTAATCCAAGAAACTTGATAGTGATCCTATAGTACATCGGTTTTATATCGTAACTATTGTCAAGTGTATACGTTGTTGTCCTATTGTCTCGACTTTGTACATAGACGATCACTCAAGGTATTGGACTTATAGGTTGATACGAAATTGTGGTGTACTTGGGTACCCTCGTCAGTTCAATTGGTATCAGAGCAGGAAAACACGAAAATATTTAACATACGGTATTTGGTGCGATCCAACCTATAAGACTTGAATCCAATGGCTGATTTAGTTAACGTATTGCGAGATTGCGAATACTCAAAAGTTGAAAATTTTGCTACATCTATGACCCATGATCCTGGAGTTAAGATTATCAATAGAACATTTACTATGTATGACTCATGTGTCAAAGGAGATGCTAAAAAAAGTTACCAAACTCCTAAAGCCCATTAGACGTTTGTCTTCCAAAATACTGAGATTAAAGAATCTAATCTTCTCAGACAAGAAGTCAGAGATAAAGACATACAATTTGATACTCTAGCCAAAGAGAATATGGATCTCTCTGTCAAAATAGAAGTTCTTGATAAAGCACTCATTCAAGAACAAGGATTTCAATCTAAGACTCTGACTAATAAATCTGTTATAATTTCTTCTGATGAAGCTAGAAACCAAAAGTCCTTGCTCAACTTTTACAGATCGTGATAACCATCCTTGTACAATCATATCTGAAATAAATCACGATCAAGGTAATCTTCCTAAAAGCATCAAGTCATAATAGAATAAAAAACCTTCTTCTACTACTACTGATGATCAGACGAAATCTAATTCAAAAGGAACTTTGAACCGGTTACGTGCAAAGGATCATAAGGAATATAACTTTCAGTCGCTTGAGAAGCAACTTGTGATGCTTCAAAATACTCTTGTAAGAGTGTTAAAAGAAGTATCTTGTCATAAAGGACTGAAAGATCATTCCTCAGTAGAAAGACATACCATGGCCCAAGATGACAATGTCAACTCAAATTGTTTAAAAAAAAGAGTTGGTGATCGCTTCTGGAAAAAGGTTCCACCTCACTCATGTCGAAAATTCCTTGGTTCACATGAAGGTATTTTTACCTATGGAAAATTTCCAGAGGTAAGGAAATGAGGCAATTTCTGCCAAAAAAATCAATCAGAAATGGGTTCTGAAAAATCCTGCAATTTCTTCCGATGATCGAACTTATGTATGTAATAGGGAAATCCTTATAATGAGAAGATCATAAAAAAATCTCATTAACAAAATTAAGAGAGATTTGTCTATCTATGAAAATTCTCACACCAGTCCACTTTCTCCTCATGATCCTACTTGCACCATCACAAGGAAAGATCAAAATCTTGGGAGAAAATATTTTTGGAAGGAAATCTCTAAAAATAAACATGAACAATTGTTCTGATACTCGTTGTAAGCTTGACAAGTCATACTCCAATGCAACTTAGTTGTATAGAGTTTGTGCACCCTCATCCAAATTTGTGCTCATAATATTCAGGATGAGGAAGCACATGAAACGAGAGCACATGTATTGTGTTTGTAAATATCAGAAAAATTCATGATAAAAACTGGTAACTGCGAATCCATGTTGTCTAAAAGTTCATGTCAACACCGATTTTTGGTAATTAGGGTTTGGTTAAAATTCGGTTCTTACTGATTACCCTATGAAGAATATTATGTTCCTAATTTGAGGATTTCAGACAATGTCTTATATAAAATAATATACTTTATATATATATATTGATTTACGGAAATATCTTTGATATTTCTGGTTCGAAAAGTATTTTCTTATTAACTTAAGGAAATTCCCTCTTATATGTATTGAGAAACCCTAATAAATCCTAAGATTTAAGAAATTCCCTCTTATGTGTATCGAGAAACCCTGATAAATCCTTATTTAAATCATTGAGCATGCCTCCAATAACTCGTAATGTTACAAAGTCTAATAAAGAGGAAGCTCAAAAATTTAAGGAGTGTCAAGAAATCAATACAGAAAGGAAGAATATGATTCTGGCAGTTCTATTAGATCTCAAGAGGAATCTTGCCTTCTTTCCTTCAATTTTCAAGATCCAAAATAAACCAAGTGGATACCTACTAATAGTATGGTGGATTTCATCAATGAAAGAACTGAGAACCAATCTCATAATATCGGTTCGAAATCAAGATTGGTTAAAAGACAAAATTGAAGAGATAATGACTGATCTTGACGAGATGAAACAACAAGTTGAGAAACTTGAAAAACAAGAGATGGTTGCTGACAAGCCTCTCGAGACATACTTCAAGAGTTTGAACACTGAAGAAGCCTCAGTGAACAATCAGAGCACCGCTAAGGATTAAATTAGATATTGTAATACTTAATCGAAATAATAGACTAATTAATTGTCGATTTATTTCAATGTTGTGTGTAAAGTCTATTCAAATTATCAGTAATATGAATGATTAAGCTTTTATTTAAATCTTTTGTGTCATTCTTCTTGATGGTTATGATTGCATTGCTAGATGTGAATGAATATCTTTTATGCTTTGCTTTCGATTTATGAGATGCTATTTCGGTTTTTACTAACCGTAATTTCCGATCTCAAACTATGGTGATCTCCTATGATTTGTGTGACTTTTGATATAGCAGGATTTGACCTCTTGAGTGCCTTTATCAAAGGATCATAAAAGAGATTATGATTAAAACTCATGTGTGAAAGTCACAATGATACTATTATCGATTTATGTTTACATAAGTTGTGTATTTAGCATAACATATGTTTAGGTTTTAGTCTTTTACTATTGGCACTTAATAACTAAATCGGTTCAACCTTTCTATGGTAAAGGTTGTTTTACTTGTTATTCTTTTGTTTTACAAGCGAATAACAACTAACAGAGGCAGAGTTCTTATTTGAACTGCTGCTTAATAATAAATCTTCGTGGGGAGAGTGGTTGTAGAAATCGAGGGAAGAATTATGCTTATAGTCTTTTCAGATTGTAGATGGGGAAAAACGATTTGCTGGTTTTTAAGAAATTGAGGAGATGACCGTACGGAGAAGACTCCTCGAACCGAGCGAAATGTTAAACCTCACACAGATGCACCGCTGCAAAGGGGGTGCTTTAGATTCGAGAGATAAATCTGTAGTACTCCGACCTAAATCAAGACAATGACCGTTCCAGAGTAAATTCGGTCACAAGAGAGGATGGGTTGATCTGTAGGAGGGAAGCTGGGAAATGTGTGGAATCAATGGTAATCAAAGATTGTGGGTGTGTGAATTCTGAATATGATAAGCTCTGAATGATTGAAATTGCTCAATTGAGAGTAGTTGCTCAATTGATGAGTTGATGATCTCGTGTTGTCGATGAGACGTGAGATTGATGATACTGTTGATGCTGATGATTCAATCATGATTCAGAGACTTATTTATATTGCTGGAATTTTAGACACCATGATTCCGTGAAGTGTGACAGTTGATGGGATGAAAGAGTGGGGAAATGGAAATCGTGTTTGAGACCAGTTGCTCATCGTGTGATGACTTGGTCGATTTTCCATCCACTACTTTGTGAACTCCTTCAACTGATTGCACGACTTTCTCACATTCCAACGTATGTTTGTATGAACACACGTGTCGTAGACCGCCAGACCAAAACCCTAGTTGATATCCCCCCCAAGTGACACGATTGATATCTCGTGTGATCGTGGAGTCTGTAGGGCAGACGTGATTTTAGTTAGTCAATTGTTGACTTCATGGGACGATGAGTCCATGTAGTTGATGAGTTGAACATGATGTTCTGAAACTCATGAATTGAACATGTCACGAGACAAAGGTATAGTTCTTACGATGAAGTGAGCAAGTATTGCTCATTCGATGGATCGTTGAATATTGATTGTTGAACCAATATTCCTTGGTTTGAGAAAATATTTATCATCAGAGCAAGTGTTGCTCATGTGATGAATTGTTGAATATTTGATCGTCTGAGCATGTGTTGCTCATCTGATGGATTATTGGCAGCGTACCAAAAATATTAATTAGAATACTGGTCGTTGAACCGAGCATAATTAATAAAATTAATGACCATGAGGTCTTCGTAAAATTATTAAGGCTGGAATCTGGAATGATGATCCTTGGATTCAGAAACCCTAATTTGATCAATTGTTGATCAATTCATGGTTCGTCAGAAGTTTAACCATGGGACGAAGGAGGGAGCGACTACATGGGACGGTGGAACCATGTAGTGTCCATATGCTCACGTGAGCAAATACAAAGAACTCCTAAAGAGTTTACGATTTGTTGGTGAAAGAATGATTAAATGCTGGTTTAATCATTTATTCGAAAATGCTCGTCTGAGCCTTAGGTGAGAAAACCTAATTAATTATGATGGAGTGAGGGACCGACCATGGGGTCATGAAACCGGCCCTGGGTAGTCACGTGACCGCCTGATGATCACTTCATGAAAATCCAAAGTGTTTGGAAGAGTCTTGGACCTAATACGTGCAATTGTGCAAATTAGGTCAAAACTGTGAAACTTGATGGGACCGTATTTTGTAAGCCAAAGAGCCAATCTTAGTCGGTCAAGATAGCGTTCTCGTGTCCCCAAGGCGTCTGCGTCTCAGTCCTGAGAATTTTGATATTTTCTGGCGTGCAATTGAGCATCCATTCGAGAAAATATGCCAAAATTAGGGTTTCGACGAAACTGAGGAAAACACCATGAGATGATGGAAAATAATTATAAAGTAAGGAATAAGGAGGCGTGGGACCGCCGAGGCCAAGGCATGGTCGGCCGGTCGTAACCACAGTCCCGTGGTGTCATTTTCCTTAATTTTATAATATTTTTGATGATTTTATGAAGAATTCATGAGTTTAGGGAGTTTCCATGAATTGAAGGACTTTTCATGAGTTCAAGGAAGCAAAAAATATTAAAATAATAAAAACACGGGCGTGTGGGACGGTGGGGGCGTGGCCGGCCGGCTAGGGGCCCGGTCCCTTGAGTTTTCATAATTTTTTATATTTTTTAAGTATTTTTCATGATTTGAGGGAATTTTTCCTAATTTGAGAGAAATACCATGAAATCAAGGAATTTGATGAATTCAAGGAAAAATAAAATAAAATAATAAAACAAGGGGCGTGTGGGACCGGTTAGGGCATGGCCGGCCGTCTAGTGGCCCGGTCCCACAAGTTTTCATAATTCTATTTATTATTTGATGATTTGTGCAAAATACCATGAAATCAAGGAGTTTTTTCATGAAATTAGAGAAATAATAATAATAAAATAATGAGAAACCGTGAGGTGTGGGGCCGGCTGGGACCAAGGCATGGCCTGTTGCCCAACGGTCACGCCCCACACTTCTTTCCTTAATTTTATATTATTTTTTACGAATTTATGAAAATACCATGAAACCGAGGAGTTTCCTCGAGACGAAGGAGATTTGATAAAATGAGAGAATTTTCATCAAATCATGGAAAATAATAAAAATGCTTAAAAAATATAAAACTGGGATTGACCACGACACGGTCGGTCGGTCGTGTGTCCGTGCTCCCAGCACCCTGGTCAATATTTTTAATTATTTATTATTTTCTTCCCTATTTTGCATAGGTTCATCGTTTCGTTGTATTTTGAAATACTCGTTCGTGCGGTGACTGTTAGTGTATCGCCGTTGAATACACCTTCACCATTTGAATCGGGGCTTACTTAGAGGTAGCTCAGACGCCCGATTGTTGATTATTTATTACTAATTGTGGAATTCGTGGAGAATAATTCACAAAACTGAGTAATAAGATGTTTATTATTAATTCATAAGATCAGCTGAGGATTCGACTACGAATTCAGAATAATAAAGTGAGCATTACCATTCCACGGGATCGTAGATTCGACCATAGAATCAGAGTAATTAAGATTTATCTATTACCATTTATGAGACCAATTGTGGATTCGATCATGAAATCGGAGTAATGAGATAATATAATTATTGCTATCCTATGAGATCAAGCCGTGGATTCGATCATAGAATCAGAACAATGGTTTATTGCCATTCCATGGGACCAGTCGTGGATTCGACCAAGGAATAAGAACAATAATAGATTATTATGGGAATTCAGTAGTGAATGTCACGGCAGAATTAATCTTAATTAGGAATAATTAACTTTGTGGCTCTATACTAGCAGAGCAAGCTTTCTAGAAGCATTAATTATCCCGATATGAGCTTGTCGGTAAGTCATATCCTTTATATAGTTAGGGTAAACTCGTTGTTTGTTCCTGAAGACGTTATCGCTCTATACTAGCAGAGCAAGCTGTCTAGGAGCCGTCCATCTCGTGATACTATATAGAAATAATCACTGAAAGTGTTCAGTATTCATGAGATATGTCGTGTCCAGTCGTGAGACTACATATCTACATGTACTCCGAGAGAAAGTACTCTCCGTTGAGAATTCGATGAGAGACCCGTGTCTCAATACTCACATCTGATTACTGAATCAGAGCTTCGTATAATTATGAGTTTACGATTTTATCCCTTGTCGAAAATCCACCATCTATACAGATATGAAAAACTAATTAGTTAATCATGATCTTAGTTTGTCATATCGAAGCGTAAGGTAACGATTTTTGTGTTAGTTAATCGTCTTCCGGTCAAGAGAAGATGAATTAATTGCATATTATTTGCTTTTGCTTAACAAAATATGATGAAATAGTTATATTTCAATTATTTTGTTTGGGTTGTTATGTTTTAATTGTTTCCGGTTAAAAAAACTATATCAAATATGATTTTTGTTTTTTCTTAACGAGAAAGGGATCAATTGTTTTAGTCCTTTTGATTCCTGATAAAAGAAACTAAGTTAATTCTGATCTTAGTTTAAGCTTATCAAATGTAGGAATCGATTATTCAAGTCTAGTCGATTCCTTGATGAGAAAAACTAGTTAACTAACATAGTTCTTGTCTTGTATAAAAGGAGGTACAATTATTTCATGGATAATTGGAACCTGATGAGAGAAACTAAGTGATTTTTGATCTCATTTGGGTCTTATTGAATAAAGTGATTATACATACATAATCGGTTTAGTTTTATAACTAAGTTTTCTTAGTTAAGTAATCGGACTAAGAAAAAATTGCTTCGGGCAATTGTTTCCTTGATAACATGCTAAAACAAGATTACTTAGGTAGTTTCGGTTTGAGTATTGGTTATCTAAAATGGTATGTGAAATCTTCGTGCTTGAATCTTATAGGTTGTGCAAGTTCTAATGAATTTGTAAGATCCTTCGCTTTGCTCTTATGTGTTTTCATTGTCATTTTCATGAAAAAGGGGGAGACATATATGGAGAAAACAAGTGATTTAGGATCACTAGGAAAGGATATATGTGCTTAAAATTTATATCTAACGAAAGAGTAAAGCATAGACTAAGGGGAAGAAAAATATTATCATGTTGTGTAATATTTCATACCGGCAAAAACGAGCTTCAAGGACTTGCTCGTTTCTTTGAAACACTTGCAAAAACGAGCAAAGTTCATTATTCAAAATCAAAACTTGATTTTCAAAAAAAAAAAAAAAAAAGTGATCAACTCAACTAAATTCCAAAAAAAAAAAAGTGAGCAACTCACGTTTAGTAAAAAAATAATTTAATATGAACAAATCACGTGAATCAAAAAAAAAAATTTGGACGATCGTCCACGTTTTGAAACGGACAGATACCCGTTATTATTAAAAAAAAATCATGAAAGCTCACCGGAAAACTTTTTTTACTACCATTCGACGTTCGTTCATTCAAAAAAAAATCTCTCTTTTCCTATGGACAATCGTCCACTTTTCGAAAAACGGACATATGTCCATTCTTGAAAATGCGTGAAAGCTCATGTATCAAAAAAATTGTTAGAGCATTGCTCGGTCGAACTCTCAATTGCTATCTCAAGCTTGTTTGTCAAGTTTAGTTGCCAAAACTATAAGTCTTGATTTCTATTCTACTTATAGCTAAGTCTTGGATTAGGATAATAAGCGTAGTTGAGCATTAGACTCCACAGCGTTCATCAAATGAAGACGAAGAACTTGTTAGATCATAGATCGGTCGACCTCGCATGCGTTGCTATCTCAAGCATGTTTGTCAATGTTAGTGATCAAAACTATGAGTCTTGATTTCTATCCTACATAGCTAAGTCTCGGACTAGGATAGAAAAGTGTAGTTGAGCTCAAGGACTTCATGGCGATTCATCATACAATGACGAAGATCTATACAAGGAACCGTGGAACTTCATCAACAAAAAGGTATGTGGAGACTTGAACTTATCTATCACTCAAAAGTATATCTATTCTATCTCCTACTTCTTATGAGATAAAAGTCGTATGCTATATAGACTAGATCATACGCATTTTACATTTCGAGCTGAGCATTCATTGCTTATCTTTTATCTCGAAATCGTGTGTTGGTAAATCGTTTCGCTTTGATCAAGTTTATCTTCACCTAGTGACGAAAGTCATGAAAAGTTTCAATCACTTTGAGAATTGCTCTGACGTGAATCGATCTGTGAATAACGGCTACATAGCGTCCTCTGAGAATGTCTCAATGATTGAAATGAGAGTTTAGATTACATAACCATGTATTCCTTGAACCGAAGTTTTCGAACTTTGTTGATCAAGAGAAATCAGGAGGATTGTGGAATTGGCTTGCCAAGTCCGCGAACTGTCGGAAGTTCTCGACCAAGAATTTCTGCTGGATTTTCCAAAAATCGTTTGTGTGCTAAGTTCGCGAACCCAGTCCGCGAACTGGCGGAAGTTCTCTTTCCGAGAATTTCTGCTGAGTTTGGAAAACTCAACCGATTAACTTAAGTCCGCGAACTTGTTTGTGAACTTAAGAGGTTATGATATAAAGATGTGCTCTGAACATGAAACATTAAATTACTGAGGAATGCTTTATGCAAACCGTGGCTATAATGTTCATGATCCGATTCAATCGAATCGAATCATCTTTGTTTCAATTATGTCTTGTGTAGTTACATAAGATCTCATAGCAATTGAACAACTCTTTAACTAGTTCATTTGAGTTAATTGAATTAGTTATGGTGAAGAAGAACAAGGTTAATATGAAATGCTCATATGGTTAACCTTTTGGGTTACTATGTTGAACCAACATACACGTACACGTTTGGGCATGGTTTTCACAAACCCATTAAACGTATATCTCAAGTGTGTGTGACAAGCTAAGTTTTCGATCTAATGGTTGAGAAATTTTAGCTTGAATCTAAATCAGGTTTTCATCTAACAGTGAATAAGGATTGCTTTGTAACTAAGTCCAAACCCTGATTTGAAGGCTATATAAAGGAGACATCTAGCATTGTGCAAAACTAATCCCCACACGTCTGTGTGATACTAGTGCGCTCGCTAGAGTCGATGCTCCTTTAACCTTTGGTTTTCTTCTCTAAAACCAGGTTAACGACTTAAAGACTTCATTGGTATTGTGAAGCCAGACCGATACTACTTTTATCGTAGTAGTATGATCTGATCTTGCATCTTCTATCGTACTAGTACAATCGATTGATTGGCTTGAGATTGTGAGAGTTCTCCGATAGGCAAGATAAAGATGTCACAAACATCTTCGTCTCACTGTTTGTGATTCCTCGACAAACCGCCTGTGTAATCAGGAAGGATTGTAGAGAGGTGATTGATTAATCTAGGTTGTTCTTCGGGAATATAAGACCGGATTATCAATTGGTTCCTGTTCACCTTGATTTTATATCTTAAGACGGAACAAAACCTAAGGTTTATCTGTGGGAGAAAAATTTATCCTTTGATAGCCTTTTCTGTGTGAGACAGATCTGTTTATTATCAAGTCTGTGATTTTGGGTTGCAGCAACTCTTGGTTGTGGGTGAGATCAGCTAAGGGAATCAAGTGCGCATTATTCTGATGGGATCAGAGGCGTAGGAGTACAATTGTACCTTGGATCGGTGGAAGACTTATTAGGGTTCAACTATAGTCCAGTCTGAAGTTAGCTTGGAGTAGGCTAGTGTCTGTAGCGGCTTAATACAATGTGTATTCAATCTGGACTAGGTCCCGGGGTTTTTCTGCATTTGCGGTTTCCTCGTTAACAAAATTTCTGGTGTCTGTGTTATTTCTTTTCCGCATTATATTTTATATAATTGAAATAATACAGGTTGTGCGTTCGTGATCATCAATTGGAAATCCAACCTTTGGTTTTCGGTTGATATTGATTGATCCTTGGACATTGGTCTTTGGTACCGTCCAAGTTATTCCTTGTATTTGATAAAGACTTGCTATTGTTTTTAGCTTGAGTAAAAATCAAATAAAGAGAGAGATATTAACTCCTTGAGATACTTTTATCTAGATTGAGTCTAACTGTCTAGTTGATTCTCTAGTAAAGTATGTCGGAGTTAGTCCATACAGATTGCCAATCGAGTTATTGGGTGGTGTTGTTAGACCCCCGCTTTTCAGAACTACTCAAGGGAACTTGTGAAACTTCATCGACAAAAGGTATGTGGAGACTTGAACTTATCTATCACTCAAAAATCTATCTACTCTATCTCCTATTTGAGACAAAAGTCGTACTGCTATATAGACTTCAATTATACACATTTGCTACTTCGATCCGAGTTTATCTTGATTATCTATTTCTCGAAATATGTGTTGGTAAGCTTTCGCTTTAGCCAAGTTCATCTTTACTCGTGACGAAAGTCATGTTGATTATTTCAATAACTTGAAAATCGCTTTGATGAAAATAGTTTGTGGATAACAACTATTTTAACATCCTCTAAGAAAGTTTCAATAATTGAAATGAGAGTTTAGTACAAGTAACCATGTTTGGATATAAGCATAGTGTGTTCTCACATTTGTGTAAAAGTCCAAAACCGGGAACCTAAAGTATGCGTACCCGTATGCGTACTGGCGGTTGTTGGAATCCGTGAATTTCTGCTGGAGTTTGGAAGTAAAAACAAACTCAATCCGGTCACCTAAGTATCGTACCCTTTTGCATACTTAAGCAGGTTACTTTCTAAAATTGGTTTGTTCATGAACTAAAACATTTATATAATAAGGAATGCAATCTTTGCAAACCGTGGCTATAATGTTCATGAATTGATTCGAGTGAATCAAAATCGATTTTGCTTTGATTGTGTGTTGTATAATTTTATGAGATCTAAGAAATTGAACAACTCTCTAACTAGTTTCATTTGAGTCATTTGAACTAGTTATGGTAAAGATGAATAAGGTTGATATGAAAGTGTTCATATGGCTAACCATTGGTTAACTATTGTTGAACCAACTAAGTGTACACGTTTAGGTACGGTTACTCAAACCTAAATGGAGGTGCATTTCATTTGTGTATAACAAGCTAAGTTTGATCTAACAGTTGAAAGATATTATCTTGAATCTAATCAGGTTTTCATCTAACAGTGAATATTGAATGGTTTGTTACCAAGGTAACTTAGATTGCAAACCCTGATTTGAAATCTATATAAAGGAGAACTCTATAAACTGGGAAACCTAATCCCTACACCTCATGTGTGATACTAGTTGTATAAGCTAGAGTCGATTCTCCTTTAACCTTAGGCTTTTTCACGAAACCCTGTAGGTTAACGACTTAAAGATTTCATTGGAATTGTGAAGCCAGACCCAACTATTTTCTCTGTAGTTGCGTGATTTGATCTTGCTGCTTCTATCGTGATTGAGTGCAATCGTAAGATTGGCATGAGATTTATATCTCCAATAGGCAAGATAGAAAAGTAGTCACAAACACCTTCGTCTCATCGTTTGTGATTCCACAATATCTTGTTTCGTTTATCGATTAAGATTATTGTGAGGTGATTGATAATACTAGGCTGTTCTTCGGGAATACAAGTCCGTATTATCAATTGGTTCTTTTTCACCTTGATTTATCAAAAGACAGAACAAAACTTTTAGGTTTATCTGTGGGAGACAGATTTATCTATCCTTGTAGACTTTTATGTGTGATACAGATTTGTTTACTAAAGTCTTCGAATTTGTGTCATAGAAACTCTTAGTTGTGGGTGAGATCAGCTAAGGGAATCAAGTGCGTAGTATCATGCTGGGATCAGAGACGTAAGGAACGCTACTGTGCCTTGATCAGTATGAGATTGATTAGGGCTCAACTACATTCCAGACCGAAGTTATCTTTGTAGTAGGATAGTCTCTGTAGCGGCTTAATACAGTGTGGTGTTCAAATATGGACTAGGTCCCGTGGTTTTTCAGCATTTGCGGTTTCCTCGTTAACAAAACTTCTGGTGTCTGTGTTATTTCTTTTCCGCATTATATTTTGTTATATAATTGATTGATCTTTACACACAACCTGTGATATTTCAATTATATAACAAAATATAATGCGGAATAGAAATAACACAAACACCAGAAATTTTGTTAACGAGGAAACCGCAAATGCAGAAAAACCCCGGGACCTAGTCCAGAGTGAACACCACATTGTATTAAGCCGCTACAGACACTAGCCTACTACAAACTAACTTCGGTCTGGACTGTAGGTGAACCCTAATCAATCTCACACCGATTCAAGGTATAGTTGCGCTCCTTACGTCTCTGATCCCAGCAGGATACTACGCACTTGATTCCCTTAGCTGATCTCACCCACAACCAAGAGTTGCTACGACCCAAAGTCGAAGACTTTAATAAACAAATCTGTATCACACAGAAAAGTATATGATAATAGATAATATGTCTCCCACAGATAAACCTATGAGTTTTGTTCCGTCTTTTGATAAATCAAGGTGAACAGGAACTAATTGATAATCCAGACTTATAGTCCCGAAGAACAGCCCAGTATTATCAATCACCTCACAACAATCTTAATTGTATGGTAGTGAAACAAGATGTTGCGGAATCACAAACGATGAGACGAAGATGTTTGTGATTTCTTTTTATCTTGCTCTATCATAGATATAACCTCAAGTCAATTATTCAATTGAACTCGTACGATAGAAAATGGCAAGATCAGATCGCTCAACTACAAGAGAAGTAGTTTCTTCTGGCTTCACAATCCCAATGAAGTCTTTCAGTCGTTAACCTACAGGGTCTCGGGAAGAAACCTAAGGTTAAAGGAGAATCGACTCTAGCAAACTAACTAGTATCACACAGAAGGTGCGGGGATTAGTTTTTTCAATTGCTGGATGTCTTCTTTATATAGTTTTCAAATCAGGGTTTGCAATCCAAGTTACCTTGGTAACAAAGCATTCAATATTGACCGTTAGATTAAAAACCTGATTTCTCCAAGCTAATATCTTTCAACCGTTAGATCGAAACTTATCTTGTCATACACAAATGAAATGTATTTCATTTAGGTTTAAGTAACCGTACCTAAACGTGTACACTTGGTTGGTTCAAAAATAGTTAATCGAGGTTGGCCATATGAGTACTTTCATATCAACCATATTCATCTTTCTCATAACTAGTTCAAATGACTCATAAGAACTAGTTGATAGAGTTGTTCAATTGCTTAGGTCTTTATTCATAGACACAATTGAAAAAAAAATCGGTTTGATTCACTTGAATCAATTCATGAACAATATAGCCATGGTTTGCAAAGATTGCATTCCTTATTGTTTTATTGTTTTAAGTTCATGAACTTCCGATTTGAGAAATAACCAGCTTGGGTATGTGTACGGATATGCGTACCTTAGCTACCGGATTTGAGTTTGGAAACTCAGCAGAAACTTTCGGTTCGAAAACTTCTGTGAGTACGCGTACCAAAGGTGACTGGTTTTCCAGTTTGTAAACTATAAACTCCAGCAGAATTTTTCGGTCAGAAAATTTCCTCCAGTACGCGTGCGGGTACGCGTACCCAACCTGTCTCCTTTACCAATGTCGTATGCATAAGTGCACACAATTGGTTTCCGGCACATGGACTTATACACTAATGTGCGAACACACTATATATGCTTATATCCATAGTTGGTTACATAATCTCAACTCTACATTCAATCATTGAAACATTCTTCTATAATGTTATAACAATCATTATTCACGACTATCGTCATCAAAGCTATTTTCAAGATTGAAACGTCATCATGACTTTCTTCACGGATAAAGATGAAAAAGTGGTTAAAGCGAAAGCTTACCCACACGTATTTCTAGAAAAAGATAGGTGAGTAAACTCGGCACGAAATAGCAAATGTGTATGTATGAAAACTATCATACTTATACGACTTTGTCTCAAGAGTAGGAGATAGAGAGATAGACTTTTGAGTGATATATAAGTTCAAGTCTCCACATACCTTTTAGTCGGATGGAGTTCCACTAGTTCCTCGAGTAGTTCTTCTTCTTCGTAATATGATCGCCTTGGAGTCTGGAGGTCAACTACACTAATATGTCCTAAACCGAGACTTAGCTATAAGTAGTTTAGAAATCAAGACATATAGTTTTGACACCTAAACTTGACAAACATGCTTGAGATAGAAACGCATGGGAGTTCGACCGAGCAGTGCTCTAACAATCTCCCCTTTGTCAATTTTAGTGGCAAAACTATCAATACATACAGATTACAAAATAAATAAAACTTTGTAGCTTGTCGTCCACATGCTTGATCTCCTTGGTGCTTCAACATTACTCGAAAACTTCATCCTTTCCAAGTACTCCCATGATTCCATAGATGTTCAATTCAGCATCGTAGTTGTTGAAGATTCGTAGCCATAACAATGAGAAAACAAAATCTATTGATCATTGTTATACAGTGTCATGGTATTATTACACAGTATCAAAGTTCTTATATCACAACTTCGACAATAATACTATGGTGATATGTGTCACTTCCCCTTAGTCAATACTTCGTCTCAACACGAAAACCACTACCCCTTACATAATGATCCGAAAACCATATGTATTTGTAGTATGAAATACATATTAATTCTCCCTTTTTTTGTCAATAAAATTGGCAAAGGTACGAAAACGGGATCCTAGTGAAATTTTCATGAAGACACTTCAAGACCAAAGGAAAGCACATATCAACTTGTTTTGATGCAATCATATAGCCGAAGCTAGATGCATTCATCATGGAGTTTATAAAGATACAAGATAACTCCTCAAAATTCCACAGCCACACTCCCCACAAAGATATGGAAATTAAGCGCAAGTTCAAAAGAACTCTCCCCCATTTGATTCCATTCCCGAAAGAACAACAAGAGCGACCTTACTTTTATAAGAAAAGAAGGATTTCTTTGGACACCAAAAACCACAAAATGATTTTGTATCCGAAAATTCTCAATCAAACTAATCACAAGAGAACCCATGATTAATTTAATCGGAATACGCAACCAAATTAATCACAAACGAATCTATGATTTGTTTAGATGGAAATGCTCACACAAGAAGACTTATGGAGCCGCACAGTATATACATAAAATATGGATCAGGGAAAGATCAATACTGCGGAATATACAAGGATTCATTCTATCTTGATCACTATTTTCATAAAGACATAGAATAGACATAATCCTCGTATACAAAAGATTTTAACCTATCTTCCATCAATGAATTTGACATAATAGGCTTAACTTTTGTTGTCAAAAAGTTCATCGATCTTGTATCAATACATGCATATCGACATATAAATGAGATAACTTTTGACATTGTATGGGACAATAATAGTTCACGGACGCAAACACACATATCCCATAACAAATTGCAATATATAAAACCATAGAGATTAATACTGCAAAAATCATCTTCCAAACCAACTTTTAGAATTTAAACAAAAAAATCTAAAAACATGAAGATGAAAACATTGGACATAGCTATGTGTACTCACAATAATGGCTATTCCAAACCCTAGTTATCCTTCTTAAACAAAAACAAGAATAAAATTCTCTTAAGAAGTTTTACTAGACAAAAGTCAAAAACATTTTAACACCAATAAAAAGAGGCACGAGAAACTACTCATCATCTTCATCTTCGGAGACCATGAAGGTGGAACGAACCTTGTCCATGTCTTCTTTAATATCGGGGTACTTGGTAGCAATCACAAGTAATTGTTCTTGAACATAACTTACTTTGGTATTCAATTTACAAACACCTTTGTAAATTTTGCGAAGAAGCTTCGTCGAAAGATAACTCGAGCCATTAGTTGTGTCACACCTTTGTATCTTGCAAGCATATCTTCATTCGGTTGAAAGTACATGGCCAAACAAGCTTGGGGGTTCCAATGGAGTTCTCAATGGGTTCAATGGAGAAGTTGCGACAAATACGCTCAATCAAGCATGGATAGCCTAACTTCTTGTCAACGGAAGTCATGTCTAACATTTGAAAAATAATGAATCCACAAATGTCAAGACCTTTGGTTTCCATCACAAGGTAATAGACCAATTCCGCAAACTCACAACTCCAACGAGAGTTCTCAACCGTGGAAGGACAAAGGTTAGAAATACCCAATTTTCCAAAAGACTTTAGAGGAAAATCTAATTGATTAGTAGGAAATTTTCCTCCATTCCACACAACACTTTTACTACAAAGACCTTTTGAAATGGTTTCATGTGAAGGTCTTTTATTGCTTGGTCTAGGAAGACGAAAATTACCCAAAGGGATTTTGGTAATCTTTGAAATTAATTCTCTATTCACTAGAATCCTTTATCTATTGACCATGGTCTTGAATTCCATGTCCTCAAGAACAACATCATGAATGTTGGCATAAAATATTCTAGTAAGAGTATCATAACCTTCACCAAGGCCATCAAAGATATTTCCAAGCTTGAATTTTTCAAAACAAGATAAATCCTCCTTATACCCACTAGTATTATCCAATTTCTTTTCTAAAATAAACCCAGTAGAAGAAATATTTTCAAATACTTTGCTACAAGATTCATCTACAAATCTAATCCTAATAGAGTTTTGTTCAATAGGAAGATCAATTGAGGAGGATGAAGAACCTAGGTTATTTGAAAAACCTTTTGAACCCTTAACATTCTTCATGATTCTCGAAGGAAATAAGGGTGTGGGCAAGAGATTACTTACTTGAATTTTATCTTGAGAAATCCCTTTACAAGTTGTTCTCCAACAAGCTTTAATGGAGAACAAAATTTGAACCCTAAAAGTTCACGAACGTGGACATAAGAGGGAGGAAGAAGGGTAGTCGTATCCATACTTCTTTTATACCCACATTTGGGCTTGGACCCGTTCTCGAACCGCGACCCACATAAGGAATTTAGGTTTTTAGAGGTACATGTACTGGGATAAAAATACCAGTATGAAGAAGGAATACCTACACAAACCTTTTTGAAAAACTATTATCAATAAGAAAAAATTCACAAACAAATTCGACCAGTTACTTGCCCCATTTCAAGTTATATACAAATAGGGTGACGCCATTCCTGAAATCAGGTGGTGTAGAGTGCAGAGAATTTCTCATGCAAATTCTTTGGTTGACATTTGTGACGAGAATTAGGAGTAAATCATAGTGATAAAACTCAGAATCCGTTGGTCCTTTTTTCTTATGACACAGAGATGACTTTTTCTGATAAATGGTTCCTCTACCAACCTTACATGAAATCTTTTTATCAACTTCAAGAGAGCTGGTAGTTGGAATAGTTTGTACATCATTAGAACATGATTTGACTGATACAAAACTTTTGTTAGAACGATTCAATTCTTCTATGAAATTAAGCTTTTTTAAGAATTTTAAAACATTTTCAAACGCTCTAAATAGATCATTGTCAATCGATCCTTTATGATAGTATTCCTCAAAGAGATTAAGAGTAATTCTTGTGAGGGTCCATACCTTTGAGCGTTGATCATGTTTTCTTTGACGATTCTCTTTAGAGAAATTTTTAATTTTTTCTTTAGACTATTTCTTCATATCTAGATTTTCCGATATTCTAGATGGCACAAGATTATCATGAGAGATCGTCGGTCTGAAAAATAATCTCTAAGAAGTCTTTAAGGAACTCTGGTGTGCGTTACAGATGCCATGAGCAAGCCTCCCAAAAGATTTCCCATAGGGATAGACTTTTGAGGATCGGACAAACACAAACTTATAAGGTTTAACGTGTTTGCCTGCTCTGATACCAATTGAAAAAGCGGGGGTATAACAACCACACCCAATATTTCAATTAACAGTCTGTATGGACTAACTCCAATATACTTTCTAGAGAATCAACTAGACATTCAGACTCAATCTAGAGAAAAGTATATCGAGGAGTTAATATCTCTCTCACGTGATTTGATCTTTACTCAAGCAAATAGAAATCTGCGAGTCTTTATCAAATATAAGGATAATAACTTGGATGGTACCAAAGACCAATATCCAAGTGTCAATCAATTTAAATCAACAACCAAAGGTTGGATATTCTAATTGATTGATCTTTACACACAACCTGTGATATTTCAATTATATAACAAAATATAATGCGGAATAGAAATAACACAGACACCAGAAATTTTGTTAACGAGAAAACCGCAAATGCAGAAAATCCCCGGGACCTAGTCCAGAGTGAACACCACATTGTATTAAGCCGCTACAGACACTAGCCTACTACAAACTAACTTCGTTCTGGACTGTAGGTGAACCCTAATCAATCTCACACCGATTCAAGGTATAGTTGCGCTCCTTACGTCTCTGATCCCAACATGATACTACGCACTTGATTCCCTTAGCTGATCTCACCCACAACCAAGAGTTGCTACGACCCAAAGTCGAAGACATTAATAAACAAATCTGTATCACATAGAAAAGTATATGATAATAGATAATCTGTCTCCCACAGATAAACCTATGAGTTTTGTTCCGTCTTTTGATAAATCAAGGTGAACAGGAACTAATTGATAATCCAGACTTATAGTCCCGAAGAACAACCCAGTATTATCAATCACCTCACAACAATCTTAATTGTATGGTAGTGAAACAAGATGTTGCGGAATCACAAACGATGAGACGAAGATGTTTGTGATTTCTTTTTATCTTGCCCTATCAGAGATATAACCTCAAGTCAATTATTCAATTGAACTCGTACGATAGAAAATGTCAAGATCAGATCGCTCAACTACAAGAGAAGTAGTTTCTTCTGGCTTCACAATCCCAATGAAGTATTTCAGTCGTTAACCTACAGGGTCTCGGGAAGAAACCTAAGGTTAAAGGAGAATCGACTCTAGCAAACTAACTAGTATCACACAGAAGGTGCGGGGATTAGTTTTTTTAATTGCTGGATGTCTTCTTTATATAGTTTTCAAATCAGGGTTTGCAATCCAAGTTACCTTGGTAACAAAGCATTCAATATTGACCGTTAGATGAAAAACCTGATTTCTCCAAGCTAATATCTTTCAACCGTTAGATCGAAACTTATCTTGTCATACACAAATGAAATGTATTTCATTTAGGTTTAAGTAACCGTACCTAAACGTGTACACTTGGTTGGTTCAAAAATAGTTAATCGAGGTTGGCTATATGAGTACTTTCATATCAACCATATTCATATTTCTCATAACTAGTTCAAATGACTCATAAGAACTAGTTGATAGAGTTGTTCAATTGCTTAGGTCTTTATTCATAGACACAATTGGAAAAAAATCGGTTTGATTCACTTGAATCAATTCATGAACAATATAGCCATGGTTTGCAAAGATTGCATTCCTTATTGTTTTATTGTTTTAAGTTCATGAACTTCTGATTTGAGAAATAACCAGCTTGGGTACTCGTACGGGTATGCGTACCTTAGCTACCGGATTTGAGTTTGGAAACTCAGCAGAAATTTTCGGTTCGAGAACTTCCGTGAGTACGCGTACGGGTATGCGTACCTAAGGTGACTGGTTTTCCAGTTTGTAAACTACAAACTCCAGCAGAAGTTTTCGGTCAGAAAAATTCTGCCAGTACGCGTACGGGTACGCGTACCCAACCTGTCTCCTTTACCAATATCACATGCACAAGTGCACACAATTGGTTTTCGGCACATGGACTTATACATTAATGTGCGAACACACTATATATGCTTATGTCCATAGTTGGTTACATAATCTCAACCCTACATTTCAATCATTGAAACATTCTTCTATAATGTTATAACAATCGTTATTCACGACTATCGTCATCAAAGCTATTTTCTAGATTGAAACGTCATCATGACTTTCGTCACGGATAAAGATGAAAAAGTGGTTAAAGCGAAAGCTTACCAACACGTATTTCGAGAAAAAGTTAGGCGAGTAAACTCGGCTCGAAATAACAAATGTGTATGTAACAAAACTATCATACTTATACGACTTTGTCTCAAGAGTAGGAAATAGAATGATAGACTTTTGAGTGATAGATAAGTTCAAGTCTCCACATACCTTTTAGTCGGATGAAGTTCCACTAGTTCCTCGAGTAGTTTTTCGTATTCGTAAGATAATCGCCATGGAGTCTGGAGCTCAACTACACTAATATGTCCTAAACCGAGACTTAGATATAAGTAGTCTAGAAATCAAGATATATAGTTTTGACACCTATACTTGACAAACATGCTTGAGATAGCAACGCATGTGAGTTCGACCGAGCAGTGCTCTAACAGAAAGCCTATTTCCAGCAATAACCCCAAGGTTAACACCCATCCAATGCGCCTCGCTGACGAAAGAAGTAACCCTCTAAAGAGATCAAACAAGCCCTTTTCTCCATTGGATCTAAACGTGCTCCAGGTCCGGAAGGATACACTAGTAAGTTTTTCAAAGTTTTTTAGGAAACAACTCATACACAACTAATAGACATGGTGCATAGTTTCTTCAATTCCTTCAATATCCATCCACTTATGAACCATACCAACCTAACTTTAATCCCCAAAATAGACCACCCATCCAAACCGTCGTAATTCAGGCCTATCGGACTTTGTAATGTCACCTACAAAATCATTTCAAAAATCCTGGTGAACCGCATACGCCCCTTACTTACGTTCATGATAAGCCCTTATCAAAGTGCTTTTATGCCCCAAAGATCTATCCAGGATAACATAGCAATTGCTGGATAGCTTTTTCATCATATTAAAATCTCAACCAATACTAAGAACCCCAAATTAGCACTGAAATTGGATATCCAAAAAGCCTATGATAGTCTAGACTGAGGTTTTGTCAAAAAAGCCTTTACAAAATTAGGTTTTCCGACAACTTTCATAGAATACATCATGCTTTGTATACCAACAGTCACATATTCAATCAACATCAACGACACGCCGCATGGGTATATCACTCCAACTAGAGGAAGAAGACAAGGGGATCCTCTCTCCTCATATGTGTTTATTGTTTGTGCGGAAATACTCTCAACAAACTTGGGAAATATTGAGTCCCAAAGAGCCGTGGAGGGACTACGCATCTAACAAAAAGCTCCACCAGTTCTCCATCTCATGTACGCGGACGATCTTCTCATCACATACAAGGCTTCAAAAGAAGGAACAAATCAACTCAAGCAACTGCTCCATGCATACAACACATCAGCAGGTCAACACATTAATACTTCCAAATCCACCATCATCCATCATCCAAAGATCAACTAACAACAATTACTTGAACTTCATCAAGCTTTCAATATGCCCACAACCTCAATACCACCGATCTACCTAGGAATCCAATTCAAACATGGAAGATCCTCTCGTTACAATTATGAGCCTATGCTAAATCGTTTAGCGTGCAGGTCAAAGGGATGGATGACGAAGTGCCTAACACCTTCAGAAAGATTAGCTCTTATAAAATCTTCCCTAACCCATGCGTCAAACCACATAATGCAAGCATAACTTCTACCTATTGATGTGAATAAGAAAATAGATCGTATCACCAGAAATCTTTTTTGGGGACATGACTCCTCGGTTAAGAAGCTTCACCAGCTAGGCTATGATAAGCTGACTAGGACCAAATTAGAAGGCAGTCTGGGAATTCAAAAAAGCAGCGGTCATAATAAAGCATTACTCATGCAGCGGGTCTAAAACATCCACGAGAAACCAGATTCAATCTATGCTAGCCTTTGCAGTGAGAAATATCTTAGGCAGCAACCTCTCTTTTTAGGAACTCCAGCTACCCTATCTTCAACCAGTCCTCAATGGAGGCAATTAACATCCCTCATTCCCACAATCAAACAACATCTTTTCCACAAAATCGGAGATGGGTTAACAACTCTTATTCAAAAAAACTAGATTCCACAATTCGATAACACCCTGGATCCGACGAACTTTTACCCAATCCAGACAGTTGCTGATCTCATTGATCCTTTCACTCTCACATGGAATTACGATAAACTAAACCTCCTGCCACCCCACATAACGAATCGTGAATATCCACCTCCCCCAAAATAACTCATCTGATACAATCATCTGGCCTTACACCAAATCTGGAAAATACACCACATCATCTGGATATCACTGCTTAGCCAGCTCATCGGATCAATCCCATTAAATCCCCTTGCCACCAACTAAGTTTCTGTGGACACTTCCATGTCCTCCAAAAATACAGCTTTTCTTGTGGAAAGCAATCAACGAAGGCCTCCCGACCTTCACCATTCTAAACCATATCCACCTCATTGATACCGACATTTGTCCACAATGTAGTACCGATCCGGAATCTGCTAGCCACATTCTCCTGCATTGTCAAATGGTTGTGGCCGCTTGGAACATTCTCCTCACAAGACTCCCCAATCACTCAACCACAACCCAAAATCTTCCAAACTTTCCAAATCCCCAAATGACACTCGCACAGATTTTACAATTGAAAACTCAGCATTCTGTCAAAACAACCTTTTGCTTCCTTTTCTGGTCCTTATGGATAGCTAGGAATGATTACATTAATCGTCAAAGGCGACCAAATCCGGGTAACATCACCCAAATGGCTCTCTTCAATAAGAGTTCTCTTGGGCACAAGAGAACCTACCTCCCATGCTACCTGGAATATCAGCTCCCGCGAACCCAAGAAATGGAGAACGAACGTCTACTACAATCTTCACATGATGGATCAAACCTAATCTTGACTAGATCAAGATCAACACAGACGGAGCAGTGCGAGGACACCCCGGAATAGCTGGAACAGGTTTCATCTGTAGGGATGCTTATGCCAACACCCTAGTGGTCGTTGCACAACCACTAGGAATTACCACCGCCCTCACAGCTGAGTCTTGGGCACTGCTCATAGCGACCAAGACAACAAAAGAACGAAGCTGACCAAAGGTTCAATTCGAAACTGATTCCGAAAACCTGCTTCGATTCTTAACTTCAGACGTCGATCCTCCTTGGTACATCTCAGAAATGATCTCTGTAACCAAACAAATTATGAGTCAGATCCCTCACTGCACCGTCAACCACAATTATAGAGAAGGCAATCAAGCGACGGACAGACTGGCCAATCTGGCAGCAGACAATGGCCGATTAGGGAACTTTACAACTCTATTTTGGAACCATGCAATCCCACAAAGCATCAAATCATAACGAATGACTGCTTGGGTATTACTTACCCTCAATTTCTAACAAAGAGTCATTATAACTTTTTTCAATTTAGTAACTCTTATTTTTAGGAGTGGAGGGAGTATAATTAAGTGAATGGATATAACAAAATCATTAACAATATTTGTTGCTTGTAAAATGCAAGATTAAGTGTGAAAATCTAGGAAACTATGAACCGAAGAATTACAAAAGGGAAAACATCATTTCTCAACAAAAGGTAGAAAAACCAGTATTCTAATTGTTAATACAAACACTACTGTAAAACTGTTATAGTAAATCTCCATCAGGAAGATCATATAATTGGTTTGCAAAGCGAAGAAATTGTATAACTTTAATTTGCATTTCAAAGTAAAGCAAACTATGGCGATGAAGACCCATCTTCACGAACATATATAAACTCTATGCTATTATTCACAATATGAAGAGAAATGAACAAGATTTTTCTTCTTCTTCAGGAATCTCATATTTTGCCATCTATGGTTGAGCTGTTATTTCTTCTAGTAACTCTAATATAACAAAAAACAGCAGCAAATATAGTAGTAACAAGACCACCAATAATCACAGTTCCACCAGCAATGGATTCAGATGATGAATGATGATGATGCTTTCCCATCCGTCTGATTTCTGGAGCTTCTGCAACTTCTTCATCTTCATCTTCATCTTCATCTTCATCTTCTGTTTTCTCATTCAACGATTCTGCATTTGAAGAAGGTGGGTCTGCTTTAAAACTCATACTAACCATGAGTTTATCATCGTTTCCAAGTTTTGTTACTTGAGATTCAGAACTTTCAGATCCATTAGCCATTGATAGTACAAAGACAATCTCAAGTAAAATGAAACAGAGAGTGACTACTCTAGCCATATTAATCGATAGCTTCTTGTTGATTTCAGATTTTTTGTTTGATGATGACCATAAGATGGAGTAGCTAGAAAGAGTGAATTTATAAAGAAGGAAATGGGCTTTAGACTTGATATAATGATGAAGAAAAAGGACACGAGTGGTCTCCAGTATCTATGTGAGCAGTGTCTGAAACGAGAAAGAAATTTCCTTTTGAAGTTTGTTTGGTTTGGTTTTTGATGAGCTAATAATATTCTGGTTAATAAAATATTAGATGACTGGTGGAGAGAGAGAGGTGTTGGTTCGGTGGAAGTCGGTTTTGAAAACTGGGATGATTCTGTATCTTTGTTCTTGATCTTGGGGATTTTATAGTCAAACTGGAAAGCAAAGAAAGAAAGAATGGGAATGGTTAAGCGCCTTTAAAGTTGGAGACACGGACACTTGGGGGCCACCTAGTACAAGAAGACAAATACTACTAAAATGGTGTGGAATTGTATTTGAGTTTAATTTTATACTCCTTATTCGCAGTGGTTACAGCATGGGCGGTGGAATAAGAACCCTCTTTCAAGGATTTCGCTAAATGTGGGAAAAGAAATAGACCCATTTCTCCCAAAGTCTATCACTTGACAACAAGGAAATAGAATGACAAAATGTGCTGCAACTTTTGATACAAGGATGGCTAAATTTAGAGTTTCAAGCAACATTCCGATGGTGGAGATGAAACCAGACACTATTGAGGCCCAGATTCATCCACAATTCAAACACCACGTTAACAAAAATCAAGATAACTAATGATTAGATTAGATTGGATTAGATGGTACGATAAATTAAGTTAGCAAACAATCACACTGATGGGATGAAAGGGTGACAAGAGTCCATCAATTAGACATCTAATAATGTGCGTATCCATACGGAGTGAAACTGTTAAACGAGTGGTCTCATTAGTTTTCTGATTTGGTGAAAGTGACGTTGAATTTGCTCGTCTGGTGTTGAAAATTGACATGAGTTTTGGTAGTATTCAAAAGGTTTACAGCTGGGAACTAATAAGAGCTGAAAGGTGGAGCATTTAAGAGCTTGATATTCATTTGAATCCAGACCTCACAATTAAGCGGTTCTTTGTCAATAACTTAATTGGACTATTATTATTAGAATTTTGATTTTGATGGACTTTATTCTCATAATTCGACCTAATTAATAATTTCCTTGCCACCCACTCAAATCTTATACCACGCACTTTTGTAGAATTTGGCTTCTTGAGAGGAAAAGAAAGATACAACGCGAGGTATTAAAATGACATTTATTTCATTACTTTCTTTTGATAACCTCTTTATCATCATGTGCCCTGCAGCACAAGCACAGTTGCACAAGTTCACAACCCTTCACTCCATTGCCAATACAAACTTAAGGTGCTCGATGAAGCCGGGGACTCTTGGCTAGAGAGGCATTTGAAAGATGAGACTGCATATAAACGCTGGTGGAAGAAGTGGATAATATACAAGCTCCACTCCAGACTCCATAACCCGGGACACTCGCAAATGGCTTTTGTTTTCTTCTCTACCTAGTATGCATAATCACTATAAATATACTTACAATTAATAGTACCTTCTCTTCAGTCCCTCACAATTAATAAGAAAAATAGAATGACTGTTGCCAACCTTGTGAATAAATAGGAGTGTTAACTTTTTGTTTCTTTTTCATCTTCCTTCCGCGTTTGACAAAGAGCTTACTGCCTACCGGTCCCTGTTTTGATTACAAAGCTTCCCATGCACCACGTGAAAAAGTTCATGCGTACTTCGTTTTGACTCATCTTTATTGTTCTTTTCGTAAATATTCTTGTAGGAAAAGAAGGAACTGCATTGATAAAGAGGTTGTCGACCAGCAGCCCCAATGACATCACACAAGTTCTTGTAGTGTTTCGGGGTCGGGATGAACCGAGTTTACTGCTCAACTATTTTGGTAAACTATGAGAATCACATATTTAAGAGCAACTGCAGTGGTGCTATCAAAACCAAAGATCAAAGATCAAAAAAAAGATCAAATTTTGGGTTTAGTCCGTGTTGTCAGGTAACGGTCCCGATTAAAATTTGGTCGCGCGTAATTTAAATCTCCGCCCCAAAAAAATTTCATCGGGCGTATCTCAAATGTCCGCCCAATCAATCACCAGGCGTACTTTAAATTTACGCCTGTCAACAGGCGTACTTTAAGTTTACGCCTCATTTTTTTTTTTTTTTTTTAATTTGAATTTTCATCGGGCGTAATTTAAATCTCCGCCCGTTAACGCGCGTACTTTAAATTTACGCCCAGCAACAAGCGTACTTTAAATTTACGCCCGACTATATTAGGATTTGGTATTTGGTCGCGACCAAATATGGTCTGGAATTTGATCTTTGGCTGGGATTTGATCTTTACTCCGTCCCACTGCGTCACGATCTCATCCCAAATTTTTGGTTATACTCGCCCACTGTGGATGCTCTAAGGGCATAAGGCCATAAACTGTATTAACACAGAGTTCTGGAGATCTCCTTTTAAGGAAAACTGTGGCCAAAGTAGAGAGACATTATTGAAAAAATGTGGAGCGCAGTGAAGCTAGAGTAACTATATATAAAGGAATCCAAGGATTGACATTGTACTGCCAACTGCATTTAGATCTTCTCACCCTTGACAAAGTTGTAAGAATCTTTGGAAGCGTATTTGGAAAGTTAGAGTTCCCTACAGAATTCAAGTCTTTGTTTGGAGAGCAGCTAGAAATGCTCTGCCTACCAAAACTGTTTTGCATATTAGAATGCCTATACATAGTGCTGATTGTGCTAGATGTAACGATCCTCATGAATCTATAATGCATGTCTTGGTTCTCTGCCCTTTTGCTAGCAGAGTCATCGACTGGATTTTGTTTTGGTTAACTGATCCTTTGTCTAGACTACCTGATGAAGCTCAGTGTCTTTTTGTCGCCATCTTGTGGTCTCTTTGGACTAATAGGAACAATTTCATCTTCCAAAATCTGAAAGAAACTCATGTATCAGTCTTAGCTAGAGCCAGAGCAGTGCTTCTTACTAGGAAACCCTGCTTTACAACTTCTACTACTACTACTCCTGTCAATCTATGTGATAAATGGATTCCCCCTCTTTTGGATGGATTAAGTGTAACACTGATGGTGTTAATGTTGAAAAGGGCCAACCTTTGGGGACTTTCGTTGATAATTGTGTAGCTAACTCAACTCTTGATCTTAATAATGATCATTCGCCTATTCAAAAGGATGAGTTTGAGGTTAGCAACACTAAATTCAGCGACAACCAATCTTATGTTAACTATGAAAGTGATGATGATTATGAAGATACGTCGCTTGAACCAACCCATGGTGACATTTCCCAAAGGTGTACAACGGAATCTTTTTGGGATCAAAATGAAGACGAAGAGGAATATGTTGACACTTGTGTAGATTACTCAAGCATTGATCTTAATAATGATCAAGAGCCTATTCAAAGGGTGGAGCTTGAGGATGATGCATTTTTGAGTCTTCTAAAAAAGTTCCTTATAGCGAAATTTGCAGCCGCAAAAGAGTTTGAGCCTAATGATGACGAGTATGTTGAGAATGTGACCATTATGACCAATATTGTGGAAGATCCAATTGATCTTGCAAAGGATTATAATGATGATGTTAATGCCGAGACTTTAGTTAAGGTAGAAACGGATGAAGAATGGTTGCAAGGTTTGATATAGGACCATGATATAAAAGAGGTGAGTAATTCACTTGAATTTTTCAAGGATGACGAGGATTATGTGATACAAGAGATTGTGCAAGGTTTGTCTAACCCTTTGCATATTGTTTCTTCTTCTTTACCTCTTATTGGTTTGAACGTATGTGCTTCGAGAATATTGTTGAATGACTTTGTTTCTCGATTTCCGCCATTAAATTGATTCTCAAAGTATGCAGGTCTTGGAACAAGAAACCGTGGAAGTACCCGACTTCTACATTCTTTATACACTTCCAAGTGTGGACAAGAATAAGTGTGGGGGAAACTTTTATCGGTGAATAGCTTCGTTTCTATTTTATTGTGCTAATATGTGTGTGAAGCTAGTGTTTGTAAACAGGTGCTATGGGTGGATCCCCAACTTTTCCGATTATTGGTGTATGGGGAATTCGTCGTGCAAGTCGGTCAAAGACGTTAAACTAAGCGCTAAATAGGAGGCAACCCACTGGTTTTATGTATCTATCTCTATCTTTTTATTTCTCAAGTCTTTTATCTTTATTTTTCTTATTTTGGATATTTGCATATCAAAACTCCAACTTTTAGAGATTTTTGAACAATTTAGAATAAACACTAACCTTTCTAAGTAGATGGAATTTTTTATTGACGATGAGGTATATATATTGGCTGAGTTGGGATTAGATGCCAACTAAATAGCTTGTTTAGTGTTTATCCTTATTGTTCAGAAATAACTATGAATGGGAATATCAGTTTTTTTTTTATCATACATTTTATTTTCTTATTGTGTATATATATCATGTTATGAATTTTCCATCTTAAATTTTGTTTTGGATGACTTAATTTACATTGAGGACAATGTAAAGTTTAAGTGTGGGGGAGTGTTTTCGCATATTGAGTTTTTATCCTTGTTAGTTTTTCCCTTTTATGAAAAAAATAAAAATAATTTTTTTTGCTTTATACACTCCGAAACATAGAAATATGTGCCTTTAGGATGACACTATCAATCTAAATGGATGGAACCATCTTGGCTGCGGGAGTTGAGGAACCCATTAACTACAAGGGACAAAATTATTCAAGTGTTAGAAATAATATGAAAGTTGTTACCATATCTCGGAATATCACCATATCACTTTCTATTTTTACCTTTGCAAACTTTATGTTATATCTATGTGATTTGGTGGGTCACTAACATCGAATTGTTATTGCTGCTAGGATGAAATAGTGTGATTGAGTTACTACCAAAAAAAAAAAAAAAGACCGACCAATTGACCAAACGGAATAAATTTGACACTTGGATAAAGCAATATGTGTGTGTTCTCCCTGTCTCCGTCGCCTAAGCAAGCGTGGAGTGAAGGATCCAAGGGAACTATCATGTAATCTGCTGACAAGAAACATGCGCTTGGATCCACAAGATCCAATCATGATGTCATTGAAAAAAAAAATAACAAAGAAAAAAAGAAAAAAGAAAAAAATGGTTATGGTGCAATAAAATCGACTCCTGGTTCCCTTGTATTTTCCAGTGAGTCGATCTAAATTTAAGATTATTAACTGCTGGTTCCCTTGTATATTCCAGTGTGTTGATATTAGAATTCAGACCAGTAGCTCAATCCAATAGGATTCATAGGTTCATCATTGGCGGCGACCTTCAGACAGATATGGGAAACATCGTTCACTTTAGTAAACATCGCAACCATCTATATCTATTTTCATCTTCTTTATCTATTCATATGTGATTGTGGTTTGTTAGCTTCCGAGATTGTGGCTTGTTCGACTTTCTTAGCAGAGCTTAATTTATATGTATTAATTTGGACTCATAACATGGTACCTCTTCCAATAGCCATTCTGGATTCGTTCATATATTTGTCACAGGTAGATGGAGTCGAAAATATAAGTTTTGTAGGTAGACCTCTTGTAAACCTTCACGAGACTAAAACTCGTCCACTAGGGACACCTAGGGGTTCAAAGGCCTGTTATTCATGCTAAGAGTAACCGTATCCTCGGCGAGACGGAGTTGTATGTATGTTTTAGAATTGTTTTGTTTGATTTGCTCGAGGACTAGCAAAGTCTAAGTGTGGGGGAATTTGATAGGTGTGGCAAACTCCTTGATATTTATCTATTGTTTATGCTTTCTTTGTGATTTTTCTTTTAAATTGTGTATCTTATGATTGCTTTTGAGTTTATCAGGTGCAATAGAGTCATTAGAGCAAAAAAAAAAGTGGAACTAGCTCAAATCCAGGATTTCTTCCCATCATCTTGTAGAGGACAGAAAGATGAAGTCAAACGCGAAAGAACGAAGTCTTTCTGAGTACGTATGAAGAAGTTACGAACAAAACAAGAACTTGGAAGATTATAAGGGTAATATGGTCATTTTAAAGGGCAGTGCTATTAGCATCCCATTGTACGTTAAGGGGCAGTCATCCTGTTAAGGGGTGACTGTTTCAAAGGAACTTCTAAAGGAAGTCATGTCATTTACTGAGGGGAAGTTAGAATTCAAATAGTGTTAAGGACACCATGCCATTCAATTCAGGGCTGCCACCATCATCTTCTTTCCCTCAACAAAACACGATGAGTTTGCCGGCCAATCTCATGTTGCCGTACTGAAGATTAACAAGGAAGTGGTGATCGATTGAGTTGATCAGAGACTAAAGGATATGGGTTCAGAGCTCGAGAAGATCAGTGGGTTGCTGTTAAATGAGATGGGTAGATGAATGATTCTCGAGTTTCATGTGATGATAAACTTGAGGTTGTTGTTGCTGCCAACCACGACACTTGAGCTCGAAACAGAACGTTGTCTTGATGTAGAAGCTCATGGTGATCGAGATGAAACAGAAAGGATGGGGCTTGTGCCGGTGCTGGCCTTTGTTCGTGATGATTTCGATGCTGCTGGGAATGAGTTGATGGTGCTGTGAAGAGATGAAAGAGTAGTTGCTGCCATTGGCAGTGGTAAGAAGGAGTTGTTGATGGAGTTTGAGCATCACCTGCAATTGAAGAACAGAGAAGCAGTGATGCTCGTGCTTTGCTGTGATGGATAAGAGATGAGCAGAAGATGGTAACTCATTGGAAGTGATCATCATAATGGTGACGAGAAGGCGATGCTGCTGCCATTCACGATGAAATAAGGTCAAGATGGAGCAGAACTCGAGCTGGGATTCAAATCAGTTATGACTCAGGTTTTGCTGCTGCCGTTGGCAATAAAGAAATGAAGAAGCGACACATCGGTGTTGTTGTTCATGATAAGTTGATCAGAAAGAATTGGTTTCTCGAGCTTGGCAGATTTGGACCTCGAGCCAGACAGGGAACATATGGCAGAAAGATATCGAATTTGAACAGGATACGGAGCTAATGATGCAGTGAGTTTCGTGACCGAGAAACTAGTTGAGAAGATGAGTTTACTGTTGAGATGAATATGGAGAAGAATTCCGAGTAATGATAATATTTAACGCGGAATGGGTATAACAAGGAAGTATCACATATGGATGAGTGTTAGCGAATCAATGGCTCACACAAGCCCTACTGAATTATCAGCAAATCAGAAGCCGTGTGTATTATATTACAAAGGTCATTGTTTCGTCGTATCGCAGCACATGTGTTTCTCCAGCTTGTAAAGACTGTTGACCGACTAAGAATCCTTATCAAATAAGGAATTCTGGGTGAAAGAGGGTCGGTGGAGAACCCTAGGTCCTGGGGTTTTTCTGCATTTGCAGTTTCCTCGTTAAAAAAATCTTGCTGTGTCATTTACTTTTATTTTACACATTATAATTGTTTTATTATAATTAAAGTAAATCAAACAAACGTTAATTCCTATTTACTTGATAAGCAATCCTATTGTGTTTTGTTATCTCCGAACCTTTGTATCAAGTAAACATACTTCGTTGTTGTATTGTCTCGATCTCGTATCCATAGACGATCACACGAAGTGTGAACCGATTAGTTTTATTGTCTCGACTCAGTCCATAGACAATCACTTTCGGAGAAAGGACTTATAGGTAGGAAAAGTTTTATCTTGAGGTATATTTGGGAACCCTCGCCTTTTCAACACCAGTTACCAGGACCGGTTACACCAGTTACCAGGACCGGTTACCAATTACAAGGATCGATTACACAATACTTTGTGATCGGTCACACCAATTACTAGGATCGGTCATACCAATTACAAATATCGATCGTACCATTTCATGGTGATTACTTAGGATCGGTTACACCAATTCATGAAAACCAGTCATACCAAATCATAAGTCAGGCATTGTGATTAGTTATACCAAGATACATTACGAAGGTTAAGATTGGTTCTACCATCTCACACATATTGGTCATCCAAATATTTGCAATGAATAGCCGAACTAATAAGCCTAATGATTTCCCTTCCGATTCACGAAACAAGTTCATGAATGTACTCCTTAAACGAATGTAAAACATTGTTTCCTAGGATGAAATCTTCACCATTACCCATTCACATAATCATAAAAATATATACAATATTATATCGATGTCATATCTATGAAGTTCAAAAGATAAGCGTTATACTTGGTAGTCTAATTCCCTAATACTAAGGCTGCACACGGTGCGGTTCAGTGCGGTTATGCGTAAAACCGTTGATCTAACCGTGTGTAGTGCGGTTTTCATTTTTAGAACCGTAAGCGAACTGTGGCAGCAACGGTTCGGTTATAAACCGAGCCGACTCAGATCAGTCGGTTACGGTTATCAGAACGGTTTCTGTCCAAAAAATCAGATCTCTAACTTCATCTCTTATAACTTGAAAAATATCAATTTCATTCACTGAGTTAATCATGGCAGCAACTTAATTCAACATCAATTTCTTCATTGAACCATGCCAACAAATCAATTACATAAATTCTAAACATTCCCCAGATCTCTAAATTGATTTGAAATCAACACATAGAAACTTATCTTAGTAACTCATCAAAATTGATCTTCAAAATAAATGAACAAACTAAAATTAAAGTTACAATCATTTAACACAGAGATTCATCAATAAATTAGAAAACAAAGTAAACCCAATAATTCATCATTTAACATAGAGATTCTTAATCTTAAAAAAAAATCCCAATCGAAAGGTGATGGTGGTGGTGATGACGGTGTAGCAGGTTTCCCTGGTGTTGGTGGTGTAGCAGGCGGTGTGAGTTCAAAGAGAGAAGAAGAAAAGAAGCAATCAAAGAAGGACAAGAAGAAGGTGGTGATTGTGGTGGTAATCGGTGATGATAAGTGTTGCAGTGACCATAAGAAGAAATCAAAGATAACAAGATAGAGGCGACTGTAAAGAAGTAGAAAAGAAGAAGAAAAAAGAGATAGAGAGGCGAGCGAGTGAATACTTGACTTAGGGTTTATAATATATATCCTCTAGGGTTACTCAATTTAGACGGCTAGGATTGATAATAATAGAGATAAATCAAGGGCGTACATCAATCGGTTATTCGGTGCGGTTAGTGTGCGGTTATGGGTAAAACCGTTTCCCGAATCGTAGATCTAACAGTTATCAAAATGAAAACCGTGACCGACCGTTGGATTATCGGTACAGTGCGGTTACGGTTCGGTTGTTGCGGTTACGGTTCGATTTCTGTTCAGCCTACCTAATACTATGATCATACAATTATGACCGTGTCACATCACTGGAGTATTATACAATATATACATTATATACAACTTTGCAATTATGTTTTCAATATATCACGAGTTGAAAGATATGTTAGGAATGAAACAGTTCAAGTCAATATTACTAACCTCACGTGGAAGGACGATGTCGTTGTTGTAGTTCACTACTTCTTCACATTCTTCAGGTCTTCGGAGTAATGCTTATATGTCTCAATATTCCTAGACTTTCAAGTCTAACCTAAACGAAGTTGACTCTAGTATATAATCAAGCGACGTTAGATGAGTTTTGACACACTAAAATATGACAACCAAACTTGCCATACCAACGCTTGGTGAATTCAACCGAGTTATGCTCTAACGTTATTGATCCCAAATAAATTTTTAAATGAATAACACGTAAGAGAATTCACCTAATTATATTACTTTCCTCATCGAGAGAATATTACTAGTGAGATTTCCTCACACTAAACGCGAAGTTCTATGCATTGCGATACATGTTTGTAAGAAAAACAAACTTCATTATTTATAATGACCAAGGTAGTTTTGACACCAAGGAATTTCCATAACCAAGAATATCAAAATATATGCAATAAATACCAAATTCGTTTTTCCACTAAATTCTAACTATTATCCAACTAATATACAGAAATCTCTCATGAATGACAACGCAATGTTATCTAGCATACAAGTATACTTTATTAATATATAATCCAGATATATGCTTTAATTACTGGACAATTAAAGATATATAAATTCAAAATATCAAAAAGATATTATGAAATATTTCGATTGGGATCTCACCTTCAGTATCAAGGAAAATACTTGAACACTGAGAAATAAAAGTTTAGCACATGTTCAAATATTATCACAATATTAATGAAATTTCCATGTTAACCAAAACATATTCCGATATTTATATAAACCTCTCAAACACGTTCTATAATTGGTTAACCTCTTGGGGATCGATCCTATAATATATCCCTAAGTTAGGGATCGGTTTTGCTATAGATCTCTGGGCTGGTCCTAGTATAGATCCTTGTTTCCTAGAATAAATCCTTTGATTCCCTTCAACTACGAAACAAGTTTCGCAAGTTTACTTCCTCAAACGCATGTAATAGAATACATTTCTAGGCATGAAATTAACCCAAAGTTTAACAAATTAAACTATTAATGAATTACCAAATAATGTTATGTCGTAATTAAGAAGTCAAAAGATAAATGTTATACTTCGTAATCCAATATACCAAATTTGTTTGAGACAGCTAGTATATACTTCCTCGACACTTTTATCATAATGCAATGATCAAGTCTCCAATACTAGGGATATATAAATATACTTTGTATGTTTGTTTTCAATACGAAAGACTTGAAAGCAACATATATAGAAATGGAAACAAGTCAAGTATGTATTACTAACCTCGAATAGAAAGATGTTGTATACATTGATGTCGACACATCTTAAGGTTCTTCAGAGTAACACGAGTTATTTACAATATTTCTAATGCTCCTAGTCTAACCTAACAAAGTTGACTCTAGTAATCTAATCAAACAACTTCGAGTTATGGAGCTAAAATATGACAACCAAACTTGACATACCTCAAGCGATCAGTGTTTAATAGATGATAATTACAATACTTCGTCTTCATAATTATCTTTTGTGTACTACACTCTATGAGAATGTAAGTTTCCGACATTTTTATTTTATAACCAATCTCATGATAATCAAAGATGTGTTCTTAACTCCTTTAATTCCATGAAATTTTTAATTTATTTTTAACTTAAAATCCTTGTGAATTTTATTCAAGCTCATAAAATCCTTTACTTATAAAAGTGAGCCTTTTGTTGTTCTTGCAAACGGAAGGGTACCAATTAAATTTACCAACTTTTTTATTGCGTAATCTATAAATAATTTTCTTATGTGAACATTAATCCAAGATTAAAACAGAGAAGAAAATATCCTTGGATAATCTCTAAAAGAGATTCTTCAATCGCAAAAAATGATTAACGTACAGCTTGCTTGTACTATTAATCATAAAGATGAAATCAATATGATGCAGAAAATAAAAGTAAAACAAGATACTAGATATTTTGTCAGCAAGGAAAACTGCAGTCCAACAGAAAACCCCGGGACCTAATATGTTTGAACACACATTGTATTAAGCCGCCACAAATACTAGCCTACTATAAGATTTCGGTCTAGGATGTAATTGAACAGAATAAACCTCAAATCTATTCTTTTTCAGTTGTGCCCTTACGTATCATGACTCTAGTAAGAACTTAAAAACTTGGTTCCCCTAGTTGACGTCCTTTACATCCTTAGGAGTTTCTTTATATTCCGTCGTGAAAACTAGTGCTACTCTAGTAACAACAGGAGCCATGTGATTTCCTTTCTTATGCTAGATCATGGATAAAGAAATCGGTCTCCTTAATTAGACAAATCCAAATCCAAGACTAGGGTTTATACATTTCAGAACTTATAGAGATATCTAACCTTTAATTTACGCAAGAATCACAAACTAGATTGTAATCTAAGATGTATTCTTGTGGAAAACTCACAAATAAGATTTCTGAAAGACTTAACTAAGAATTCATGAAGCACAGGTTCACCTATCTTGAACAAAGATAACTTCCTAACTTGTATTTGTATTTCTGTTTCTTATAATTCTTGTATATTCAGAGGTCATTTTCTTCTGATATACGATCATCCAAGAATTGTTGATCAACACGATTAAATCAAACCTTAGATCTCAAAGATCTTTAGGTCTTTGGAGGATAACTCTAATTTCCACAAGATACACATGACTGTAGGGATTAAGTTTTCGGTATTCCTAATATCTCCAATTTATGTCCAATCAAGGCTTGGTTGCTTGGGATGTAAGCAATGAATTTTTTGCAACTCAGGTTTATTATCAATTGTTAAATCAAAGTCGTTTTCTAAGTTACAGAGTTTTGTTTCTTTGAAAAGAACTTGACTTGCAAAGAGGTAATTTCCATGGTTTGAAGTTATAGATAATTGTTAACTCAATCAAATTATATGAAAATAATTACTACCAAAGATAACTTCAAACTTCCAAAAAAGAAAGTAGACTTTCTATCCAACGTAATTAGCTAAGAATTGGAAATTCATAAGTGCGTAGAAATTTCTCCTTGAAGTACAAAGAAGAATGAATGAGCCCAAAGTAATCAGATTTATGGACCGGCTCATTAAGCTTTTAGGTTCATAAGCAACAAATGTCAAGTATGGGAACCATGAGAGAGAAAATATACAACCTTCACTTTGTAGGTTCGCAAACTCAAGGAAATTGGTTTCACGTACTCAAATGCCTACAGGAGCATAAACCTTCCTAGGTTCGCGAACTCAAATGCTCTAAAATCTCATAAGTTTCTTGTGTACTAGATTCACCGACTCACCCATATAGGTTCATGAACTCGAATAACAATATAGCTCAGATAAGTTTTTCTTCCTAGGTTCGCAAATTCAAAATACAAAAGTTCTGATAAATTTTTTTATATAATAGGTTCGCGAACTCAATGATTTTATTTTCCTTGTATTTTGATTTCTACGAGAATATAGATTTATAAATTTAGTTTTTGGGTTTGTGAACTCAAGTTATTGAAAATCATTAGTAGTAAATTACTAAATCAAAACCTTACAACTCAAGAATGAATTTGCAACCCGTTCGATTTTTATTAACAGTTGTGTTTTTTCTCTTAAGCTTAGTTTCGATTTCTAGACAAGCATGTGCTTAGAAGTAGAACATCACTAAACTTAACTAGAAACAAGCTAATATGTGTGTTCGAGGGTAAAAACTGGTTCTGTTGTTTCTGGTAAAGTTGGGTGTATTAATGAGAAACGAATTCTAACCCTAAACAACGTACTGCGCGGGAGTACTTTCAGATTCGAGAGATCAATCTGTAAGAATCTGGCCTAAACCAAGAATGGCCGTTCCAGACTAAATCCGGTCACAAAGTGAAGGAAATGGGGTTGATCTTAGGGAGGGAAACGAAGAAGGTGTTTGAGATCAGAATATTGAATTATGAAGATTTGGATATTTATGACTTGTATTAGAATGTGGAACTGGCTTCCGTAATGTAAGCTATCAGGTCTGGGTGTTTTCTGGGAACTGTGTTAACAACAGTTGTTCGAAATAGGTGGAAAACCTATTTATTCAAGTCATTTGAGCGCAAACCTGATCTCGTAGGAAGTGGAGGAGGTTAAGTAGTGGCGTAGTGGGGTCGTGTAAGAAGTGGTGATCATCACGTGGTCACATCTTCGTCCACTACTCTCATCATTGTCAACCTTCCGTCCTTTCCTAGCACGTTCTCATAATGGGCGCGTTGCACGTCGCACGCTGTAAACCGCCAGACCAATACCCCAGTAAGTGTCCCCCAGTTTGTGACATGTTTGATGTCTCGAGAAAGTGGTTCAAGTCGTAATACTTGCCACAAATAATAACATATGGTGATATTAGGTAAAATAACTAAGTTATTTATAGAGTCGATATTCATAAAATATCATATGTGTTCGATGCATGTAAAGCATCGCTTTTAAGAAAGCAGCTCAAAATAGTCGATGTGTATGATGCATCGTTGTTTTAGAGCTCGATTGAATAAGTCGCGGATTGGGCGTCTTAAAAGAGGTAGCATGGTCGGCCATCCTTGGGTGATCGTTTGAAGGCCGCATGGACGAGCCATCACTTGGTCGATCGCTCCCTGTGAAGAAGAGGTGGCCGGAGATCACCATGCTATTTTGTTGGTTTGCTGGAAATAAATCTACATCATCCAACAAGGCTAGCAAAGTTGGATGAACGAGATGATTTTCGGAAGTTACATATTGTTGTTGATGCAATTTAGGGTTTAAAGGCCGTGCGGCCAACCCATCTTTGGGCGTGCGTTTCGAGGCATCGATCCCTAGTTTGAACAGGCCGGTCGGCCATGTGTAAAGGTGGATCATTGGTGATCACACTGACATCTTCGAGACTGCCCGAAATTAGATATATACCGCTCGTTTAGGTCGGCGAAAATGGGTGGTTGTGATCCATTTGCGACAGTAGTGTGTTGCCGTAAACCCCAATTAGGGTTTTGAGACAGCCACATCCACCTTAGTTCCATCAAGCGGTTTGGCGTGCCATTAACTTCCCTTGTGCCGGTGGTGGACCCATGTGCACCCCCTTGATCATATGAAATGCGATCTAACACGTCTAATTAGGCTAGCTAAGTTGGACAGACATGATCGATTTGCGACAGTTGTAAACTGCTGCGACCCAAATTAGGGTTTTGAACACAGCGTGTTTGCTCAAGTTTGGGAAAACGGTTGAGCACCTTATAGGCTTGCCACAGGCGAGTCGATTGACAAAGGGGAAAGTTGGTCCGCCAATGAACATGCCATCACTTTCTTAATCGTTTGTAGGAAGATCCAATCCGTCCAACTAGGATGGCGAAGTTGGACGGTCGTGATATTTCTGAGACCGTTTTCGACGGCCTAGCTCGTTTGAGCTCTTCTTCAACAACACGATCACCCATGTTTGGGGTTGGCGTTTGGTGGCACTGGAGTGTATTAAATGGAGTTCGACCGGTTAAGGCATTAGTGGACCCACCGGAGGTCAATATGATGATTGCCTGGTTCTCTCAGGAGTTGTCTAAGATTACTGAAACACGTGGCAAAATTGTGTGGCCGTGATCGTTTCCGAGACTGATATTGACAGTCTAGGTTTTCCTTAAGGAATTTAAGCGTGATCGAGCTAACTTAAAAGCGCGTCGATACGAGATTCTCTTTGTCAGAGAGCGATGCAGCCTATGTTAGTACTTCCATGCAGGTCTCAATACTGACACTTCAGGAGACTCATGCTACTCTGCTGAGAGTGAACATTTAATCGTCATGTCATGTCAATAATGAGAGTTCGGCTGGGAACATAGCATATGTAAATACTAGGCAAGTCATGCATTAATTAATAATGCTGGAAGAAAATAGAATTCACAGACAGAATATTCGGGATTGCTACGCACTATTCTGAGTGAGTTTCATATATATATATATTGAATTGCTCAATCGAGCGAAGAGGTTTTTTGCACTTATCACTTCTTAAATGGCTTTACCCCTTGCAAGGTAGCAACGCATTAAATACATGTTTTACAATTTTAGCCTTGAACTAAAAACCACCATCAACATTAAGTCCCCTGCTCATTATGCCATTGCGGGGTGAGCATTAGATGGTGACGTACATAATGAAAAAAGACGAGATAAAGGAAGTTTACCAAAAGGAGCTTGATCGACCACCATTAACCCACCCGTGCAACAATACCGGGCGTGGATATGGAGCGTTGGTGGGCCCAGCTGTCCTTTCTTGCGTCCGAGCTAAAGGAGGAATCCTTCTTCCTCATGGATTCTGCAAAGGCACTTGTATAAAAGGGCATCTGTAAGAGCATTGCTCGGTCGAACTCACATGCATTGCTATCTCAAGCATGTTTGTCAAGTTTAGGTGTCAAAACTATATGTCTTGATTTCTAAACTACTTATAGCTAAGTCTCGGTTTAGGACAGATTAGTGTAGTTGAGCTCCAGACTCCATGGCGATTATCTTACGAAGACGAAGAACTACTCGAGGAACTAGTGGAACTTCATCTGACTAAAAGGTATGTGGAGACTTGAACTTATCTATCACTCAAAAGTATATCTCTCTATCTCCTACTCTTGAGACAAAGTCGTATAAGTATGATAGTTTTCATACATACACATTTGTTATTTCGAGCCGAATTTACTCGCCTATCTTTTTCTCGAAATACGTGTTGGTAAGCTTTCGCTTTAACCACTTTTCATCTTTATCCGTGACGAAAGTCATGATGACGTTTCAATCTAGAAAATAGCTTTGATGACGATAGTCGTGAATAACGATTGTTATAACATTATAGAAGAATGTTTCAATGATTGAAATGTAGAGTTGAGATTATGTAACCAACTATGGATATAAGAATATATAGTGTGTTCGCACATTAGTATATAAATCCATGTGCCGGAAACTAATTGTGTGCACTTGTGCATGCGACTTTGGTAAAGGAGACAGGTTGGGTACGCGTACCCGTATGCGTACTGGTGGAAGTTTTCTGACCGAAAACTTCAGCTGGAGTTTGTAGTTTACAAACTGGAAAACCAATCACCTCAGTTACGCGTACTCACGGAAGTTTTCGAACCGAAAATTTCTGCTGAGTTTCCAAACTCAAATCCGGTAGTTAAGGTACGGATACCCGTACGCGTACCCAAGTTGGTTATTTCTCAAATCGGAAGCTCATGAACTTAAAATAATAAATCAATAAGGAATGCAATATTTGCAAACCATGGCTATATTGTTCATCAATTGATTCAAGTGAATCAAACCGATTTTGTTTCAACTGTATCTATGAATAAAGACCTAAGCAATTGAACAACTCTATCAACTAGTTCTTATGAGTCATTTGAACTAGTTATGAGAAAGATGAATATGGTTGATACGAAAGTACTCATATGGTTAACCTCGGTTAACTATTTGTGAACCAACCAAGTGTACACGTTTAGGTACGGTTACTCAAACCTAAATGAAACACTTTCATTTGTGTATGATAAGCCAAGTTTCGATCTAACGGTTAAAAGATAATAGCTTGGAGAAATCAGGTTTTTCATCTAACGGTGAATATTGAATGCTTTGTTACCAAGGTAACTTGGATTGCAAACCCTGATTTGAAAGCTATATAAAGGAGACATCTAGCAATTGGAAAAATTAATCCCCACACCTCCTGTGTGATACTAGTTAGTTTGCTAGAGTCGATTCTCCTTTAACCTTAGGTTTCTTCCCGAGACCCTATAGGTTAACGACTGAAAGACTTTATTGGGATTGTGAAGCCAGACGAAACTACTTCTCCTGTAGTTGAGCGATCTGATCTTGCCATTTTTTATCGTACGAGTTCAATTGAATAATTGACTTGAGATTATATCTTCGATAAAGCAAGATAAAAATAAATCACAAACATCTTCGTCTCATCGTTTGTGATTCCGTAACATCTTGTTTCGCTACCATACAATTAAGATTATTGTGAGGTGATTGATAATACTAGGCTATTCTTCGAGAGTATAAGTCCGGATTATCAATTAGTTCCTGTTCATCTTGATTTATCAAAAAGACGGAACAAAACTCATAGGTTTATCTGTGGGAGACAGATTTATCTATTATCATAGACTTTTCTGTGTGATACAAATTTGTTTGTTAAAGTCTTCGACTTTGGGTCGTAGGAACTCTTGGTTGTGGGTGAGATCAACTAAGGGAATCAAGTGCGTAGTATCCTGCTGGGATCAGAGACGTAAGGAGCGCAACTGTACCTTAAATCAGTGTGAGATTGATTAGGGTTCAACTACAGTCCAGACCGAAGTTAGTTTGTAGTAGGCTAGTGTCTGTAGCGACTTAATATAGTGCGGTGTTCAATCTGGACTAGGACCGGGGTTTTTCTACATTTGAGGTTTCCTCGTTAACAAAATTTCTGGCATCTGTGTTATTTCTATTCCGCATTATATTTTTTTATATAATTGAAATATCACAGGTTGTGCATTAGGATCAATCAATTAGAATATCCAACCTTTGGTTGTTGATTTACATTGATTGACACTTGGATATTGGTCATTGGTACCATCCAAGTTTATCTCTCTAGTATTTGATAAAGACTCGAAGATTTCCATTTGCTTGAGTAGAGATCAAATCGAGAGATGGAGATATTAACTCCTTGATATACTTTTTATTAAGATTGAGTCTGACTGTCTAGTTGATTCTCTTAAAAGTATATTAGAGTTAGTCCATACAGATTGCTAATCGAAATATTGGGTGAGGTTGTTGTACTCCCGCTTTTCTAGCATCGACCCTTATACTTCTCTTTTTTTTTTATTCGCTCGTTTGGCTTCTCCCGTTGTTGTTAGTTTTGCCGCCGCTGTAAACTTCCTTGCCATCGCGTGTTGCCAATAGCAAGGTACGTGCTCCCTTCTTTTCTCCGTTTTTTTTTGTGTGTGTGGATGTAAACCCTAATTTCAGGTGTAGCTTCCTTGAACTTGAAAATATCATCTCATTGTGAATAAAACCTCGTCGTTTGCAATATTACAATGAATTCCACTAGTAAAATCAATAGCGGAGTAGTTAACGTTGCTAAAATCACCAGTATAACGAGCAAAGAACCTTAGTTAGTTTGCATGTAAAATTATCTTTTAGGTTTAGGCAGTGAGCGTAATACCCAAGGTAAACCCGTATGTGGTTCGAATTGGCCGTGGCCATACATCCCGCGGCTGATACATGGCTTTCGTGCGTCCTTCTCCATTTATTTTTTTTGAATGGGTGAAGACCTCATGGGACCCGGCTGTACATACTCGTCCCGAGGCCAAGAGGATGTTCAATGTAAGAGGACGAACGAGCATGTAACGGCTTTACTTGATCCGGCTGTGGGCGTACGTCCCGCGGTTAATATTTTTTTTCGTCTGCGCACTTCTTCGTCCATTAGCTTCAACCGGTAGTGTCTATATTTGAATTTTAACAACGAATTGTGTGCATGATTCTCCTTTTAGCCTGAAGGAGTGATTCTTTTCTGTTGTGCTTCATTGTAGTTATTTGAAAGTGAACTAAGAAGTTCTTGTTAAGATGTCATCCGGGAATATTTCTGCCGCTAAACTGGGACGTGTCAGCGACTCCAAAGATATGCCGAATATGGATGATGATATCTTTACCGTGCCTTATCCGAATGTTAGAACTCATCCTGGTTATAAGATAAGTAGATAACCTTGCTTACAGGCTCAGAGAATAAAGAGGTCGCTCTGTCAGCTTCTCCAGCACGCGTGATGAGGTTCTACCTCCAAAGGAAGGAATATCCATCTTCTCCCATTGACTTCAAGGTTTGTCATGCTCCGCTACGCTCTTATGAAGGATGGATGAGGCACATGTTGGGAAATGAGCGTATCAGAAATAACTTGACTAGAGTACAGATCGTTAAGGCTGTCATAGCGTCTGCAACTCTTAATATTAGAAAAGACGCTGCAGGTTTGATCACTTTTATTTCCCGATGGTGCCTTTCCACACACACGGCTCTATGCAGATGGGGAGCGATTGATAGACGCATTTATGTGTCTATTTTCATCTCTTTTTTGTATTTTGTTAGTACCCATTTTTGCTTATTGTGGTGTTTTTATGTTTGTTTAGGTGTTTTTGGAGAAATACCCCTTGTGTAGAAAGAGTTGCTCAATAAGTAATGTTTTACACCCCGGAGAAATGCACTGAAAGGCACCCCATAAATGCACCGGAAACGTCCCAAGAAATGTACCGGAGGATCCCAGAAAAATTACTATTTCCACCCAAATTACTAATCGCACCCCAGCACTCTGGATAAGGGGCACCTTCTTCTCAAATTCAAATAAACTTTTTGGCGGGAAAATTGGTTCATCAACTGGCAGATTTTAAATCGACAAAATGAAGGTGTTGTGTTGCAATTCAATGGCTCAAACTTGGTAGGAAGATGTGATATAGCTTAAGGAACACATTTTGGGCATCGGATTTGATCGGAATTGACTGGAAATCCTTGTTTGAGTCACGAGATCAAAACAGAGCAACGTGTCCTGTAACACGAGTTTGATTGTGTGTTTTCCATGCATGGAGTGTTTTGGAGGAGTTCGATGACTTTTGAGGCGTGGGGAAGGTTAACTAGAGCGTGCAGGATCAAAGTTTACGTGTGTAGAAGCCAAAAATGGAAATTATTGTTAAATATGGGCAGTGAGCAATGACGAGATTAATGGGAGATTATACGGTGTTATGGTCGGATATTTTTGTTCTAAAACACTATAAATACAAGGCTAAAGAGTTGAGAAGAGTTGGAGAGTCTGGGGGATAGTTTAGGAGTCGAAAAAAATCAAAAAGAAGAACACGCAGTGAAGAGTTTTCTGCTGGTGTAAACTGAAGAACGCGAATAACAGACGCGTAGAAGCAGTCGTGTTACCCAAGCGTCTGCGACGCTAAAGCGAGGGACGTATTCAACCAGGAAACGGCACTTCCCTTTTGTCGCTGTTCTAACAGCTGTTTGTAACGTTTTTATGCGTTGCAAACAGTGTTGTAAACCATTTTTTCTCCATTTTCTCTTGATTGTAAACAACTTTTGAGTATCAATGAATCATTTTGAGAGGTTTTTCATCATGAGTAGCTAAATCCAATCCCAGGGGTGACGGAGGAAGCCGTTCTTCCAAAAGTTATGTGGTAAAATTTATTTAAATTTATTTATGCAACTCTTTTATGATTAATTGCACCGAATAAATATGGAGTAAATGATTTTTATTAATCAATTGTGTTTTCTCTTGATGGAGTATGCTTAGTAAATTGCTTTTGATACTTCATGCTCGCGATTAACAATGGATGTTTTCAAAATCTAATTTAGGCAATGATTAGAATCACAATTCCCTTTGATTGGAGTTATATTGTCTAGAATTGCATGATAATAATTGTTATTGAATCACATAAATTTTGGTGGATGGTGGAATCCTGATCCCCAGTAAAAAATTCTCTCCCATATTTTGTTAATATTGTGCATATAATTTTATTTATTTAAATCTAAAAAAAAAGTTACCTTCACAAGTTCGAGGTTGAACGATACCCCTTACCACTACAAATACAACCCAAAAAAAATATTAAATCATTTTGGCGCCGCCGACGCGGATTTGTGCTTAGGTAGAATTTTTAGGTTTATTTTCTTTTTTTTTTATTATTTGTTCCTTTTTACTTTGTCTTTTTGTCTTTGATTTACAGGTTCGAAGTGGAGCACTAAGGACTTGGAGAGGAAAAAGCTTAAAGCGAAAAGAGCGAAAGAGGAATTTTTTTTTTTGTTTTATATATAGAAAAGAGAGAAAAAAAAGAGAGATTTTTATATATTTTTTTAGGTTTTTTTTTTTCTTTTGCACTTTACTTTATTTGGACTTTGGACTGGACTCTTGGACTTTATTATTTTTTTTAACCCTACGGAAGGGTATTATATAAACTGTGTGCAGGGAAGGACGACGATTACTATATCGTCTCGGCCCCTCGGGTTCGCACACGGCATAGGAGTCGTGGCCCGAGTCGACGACAACGGTTCATCGCCCGTCTGGTACGGGAGGTAAGTCCAATCGAAACACCCGCGAATCTCCTGCAAGCGGTTACTGTCTCCTTAAGGTGATAATTGTTTGAGGACGAACCGGACTGTCTTTATTTTCCTAGTAAAGGGCAAGGCCTGGCCTAAACAAGATAAGGGTTCGGATTTCATCACCGTTCCCTTCTTGCCCGCCTTAGGAAAACAAAACCTAACGCGAACCCAAGCTTAAAATTTGGAATAGAAGAGACCGATAGGGTAACGAGCTTAATAGGAAACTCGTTCGAAAAATATTGGTTGCTCTTTAAGCACACTCCAAAGTTCATGATGGTTTCTGTGAGTTGAATGCGTGACTGCGCCGCCTTGTGATAGCGGTGAGGCCTTGGGTATCAAAGCTCCACTGAGCTTCCCTCGCCTCAATTCAACTTACTTTGACTCGGATTGATTCCAGAGGGGTTTGCTCAAATTGCAACGAATTCCCTTTCGAAAGATAGAAGCTGGTCTAGAAACAATCTAAGTGGAGCCATCATGCTTTTTGTTTGCTAGAAATCTTTAGGTTTGCTTTGGTGGAGTCGAGTCGGCCTTGTTTGTGATTGTATAGAATCCCTCTGTAGTTTATATTTCTTGGTGATGAATCCTTTTGAGGAGACGCCACCTGCGATGACGTTGCGAGAATATATGTCTAGAAATTCTCGTTATCAAGAGACGTCTTCGGAAATGACTCTTGGTGAATATATGCGTGGGCAGCGATATATGGATACTCCAACTTTTATTGAGGAATCACCTCTAACGATCTATGAGAAATATTATAAACATAGACCATGTAGTTTGGAACAAAGATTGAGAATTCTTGAATTTCAAAAATTGTATCATGATGATGAGGATAGTGATGATGAAGAATCTGAAATATGTGGGAATAGTGATCAGGAATTTGTTACCCCAGTTGAGCCTTATAATGATTATATTATTTCTGGTTCAGATCCTAATAATTTTAAAAATTATTCACCTATTCAAAAGGACGAGGATTTGACTAGAGATACCCCCGTTTCAGACGATGTAGTATATCCTGTTTACGAAACCGATGATGGTTTAGAGGAACCAGTTTATCTTGAGATCGAGTCAAACGATTTAGAAACAATAGTCTTAGATGAACTCGTAGAGATTAGCGAGGATGAACCTGACTTAGAAAAATCAATTGCCGACCTAGAAATTAGGGAGGTTATGACCAGTCTATCTAGAGACGCCGAAAACTCTAAGTTTGGGGGTGAGTATCATTCTCCATGTGCTTTAACTCTTAGTAAGGTCCCTCACTTGGGACTTGACATCAATGCCTCAACCATCTTACAAGATTATCTTCATAATCGTTTTCCAGAACCTAATGATATCCAACAAGAGTCTCAAATGTTAGAAACCCATCCTCTGGTTGATGTGGTTAACCCATGCAATAATACCAAGATTGATTTTGTTTTCCCACCAAATAGTTTTCTTCCAATTGTGGGAACGTATAGATTTCAAATGTGTCACTTATTAAGTTGTGAGACTAAACCTAAATGCCTTAGAAAATTAGAATCGACACATTTGCTTAAGAATGACCACAATTCTCACTGTGGTCAACTTTGTAAGTCATATCTGACTGACTTAGAGGATCCGCAATTATTTAGGTTATTACTTCGTGATTCTAAGTTCGTATTTGAGTTTTTACAGACTCTAAGACCTAGTGATTCGGATCCCATCTATGAAGAAACGCAGCCAATGAAAATATTCTATTTAGACCCTTTCATAGAACCTGAACCTGAACCACAATTAGATATAAATATCTTAATCAGGAAACTAGATAAGGGCATGTTATTCTTGTTCACTTTCTTGGGTTATTGTAGTTTCCTTTGGTCAGATCTTTTTTGTTTTGAAGACCCACAGTTATTTCGACTGTTACTTTATGGTTCGAGTTGACTAATCCTTTCCTAAGTCTAGCTGAAGACTTTAAACTTAGCACTTCTTGGGAGGTAACCCAATCTCATGCAAAACGGTAATATCTTTCCTTAACTCTTTCGCTTCAAATGGTAACAGTTTCTCCTTGTTCATGCTTTTAGTTTCATCTTTAGAACATTGAGGACAATGTTAGATTTAAGTTTGGGGGTATGGGAGAAACTTTTTAGTTGCAATAAATAAACTCCAGAGCCTAGAAATTTATGCGTATTTAGGATAGCACTAACCAATCTAAGTGGATGGAAACATTTTTGTTTTAGGAGTTGAGGAACCAATCTGACTAGATGGAAACATCTATAGAGTCTATTCATAAAAGCACAAAGCTCAGGTGTTAGAAATAACATGATAGTTTCGCCATATCTTGTCGAGTCCTTTTCACTTTCTATTTTTAGTTTTCTTTTGTTTCAAGTGATTTGGTGGGGCACACGATTCAAGTTGTTACCTTTGCTAGGGTGAAATAGAGTGACTGAGTTACCTTTTCCAAAAAAAAAAAAGACCGGACCAGTTAGACCAATCGGAATAAGTATTAACACTTGGATAGCAATATGCGTGTGTTCTCCCTGTTTCCGTCGCCTAAGCAAGCGTGGAATGCAGGACCCGTGGGAACTATCGTGTAATCTGCTGACAAGAAGCATGCGCTTGGATCAAAAAGATCTATTCATGCCGTTAAGTTAAAAAAAAAAGAGTGAATGGTTATGTGTAGTCAACTGCTGGTTCCCTTGTATTTGCCAGTTTGTTGATCTAGATTTAAGTTATTGACCACTGGTTCCCTTGTATATGCCAGTGTGTTAATATTAGTCAGACCGGTATCTCAGTCATTTAGGTTAGGTTCACCTTGGCAGAGGCCTTCAGACAGAAATGGGAAACACTGTTCACTTTTCAACCATCTACATTTTTCTTTTTCCATCTTCTTAATCTTTTCATGTGATTAGTCTGACTCCGAGTATGATGTCCATCGTGAAACTATCTTAGTAGAGCTCTGTCACTTATATGAATTTTAGTATGCTTGAGTGCAAACTCGTATACAACAATTGGAATTTCGCGTCAGGGTACTTCCTCCTGTAATTAATAAGTATGCCAACCAAGGAGGTTCTTTAGTGCTTTCCAAGATTTTTCGTAAATAGCTAGGGTCTGGAGTATTGGTTTTTGTGGGTACACCTCTGATAAACCCACCCGAGATTAACTCGGTCACTTTTCAAGAATAAATTTTGCTCGAGGACTAGCAAATAATAAGTTTGGGGGTATTTGATAGACGCATTTATGTGTCTATTTTCATCTCTTTTGTGTATTTTGTTAGTACCCATTTTTGCTTATTGTGGTGTTTTTATGTTTGTTTAGGTGTTTTTGGAGAAATACCCCTTGTGTAGAAAGAGTTGCTCAATAAGTAATGTTTTACACCCCGGAGAAATGTACTGAAAGGCACCCCAGAAATGCACCAACGTCCCAAGAAATGTACCGGAGGATCCCAGAAAAATTACTATTTCCACCCAAATTACTATTCGCACCCCAGCACTCTGGATAAGGGGCACCTTCTTCTCAAATTCAAATAAACTTTTTGGCGGGAAAATTGGTTCATCAACTGGCAGATTTTAAATCGACAAAATGAAGGTGTTGTGTTGCAATTCAATGGCTCAAACTTGGTAGGAAGATGTGATATAGCTTAAGGAACACATTTTGGGCATCGGATTTGATCGGAATTGGCTGGAAATCCTTGTTTGAGTCACGAGCTCAAAACAGAGCAACGTGTCCTGTAACACGAGTTTGATTGTGTGTTTGCCATGCATGGAGTGTTTTGTAGGAGTTCGATGACCTTGGAGGCGTGGGGAAGGTTAACTAGAGCGTGCAGGATCAAAGTTTACGTGTGTAGAAGCCAAAAATGGAAATTATTGTTAAATATGGGCAGTGAGCAATGACGGGATTAATGGGAGATTATACGGTGTTATGGTCGGATATTTTTGTTCTAAAACACTATAAATACAAGTCTAAATAGTTGAGAAGAGTTGGAGAGTCTGTGGGATAGTTTAGGAGTCGAAAAAAATCAAAAAGAAGAACACGCAGTGAAGAGTTTTCTGCTGGTGTAAACTGAAGAACGCGAAGAACAGACGCGTAGAAGCAGTCGTTTTACCCAAGCGTCTGCGACGCTCAAGAGAGGGACGTATTCAACCAGGAAACGGCACTTCCCTTTTGTCGCTGTTCTGACAGCTGTTTGTAACGTTTTTATGCGTTGCAAAAAGTGTTGTAAACCATTTTTTCTCCATTTTCTCTTGATTGTAAACAACTTTTGAGTATCAATGAATCATTTTGAAAGGTTTTTCATCATGAGTAGCTAAATCCAATCCCAGGGGTGACGGAGGAAGCCGTTCTTCCAAAAGTTATGTGGTAAAATTTATTTAAATTTATTTATGCAACTCTTTTATGATTAATTGCACCGAATAAATATGGAGTAAATGATTTTTATTAATCAATTGTGTTTTCTCTTGATGGAGTATGCTTAGTAAATTGCTTTTGATACTTCATGCTCGCGATTAACAATGGATGTTTTCAAAATCTAATTTAGGCAATGATTAGAATCTCAATTCCCTTTGATTGGAGTTATATTGTCTAGAATTGCATGATAAGAATTGTTATTGAATCACATAAATTTTGGTGGATGGTGGAATCCTGACCCCCAGTAAAAATTCTCTCCCATATTTTGTTAATATTGTGAATATAATTTTATTTATTTAAATCTAGAAAAAAGTTACCTTCACAAGTTCGAAAAGAACCCAGTTTTCACCACTATCTACAACAACATTTGAAAATACATCAGCGATGACCATTACTTTGGAAAGTGTAGTTGTGTTTCCGAGTCTTCCAATTGCGGGGAGTTTTGATTATAAACTATCCGATGAAGAACATGTGATGTTCACTACTATAGTTCAGAAAGCAGAAGGATATAACCAACATGAAAATGCCGAGAAATGCTTTTATACTTGGTGGGTATCTGAGTCGTTTCCTACAAAACCAAAACCGGTCCATGTGCTAGATGATGAACTCAGTGTCGTCGCCTTTCTGTCCTTGTGGCTTTCTAGAGATATCTTCGATGATGGCTCAGGCAGGAAGACTATAAGACAGAAGCTCGTAATGTTTTCCATCAATTTGGCAAAAGGCGTAGTACTCCCTCTAGGCAGCTTCTTCCTCGGGTCGTTGTACTCTCATCTGGATTCCTTGGTAGCAGACATGTATGTTTCCAACGGTTAGATGAAGGTGGAGTCATACATTCACATCGCCTTTGTCCAAGCCTGCTTATGGGAACACTTCAAAGGTTATGCTCCTGCTCCCGCAACTTTGTTTTCCAGTTTGTATGGAGGTTCAAGAATACTTTGTTGGCAAAACAGGCGTCCAAAAACTGGGTTGAAGCTTATCAAATTTTTTTGACAACATGCATGCTATAGATTTCCGTCTGTGGGGACTGGTTCATTCTTCTGTGGTTCATCCGAAGACTTTTGCCGTTGCTCCTGACACTGTGTTGCACACCGATGGAAAGGATATGATCTATGGAGAGATCATATTCCTGCGAAGTTGTACACCGGGATATATTCCATCTTCCTTTGATGAATCTCTTGATGCAGTTCCTTATAACATTGACAGAGCCGCTCGTCACATGGGATTTGATCAAGGAATCCTGTTTTATCGTCCAACGATGCCTTCAGCATATCTCGTGCCGTCTGTTCTCGATACTAGTGTCTTTGCAACAAAGCATAGCTTTCCATTCCCGCTCCTCGGAAGAAAACCAATGGAGACTAATAGGTATAAGGATTTCTGGAGAGAAGAGCTGATAGCTTTTCAAAAGTTCTCAGATGAAGTTGTAATAGTTCCTCGCGACATGCCCACCCCCGAAATTTTGAAGGAGCATAAACTGTTGAAGCCGCTTCCGGGCAAGCGAACCAGGGCTGATGCTTCAGATGACTGCAGTCCCCAGGATGCAAGAGCGAGGTCTAAGAAGCAGGCAAATGGATCGGTGGTCTTCAATTCTTCTCATATGCAGGTACTTTAAGCTTTTCCTCTTTTAATCCACCGATTTTGTTCATCTTTGAAAAATCCTCGCTAAATGTGCTTCTTATTTTAAAATCAGGGTCTCAGGAAAGAAAATTCTTTTACGAGGATGGCACGTAGTCTCAACGCAGCTTTAGATAAATCCGGTGATACTGAACCTCTTGAAGGTACTAATGAGGATGACGAAAACTCGATCAGCGACGAAGGAAGCGTCTCCAAGTGTAGGAGGGAGCCTGATCGTTCCAGCGAGCCGGGAGATGAGATCGTGGCAGAAACCAACCTGGAGGGTGAAGGGAACGATGATGCAGGAAACACTGGAGATGCTACATCCATGATCGCAGAGGTGCTTCCCATTAAAGAGCCTCTTGTGACTGACAAAGCATTAGTAGTGTATTTCTGCGCTGGAGTCACTTTTGACCCTCCCTTTGACGCCCCTTTCATAAATCATGTGCTGGTTGGAGGATTCAGTGTGCCGGCTATGTATGAGTAGTTATACACCAAGATATGGAAGAAGTATGGCCACATCGCCACTTTCAAGAAGCTTAAGAGTCGCTTTGCATTGGTCAAACGTGTCGAAGAATCTTTATCCTCCATTCGTGACATGAGCATTGTGACCGGGTGCACTGTTTCTAAAGAGGTAGTTTCAAACTCGGAGTTCCACTGAGATGTGTTCATGAAGTATGAGTTTAATTCCTCTTGGTTCTGTGAAGGGTTTTCTGAAATCCAGAAGCTGCAAGGCGAAACGAATGAAGTTCCCTCCATGGACTGCATTGCTCGGCAAGAGGAAGAGATCAAGAGATTTTCTAGAGAGTTGAAGCTGAAGCAGGTCATTCTCCAGAACATGAAAGATGCTCTTTCCCAGAAGAACGAGTTGTTGCTGAAAGACTTCTCTTGAATACTTTGTGTCTTCTTTATCCTTTTTAGGTGTTGTGAGAAATTCCTTTCGCAATTTGATTTTCTGGTTTTGAACTAGTAGGTGATTGAATTTTTTTGAACTGGTTTATTTTGAGATAATTTTGTGAATGCCTTTCTGAAAGAGATTGCATTTTAAAAAAGCCACATTCTGGTTTTGGGTATAAATAATGCGATCATTCTAATGATATTATACATGTCATGTAAAATTGCAAACGTCGCATCAAAAAGGGAAACCCGAAAAGGAAAACATGGTATTTAAAACGATTTGCATCATCGGATCTCTTCCTCAGTGTGGGATGTCAAGTCCCCACTAGGCTCCAAAACTATCTTTCGTGCAAAATTTGTTTAATGAAACTTACTTGTTCTTCGAGATTCCACTTGAACGAGATCGGATCCTCCCGGGTGATCACTTTGAGGAAATTTCATACGTTAACATTCAGGGAAAGGAAGTAACTCTTATGAGTTAATTTTTTTTTTTGGACGATGCGCTTTAGGGCATTGCATTCAATGGTAGGGTGATGAATGAATCTGTGGTAATCACAATATCTCGGATCTATCATCTCTTGATAAGTTGGCTGTCGCCACACAGGAGGCAGTTGAACTTCTCCATCTCGCACCCAGACTTCTAGTAACTCCAAGACTTTCCTTATCGAGAACGGGAAGTGAGGGTACCTTAAGTCTGGTTTTTCTTGCGTTAGTGGATGTTGTCGTGAGATCTCTTGTGGGCTTCGATATGAAGCTCGTTTCGAGGATGGAGTTGAGGCGTGAGCGTATGTCAACGTGTACGCGGATCGTTTAGCTTGGCGGTTTTGCTGAAATGCAGCTTCTCTCGAGAGCCTTGCATTGGAGACAATATCACTATGAGGTGATTGAACTGAGCATCCCCAACCTCTGTATTCATGGGACCCTTGGTTAATTTCCCCTTCTTCAGGCGGTTCTGCTTGGTGAAGCCTGAGCAGTCGTTGCGGGTTGAACAGCTTTCTGAACTTCAGCAAGGGTTTTGAGATACAAATCTTCTAACAAGGCCTCATAATACGCCGACTCCTTACCCCTATCCAATTGGTGTTGTGGTATTCCTGACGAGTCCTTTCCCCTGCAAAATTGTTTCAGCTCTTCGTCGTTGGCTGGATTCTACAGTCCGTCTCCTTTTTGCTCGTGTCTGATGTGGCCACGCGTTCTATCTGCATCTTGGCTGGCAAAGGCACGGATTTTAGATAAAGATTCAACATTATTTGTGTCATCTTCAACATTTATGGTATTATCCGAGTAAATGTTTGTCGAATTTTCCCGTAATCGGATCGCCATGTTATTTAGGAGACAAAATGTCTCGCTCTGTCTTCTAGTGATATCAGCTTGATTTACAAGGACATCCTCTAGCATTCTATCCACGCCTTCCATGGTGATTGGGCTTCGATTGTTCATGACTTTCGGAGAATCTGATCGGCGAGGATACATCATGAAGTGAAAATTGGGATCGGTGATTAAAATGGAATAAGGTTGATGACTGGGTTTAGACCTAAGATCTACCCGCTCCAAATTGAGGAATATTGAAATGAAGATCGAGATCAATTTCGTAACCGAGAGATTAATCTCCCACTGTGGTCGCCAGTTGTTTGAGGGTAAAAAATAGTTCAGTTGTTTCTCATCGTTGTCAACCGTCCGTCCTTTCTTAGCATGTTGTCATAATGGGCGCGTTGCATGCCGCACGCTGTAAACCGCCAGACCAATACCCCAGTAAGTGTCCCCCAGTTTGTGACATGTTTGATGTCTCGGGAAAGTGGATCAAGTCGTAATACTTTCCGCAAAGAATAACATATGGTGCTATTAGGTAAAATAACTAAGTTATTTATAGAGTCGATATTCATAAAATATCGTATGTGTTCGATGCATGTAAAGCATCGCTTTTGAGCAAGCAGCTCAAAAAAATCGATGTGTATGATGCATCGTTGTTTTAGAGCTCGATTGAATAAGTCGCAGATTGGGCGTCTTAAAAGAGGTATCATGGTCGGCCATCCTTGGGTGATCGTTTGAAGGCCGCATGGACGAGCCATCACTTGGTCGATCGCTCCCTGTGAAAGAGAGGTGGCCGGAGATCATCATGCTACTTTGTTGGTTTGCTGGAAATAAATCTACATCATCCAAAAAGGCTAGCAAAGTTGGATGAACGAGATGATTTGTGGCAGTTACATATTGTTGTTTATGCAATTTAGGGTTTAAAGGCCGTGCGGCCAACCCATCTTTGGGCGTGCGTTTCGAGGCATCGAGCCCTAGTTTGAACAGGCCGGTCGGCCATGTGTAAAGGTGGATCATTGGTGATCACACTGACATCTTTGGGACCGCCCGAAATTAGATATATACCGCTCGTTTAGGTCGGCGAAAATGGGTGGTTGTGATCCATTTGCGACAGTAGTGCGTTGCCGTAAACCCCAATTAGGGTTTTGAGACAGCCACATCCACCTTAGTTCCATCAAGCGGTATGGTGTGCCATTAACTTCCCTTGGGCAAGTCGATCGAGTGGGGATAAAATTGGGCCGGTGGTGGACCCATGTGCACACCTTGATCATCTAAAACGCGATTTAAGCCGTCTAATTAGTCTAGCTAAGTTGGACGGACATGATCGATTTGCGACAGTTGTAAACTGCCGCGACCCAAATTAGGGTTTTGAACACAACGTGTTTTCTCAAGTTTGGGCAAACGGTTGAGCACCTTATAGGATTTCCATAGGCGAATCGATTGACCAAGGGGAAAGCTGGGCCGCCAATGAACATGCCGGCACTTTCTTAATCGTTTGTAGGAAGATCCAAGCCGTCCAACAAGGCTGGCGAAGTTGGACAGTCGTGATATTTCTGAGACCGTTTTGGACGGCCTAGCTCGTTTGAGCTCTTCTTCAACAGCACGATCACCCATGTTTAGGGTTGGTGTTTGGTGGTGCCGGAGTGTATTAAATGGAGTTCGACCGGTTAAGGCATTAGTGGGCCCACCGACGGTCAATATGATGATTGCCTAGTTCTCTCAGGAGTGGCCTAGGCTTGCTGAAACACGCAGCCAAATTTTGTGGCCGTGATCGTTTCTGAGACTGATATTAACAGTCTAGGTTTTCCTTAAGGAATTTAAGCGTGATCGAGCTAACTTAAAAGCGCGTCGATATGAAATTCTCTTTGTCAGAGAGTGATGCAGCCTATGTGAGTACTTCCATGCAGGTCTCAATACTGACACTTCGGGAGACTCATGCTACTCTGCTGAGAGTGAACATTTAATCGTCATGTCATGTTAATAATGAGAGTTCGCATGGGAACATAGCATATGTAAATACTAGACAAGTCATGCATTAATTAATAATGCTGGCAGAAAATAGAATTCACAGAATATTCAGGATTGCTACGCACTATTCTGTGTGAATTTCATATATATATATATTGAATTGCTCAATCGAGCAAAGAGGTTTTTTGGACTCATCACTTCTTAAATGACTTTACCCCTTGCAAGGTAGCAGCGCATTAAATACGGGTTTTACAATTTTAGCCTTGAATTAAAAACCACCATCAACAATGTGATATGATCTTTGAATACGATGATCTACAAGTCCTGGACTTTTATTATAATAAATAGACAGATAGAAAGAAATCCGTTAAAAGGAAAGACCGGTGTCTGTTCCTTACTTCGATAAAGTTATTCGAATTGATGTTTTCATGTGATCTTTGATTCTTTAATTTCTTGAGTAACTTAGAAAATCCTAAAAATCTACTATCTAATCTATTCCAAACCGAAGCTAACTTTGGTATGCTAAATCAAGAATTTGTTTTGGCATCTAAAATATGAAAACATAGTTGATATACCAAGGTATATCGGTTCAGCCGAGCATTCGATCTAATACGACTGATTTATCTTAATGTTCATTCCAATCAGGGGTTATCATCGGTGCATATGTTTACATCCCGCATTCAGTGTATTACGCGAAAAGCCAAAGGTTGGACAAGATAAATTAGATTACCAAGAATTTTTACTGGGGCATGATAGCTTTGTTACAAAACTTTATCCCATGGGATGGGATAATTTGACCAAACCCGAAACTTGGAGAGGGCTTGACATCAGACAAAAGGCAAACCATAATAAAACCGTACTAATGAAAAGACCATGGGTCATCCATGACCAACCGAATTCCATTTGAGCAAGCTTATGGAAAAACCCGAAAAAGTTAGTTTTCCTTGTTTCTACCGTCGAACAACATATCCTCCACAAAATTATAATGGGATGACAATGCATGTCGACGCAAATTAGACTCCTCAACTTCTTACTCTAGACACAAACCAATGCTAACCTTGCCAAAAAAGTGCTGAGAATCTTGATCCAGTTATCCTCACATGGATCCAGGAGAATTTGACCCACCTTTGTCCTTTAACAACATCCTATATTATGAACATCCACATATCGAGTTGATCAACCATATGAAATCATTTGAGCAAACAAAATAATCTGGAAAATAAGCCACCCATTTAGGATACAAATGCCCGATACGAGACATTTTCCAAACACAACCAAATCTCCTACCACCTATCATTTTTCTTTGGACATTACCATGTCCACCAATAATACATATTTTCTTGTGGAAACACTAATTGAAGGCTTACTCACCCTCACCATCCTACACTGAATCCGTCATTCTGAGACCAATATCTGCAAAAATTACAATGCAGCTCCAGATAACGCAATACACATTCTGCTAAAATGCCAAATATTCATTGTAGCTTGGCATCTCCCCCTCAAAGAATTATAGACTAACCCAAAACTTTCCCACTCTAGAATCCATCCACTCAACCATTCAACCACAAACCCCCGACTCATACAGACAACATTCCCTACTTACATTGCCACATTAATTTGTTTTCTCTTTTGGTAATTGTAGCTCACTGGGATTGAGCTTATCTACCGAAGAAAACCACAAAAATTGACAAAGATTGTGAAGATCGCACTGCAGTCAAAACAAGTATTTACCTAGGACGGAAAGGTACTACCCCCACACCTTCTAGACATTCCGCAGATCCTAAATCCATACTCTAATGGGTGCGGTACAACAAATAATATCAACCGAGTATGTACTCCCGAGGTCGCAATGGATTAAAATTAAGTAGAAATTGACGTTTAATTTCTTTTTTGTTGGGCTTTAGACTCTTTAGTCCAGCTCTCTCAAGCCTGGTTCTAGGAGATCCAAATTTACCAAATTTAATACGAGTTGGTCCTTTTATAAACGATTCGGTCCAAAACTGTTTTTTTTTCATGGCAAAAATACCCATCAACTAAAACAAACCCTCGATTGATCCTAAAAAGCATGTTTCTTCATTTTTAATTCGTGGAAACTGCTCCTCGAACGAAGAAAAAAAAAATCAGAAAACCCAATCTAATCGTTCCAATGAAAATTCAATCTTCTACCTAAATATGATTATCAAACAAACACTCGATTGATCTTGAAAATCCAAAATCGTCGTCATCAGTTTCTTTTCTTGAAGATTAACTTGAAATTGAGAGGAAATCGATGAATTTCAGCAAACTATTTTGAAGATTTCATCATCAAAAGCGATTTTAAAGATAAGTAATCATATAAATTGATCGCCAATCGATTTTAGAATTTTTTTTACGGGTTGAAAAATCTATTTACTCTGATTTCAGTTAGAGTTTTTATTCGCCTAATGATAAGAAATCAGATGATGTCTAAACCTTTTTTTGCTAAATTAATTTTGTTTAAAACGATGATGTCTCTTTTTGATTTAGTATCTGACATGACTGCAATTAATTTCAATTTATTGTTGTAGGGAGAATGTGTGTAACCTAAAATGATGATATCTCTTTTTGAAGAATCAGAAAAATGGTATACGAATTGATTGAGCAGAAAAGTAAAACCATCTTTATTATTTAAGCTTGGATTACATAATGATTTGGTGAATTAAGTTGAAGCATGCACTTGATTTTTTTCTTTTTCTTTTTTTGCATCTATTTGTGGTAAAGAAGCTATTTAGAATTTATGTCTAGTGGTTTTGACCATGCTTTTAGTGACGACCTCTTTATAGTGCATTACTTAGAATAGGTGAGTAGTGTATATTTCTTAGAAAAATGGATTTTATAGATTGCATGTGGCCGGGAAATGCATACTTCCATATGATCAAACTTGTAATTTTAACAAATCTTGGAAATGTTTTAGTACTTTGGTTAATGTGGTTTTGTGCTTTGTGGTGCAAGTTTTGGTTATCTGGTCTTTGTTAAATGTGGATGGGAGCTAAGGATGGGAGCGATTAAGAATTTCTAAAGGTTAGACCTCCTATTAATAACAGTGCGAGATTTGAACATTTGGTCTTATGACTTTTTAAGTATCTATTTGCTTTTACAATTTCTTCTATTAGCATATATGATGAAACAAATAACCTTTGTTCATCAAATAGATCATGGATTCTTTTTAGTTGTTGGCAGTTTTTTCACCATGGATGTTTTTATTATACAATTATTTTGCTTTAGACTTCCCATATAAGTAAAATTAGTGAGTCTCTGCAGCAAATATTTTCCTTCCATGAGGGTAAGTAGACTATGTTCACATCTGCTGTAATGAGGGTAAGTAGACTACGGTTTAGTACTCCAAGTTCTGATTTTCTGTTGCGCAGTTGCTGATATGTGAGTTGTTTCACACCTTTGCAGTCTGATGTCAATTTAAAGACCGAGCTAAAGTCGTATGTTGAGGAGGGTTGCGTGAAACTTGGTCCAATGGAACTAGGTAAGGTGTTGGAATCAACTCTGATGATGCTTTTCTTAATTTTCGCATTTGAAATGTATTGATTGAGGTGATGGACAAAGAATACGAAAACTTTGATGATATGGACTTCTACTAGTGTTGATTTTCTTAATGTGTACATAATTATACACATGTTTATTTTTAATGTGTACATAGTTGTACACCTGTTGGTCGTTAATGTGCAAATAGTTGTACACATGTGGACCGTTAATGTGCACATAATTGTACACCTGTTGGTTGTTACTGAGTTAATGTGCACTTCTCGAGTAAACAAATTATCTATGACAATAGTTACACTGCCCATAGTTAACCATTTTTTTTGCCTCTGTTATCACATTGGGCGGTCTTCAAGTCACTGACACTAACTACAGAAGAACATAAATGTTATGACATATTTTTCATATAAATTATCTTGTCTCAAAAACTTGAGAATGATGAAATGACGTAAACAAGATGAAGTTAATATGATCCCTCTTTTCATATAAATTCCCTTAGCTCAAAAACTTGAGAATGATGAAATGACGTAAACAAGATGAAGTTGATATGATCCCTGGCTGCTAGCTTTTTTAAGGTAGGCTACAGAAAACAAAGAAAATGTAATAGAAACGATGGTTTCATCTATTTGGTGATGTCCCATTGCAAGAATTTGAGCTACTATATCCTTCCATATGAAAATATAGTTTCTTTTTTACAATTGTTTTCTCCTTTTCTCTGCAGTTACAAGAAGAAATTAAACTATACAAATCTTTAATGATGGTCACAGCTGGTGCAAATCAGGTGTATACCTTTAACTTCTCATTGTCATTTTATATTTGTTTTTTGCTTTAGAGATTTTGCAGTGTTGTACTTCACTAGTTACATGATAGCGTCACAAACTACTCCAAATTTTAAACACTAATTTTGTATACTCATAAACATATTTTATACTAGCTTCAATTTCTTAAGACACTTGTTGAGTTTAAATATTCACCAATCTTTCTGGGCTGCAGTGCTAGCTATATCTCTAAGTTCAGTTCCATGAAATTTTGTTAATAAGCACATAGTGAGTATGCAGTTGCAGTCATAGGCTTCTTAGCAGAATTGCTAGGGTATGCAACATATAACCAATTTAAACTTTCCTATTTGGCATCATAGATATCTTTTTCTCCATCTCCTCTGCTCTGCTCAGGAGCTACACTTACTGTCATAAGTCAGAAGTCGCACTGAAGCCATAAAACACACATTCATAGGTAAGAGCAAGACACACTTCGAGTGATAAGGTGACATAATTTTGCATTTCCAAGGATTCCGTAATTTAAGCACCATAAAGAACTGTGAATTTAAGCACCATAAAGAACTTTAGGGATTACATAGTTGTAAACATGTCATGTTATTTAGGTGTATATAGTTGTCCACATGTTGATTATTTAGGTGTACATAGTTCTACACTTGCAGAACTATATTTTATGCGTACAAACCAAAAATTAGGGAAATCACTAATGTGTAAAGGTGTTGGATTTTCTATAGATGTGTACATAGTTGTACACCATTGTGCTATCTCGATAATATATGCATGTTTTAGGTATATATGATGGATTTTTGTAAGTGTGTACATAGTTGTACTTCATTGTATTATTTTATGGTCTTTTTTTGGGGTATGTATGTTGGATTTGTTGGGTTTTGTAGGTGTGTACATAGTTGTACACCATCGTACAATCTCAATAATATATGTGACTTGTTTTGTGGGTATGGGTGTTGGATTTTTTAGATTTTTTTATAAGTGTGTGCATAGTTGTACAACACTGTGATATCTCAATAATATATGCATGTTTTGTGGGTATAGATGTGGATTTTGGTAAGTGTGTACATAATTGTACACCATTATGCTCTCTCGTGATTTTATGGCCTTTTCTGTGGGTACGTATGTTGTATTTTTGTAGGTGTGTAAACCATCATATACCATTGTACAATCTGAATAATATATATGACCTGTTTTTTGGGTATGGATGTTGAATTAGTTGGATTTTTTAGGTGTTTTGGATATGGATGTTGAATTCGTTGGATTTTTTAGGTGTATACATACTTGTACACTAATGTGCTATCTCAATAATATATGATCTATTTTGTGTGTATGGATGTTAGATTTTTGTAGGTATGTATAACATTGTGCTCTCTCAAAAATATAAATAAAAACTAATTCTTTATGAACCCTAAGTTGTTATTTTTCGATATCATGAGATGATTTTAATAGCATGCTTGCTATGTGTTTAGGGAATTTTCGAGGAAGCTTATGAAAGTGGAGAAGAACAATGGATATGTTTTGGATTTTAATGAGGTATCAAAGTCTTTCTTACTTGATAATTTAGTTGATTTGTATCTTTATTTGACTTTATTTTTTGCTATGACTATTATGGTTTAGATTAGATTAGGTTTTTCTGGACTTTAGTTTGTTTTCTCCCTTTAGGATCAATAATAGCCATTGAATCTGATTCCAGTAAGCTCTTTATTTTTTGTTATGACTAATATGGTTCAACTAAGCACTCTATTAGGACTACTGAGTGCCTCGAGTAGTAAGATTATTAGACTTTGGTGGGCTAGCAATGTCTGCAAAAGGTTTATTTTGGGACAAAACACCTTTGTTATTTGTGGAAGCTTATTTTACTTTTTTTTCACATGATATCTAGCAAAATCATATGAACATTATTATATTGTACTAGTTGTTGGTGATCGTTAATGTCCACACGGTGATACACATGTGTACTTTTAATGTGCACAGAGTTGTACATATGTTGATAGTTAATGTCCTCGGTACGCATGTTTTGGGTACACAACATATGCATAGTTGTTCACATATTGATTGTTACTGTGCACATTATTGTTTATCTTCAGGGACTCATAAGCTCAAAATGGTAGAGCGCCCAATCCTATCATAAGGATTGCGGAGGTTGATGGTTCAAATCCATTTGAGTTTCCATGCCATGTTTATTTAATATGGATAGTGTTGGCGGTGCTTCGGTGGACGATTCAAGTTGTATGTGGTGTACAAACTGATGCACCTTATCTTATCTTTGGATTTTCTAGATTTTTGTAGATGATACATGTTTGTACACCGGTGTAAACTATGATTTTTAAAAATTAAGAATTATATAGTAATATGGGTACTCTTTTTGTAGCTCTCGAAAAGAGCTTTCCGAATATATAAAATTTGCGAATTTTGGACAAACGGTTCAAAAGATAAATTGTTTTTTAATTATTTTATATTATTTAAAATTGATGACATCATCATGAGTCACTTTGGACTAAACTGTAAATATTTAGACTAAACTGTAAACAGAAGGTTATATGTGTATTTTTCATATTTTTGGACTAAATTGTACCTAGTTAACTCGGGATGGACTAATCCGTACTTTTTAACGCGTTTTTGGACTAAACCGTTTTTTTCCCTAAAATTAATGTATATAGGACGACTACGTTGGGGACTTATAATAAGTGGTTTTATATGCATAGAATCCACGACTACAACACAAAATTTAGGAATCACTATTCTTTTGATGGAAGAGACATAGCCCACACTCATGGAAGCCAGAACAATGAGAAACCGTTAAATTGTAATTGGCGACTTAATGGGTGGAACTAGGGTTGTCAATATACTTCCGAAATCCTAGATACATTTCCGAATATCCGACATCTTATAGGATTTAATCCGAATTTTTGGATTTTGGATTTCGGAACCGGATAAGTTATCAGAATTTACCTCTTAACCCTATCGCAAATGGATGAGGCTGATTCTGTTTGGTTTATATCCGACTTCCGATAAGCCTAGGGGTGTACTATAATTTCCTATCCCTAGGTATTATCTGTCGAGAGAACTGATGTGATTTTTAATTTGTTGTCGTAGTAATTAAGATTCGAACTCTAAGACTTGTGAAGAGTAAATTTAAAGGTTTAATGACAATAATAAAAGAGAGAGTTACTGGGACTAGGATTCCACCGCATTCATATCATATGGCTCAATTATTTATTCACAACAATTATCGCTCAATAAATAAATAAAACATCGACTCTTGTTTTGCCAAAGTAGATCCTCAAAACATTAGTCGTAAATCATAAGCATGGGAAATCAAACATTTAAGCAAGCATGACCCATCTAATAAAATAATAACTAATTAATTTGAATCATAAATCAATTCAAAATAAGTGCAAAAGGCATATAGAAAATAATACAAATTCACCCATGTGTGAAGTTCGGTGTAGGATCAGAATCTCGCAACAATAATGTTTCAGCGAAATTATCAATGACACAACACTTAAGCGTCACAAAACAACTCCAGAAATGATAAAATAAATGACGTCAGCTAAGAACACGAGAAAGATATGATAGTCCTGCGAAAATTAGAGAGTTTGCGAAGTTAACATTTGTAAGGTTGCGAGAATGTCGCAAATCATATCCGAAAATAAAGGACAGATTAGTTGTCATCCACTATGTATTTCCTTATAAATAGTCATTCGAATTGTAAAGAAAAGAAAGAGATCTTTTTGAGTAAAAAACAAGTAAATAGGAGAGAGAAAGTTCAGAGCAGAGATCATTCTTGACTTCTTTATCTTTCTTGTAAGAACATTCAAAGTTTAATCAATAAAATTAAGAACATAAACCTTAAAAATGAGCTGATCAACAATGAAATCATATGAGGGGTGTAGTGTAGGATTTCCTGTTACTACATAATGATGCTAGAAACAGGGAATTGAAGATCGAAAGTTGAAGATTGTTGATTGAGAATATTCAAATCAAGAAAGTGATTAAATAAATCAGTGAATCAGTTGGAAGAAATATGAATAGAATTAATGGAAATGGCAAAAGATTGGAGTGTAATATGATAAAAAAAAGCTTGATTAATGAATTCCATGAAAACATCAAAGGAAGAATACATAAACGAAATTTTGAAGGAAAGAAAGTTATGGCGGTAGAAAAAACATCACCCTTGAAAGATTGCAGATATATTAAAGAAGCAACAAATAAAACAATTGCAGATATATTAAAGAAGAAATTGGAAGGACATCACAGATCATGGTGCGAACAAGTACATAATGCAGTATTGGCTTATAATACAACTAGAAGAGAAGCTATTGGAATGTCACCTTTTTGTTTAACATACAGAGTTGAAGCGGTGTTACCAACAGAAGTTGTTATTCCGACAACAAAAAGAGAAGCTTGGGAGAAAAATCTTAATGCGGGCTTAATTCTAAACAAACTTGATGAATTAGAAGAAAGAAGAGAAAAAGCTTTACAACATATGGAGAATTATCATCGAAGATTAGCTCGAGAATATAATAAACGTGTCAAAGTACGCGAATTTCAACCAGGAGATTTAGTTATGCGAGAAACACCAATATATCAACGAGAAAATGGTGGAAAATTAGCGAAAAATGGGATGGACCTTACATCATTAAGGAGATAGTTGGAACATGAGATTATAGATTAATGGATCCATAAGGAAGAGATGTTGGTCATAGATTAGACATACCATGGAACAGGTTGTATTTAAAAAGATATTATCAGTAAGAAGCTTTGAGAAGTTATGAATTCTGAAAGAATAATTGCAGAATTACTCATATCAAAAGAAGATCATGATGTGCGAAATTGTCGCAGAGATAATCACAGAATAATGACATAAAAGAAAGGGGCGAACCTTTATGGCGTACACCCTAGTTCGCGAATACAATTTTGCAAGAGGAAAATGTAAGACCTAAAGTACGTCATATTAGGGGGTCCCTGTTGCATGGCTCAGGGAAAGGCCACACCACCACCGGAACCTGAGTCATGGAGATTTGGGGTCAATAAAGCCCATCCGGGAGAGGCACCTTGGATTCTCAGCTTAAGCATATGACTTAGGTTGGGAGACTAAGGTAATAAGGACTCTCCCAAGGAGTGCAAAATCTGATCAAGACGCCGAGGTACACGGTTGATTCAAGAGTTTCGGGGGCGTTTGAAGCGTTCTTGCCATTCTTGACAGGTCTTGGCTCATACTGCACTCGGCCTGAAGAAAACCCCACTTAGGGTGCAGTCTCGTAACTATAAGCCCTATAGATAAAAGGGATAAGAGGCTGCGAAAACAACTGGTTGTTGTTAAGACTGGATGGGAGGAGCTAAACTTGTATGGTAAAAGTACGCCTCCTTGAAGGGGCAACTAGGAGGGAGATAAGGGCGGCACCCTCCATTAGGGAGCTGATAAGTGTCTTAAGACGCAAATGTCATGAGGCTTTTTATTCGCAAGGATATTAATACTTGTCATATTTGTGCAACAATCCTGAAGAGGCAATAATACAAAAGAAAAAGATAAGACGAGATCAATGGGTTTTCGCATGAAAGTGCCAAGACGTCCTGCGATTTCGTCGCAAGACGACAATGTCATGGGGCTTTATTTTCACAAGAATATTTAGGCCTGTCATATTGTCGCAACATTCCTGAAGAGGCCATAATACAAAAGAAAAAGTTAAGGCAAGATCAATGGGTTTTTGCATGAAAGTGCAAAGACGTCCTGCGATTTTGTCGCAATGACAAAAGGTGGCATAATAAGACCTTTAATTAGGAAGGAAAAATAAGACCATATGATAAAACAAATTAATTATAAGCATTCGCAACATATTATTTTTTGCAATAAAGATAATGAGAGGCAAGTATGGGAATCAATACAAAAGAAGCATTATCTTTCTCATCAACAAAATAAAAGAAAAGTTGATTCCAAAGTTGGTAGAAAAGTGTAATTCGCAAAAGTGATAGAAATAAGACAATTCAAGAAGATAAAACTAGATAAGAAGCTGAATCTTCAATATTAATGTCAGTAACAGGAGATGACAAAAATTATTCGCCAATATTCTCGCAAGCTTCTCCTTCATTTCGGTTTTGATCTTCGCCATGACTAACATCTTGATTATCGCCAGCAATTACTTCTTCAGGAGAAATTTCTTTCTCATTCTGATTAACACCAGCGGATACTTCTTTAGAAGGAACCTCTTCTTCATCTTCCAAGAAATTATCCTCTGCACCGCTTTCATAATCATAATCACTATCAGCAGGACGGGGAACTTCATCATCATCTACTTCTAATGGATCAATTGATGTAGAAGGAAGAGAGTTGGACAATAAAATGTCATTTACGAGAACTTCAGCCCGGAGATGAACTTGGCGAAGAAGTGCTCTTTGATGATTCCTATCTTGAATATCCTTAAAATAAGCAAGATAATCAAGTATTCTTTCTGCTCGGTCATGAGAACCAGTAAGGGTAGAGACGAGCAATGCATTTTTTTTTGCGAATTTTAGCATATTTAGCCTCCAGATCATAAATAGAAGAATGAAGATTCTTCTCAGACTCTGCAAAAGATAGAATACAAAATTTTATTAAGATAAAGAATTCAGAGAGATATGACAAAGAAAAGATAATTAAGGCAGTCAAACTATTATGACTACCTTCCTTTTGCGAAATAAGCTGTTGAATCAAAAAAAGACAACTATTATCCCAATGGTCCATTGCGTCATCAAATTTATCTCCAACTAAACCTTTAAGTCGAGACTGAAGATTTTTCTCTTTAGAAATAAGGAAGGCATTCTTCTTCGCAAGAGAATAATAGATTCTTCTAATTTGGAATATTGTTCTTTAAGCTGGTTTGCCTTCACACTTAAATCTATTCTACCTTGAATGAGTGTATCTCTTTCAGCGACAGATGATTCTGTTACTTCTTTAAGTTCATTTCTCAAAGAGCGAAGAGATTGCTCTTGGTCAGGACATACTTTTTGGAGAATACTAAGTTGTTGCGAAGATATCGCCATCTTGTTTAAATAAGTTCGCTTCTCTTGAGATAAGGTTTTATTCTCATCTGATAAAGTTTCCATCCCTAAATTAGCTTTAGTTAAAGAATAGGAAAGACGAGATACTTCATTACTTAATAGATCTTGTCTTTGAACTAATTGGGTATTTTCATTGGTAAGATTATTTATCTGATCAAGAGAATATGAATAGAGGTTATCTAATTGGTTATATTGACCCATCAAGATTTCTTTATCAACACGGGCTTCTTCAACAGCTGATTTAAATTGATATCTCTCCATTATTCGTTTCTGATTTAATGCTTAACATGCGAAAGAGGGATTTAAAGGATAATTAAACATGGGAAGGATAAAAACATCGAAAAGGCAAATTAAAGACATAAATAAGGAAATCATACCTCTTAACTCATCATTCTTCTTGCGAAGATTGTCGCGATCCAGCAAAACATTCTGAAGTTTCTGATTTTCAAGACGAAGAGCATTACATTCTTTTTCTAAAGCTGTCTACGAAGCAGCTCTGCCAAAACCCAAATGCTTGCTCAGAATCTCGCAAACATTAGACTTGATGGGATCAGTAGAATACTTCTTGCCGTCATCCAGAATTTCAGATAAAACTTTGAAAGCAATATCTATTCCTTCCACGGTTTCTTTCGACAGAGGAAGAGACTTGGGTAAAGAACTAGTAGAGACAGAAGGTTGAGAAATATTCTCAATGGGAAGAGAAAAGGTTTCAGTCGCAGAAGGATCCACAAGGGGAGTTTCAATCATAGAAAGGTCAATTGAAGAAATGAAATCAGAGGCAACATTTTTGCGAGTTGGAGGTAAAGGTTTATCTTGCGAAGAGGTCGCATGAGATTTGGAAGTAATGAAATCAGAAGCAGCATTTTCGCGAATTGGGGATAAAGATTTATCTTGCGAAGATGTCGCAGGAGATTTGGAAGAAATGAGTAGGTGGAAGGGAACAGAAGTTGGAACAACTTTAAGGTGGCGAGATTTCTTGAGAGGTTTACTAAGATCTTTATCACCCTGCAAATTATAATCCAGATAAGAAACAGAGGCAACAATTTTGTTATTAGAAAAAGATAGTGTTTCTTACTACCTTCTCATTCGCAGACTTTCTTTTATGTGCGACAACCTTATGCTGTGATTTGGGAATGTTAGGGTTCTGAACTGTAAATCTAGTGTTGGAGCCGCTTTTGCTGAAATAACAAGAGTATGGGAATCGTATCAACAACATAAACAACATCAAATAAGGAAATAAACAAGATCAATTTCAGATATGTTAATTTCAGTAAAACTCATAAAGAAGAAAAAAGAAGACTAACCTTGATGAATCCATGAAAAATAATAGAAGGAAGATTGTCTCGAAGAAAATTATGAACTATGAAGATCTAGTATGAAGATGAAGAAGAACTTAAAAAGGTTGAAGAAGAAAGAAGAAAAGTTGCAATAAGGGAATTTGCAAAAGAACGATGAAGTTGCAGAAAGAATAAAAGGAAAGAAGAAGAGAGTGAAAGGGAATATATATAGAGGGAATTTTTCCTCGAAAAAATAAAACAGTTTATACGAGAAGATATAAGCGGTTAAAAAGTAACGGTTACAAAAGACGTGTCGAGAAATAAATAGAAAAAAGAATACGTGTGATAAATGCAGAATATGAAAAGATAAATAGTTGCGGCATTTCTCACATCATTCTCTACTTCGCAGAAAAGATATGAGAAGAGGCAAGATGTAGGATCAGAATCTCGCAACAATAATGTTTCAGCGAAATTATCAATGACACAGCACTTAAGCGTCGCAAAACAACTCCAGAAATGATAAAATAAATGGCGTCAGCTAAGAACACGAGAAAGATATGATAGTCCTGCGAAAATTAGAGAGTTTGTGAAATTAACATTTCTAAGGTTGCGAGAATGTCACAAATCATATCCGAAAATAAAGGACAGATTAGCTGTCATCCACTATGTATTTCCTTATAAATAGTCATTCGAATTGTAAAGAAAAGATAGAGATCTTTTTGAGTAAAAAACAAGTAAATAGGAGAGAGAAAGTCCAGAGCAGAGATCATTCTTGACTTCTTTAGCTTTCTTGTAAGAACATTCAAAGTTTAATCAATAAAATAAAGAACATAAACCTAAAAAATTAGCTGATCAACAATGAAATCATATGAGGGGTGTAGTGTAGGATTTCCTGCAACTATATTCGGCTTCCTCCATCGACCCAGCGTTGGAGTTTAGCTTCTCATAATGAAAACACTCTCAAAAATATAATTATATCTCAAATGGTGTTTTTATTAAAGAAAACTAATATTACAATGAAACTGCAACGCTGTATTGCCATTACAGAAGTCACCGTTACAAGAGATGTTTCAAATTCAAAACAAGTGTGCCAAACTGACTGTTATGAGTACTGTTTATAAACGACAGTTCTCTGCGACAGTTAGTAGCGTCAAATGTTCTTCTTTTTCTTCTTCTCTGCAGTAGCAGAGAAATCTTCTCTGCAACCTTCTGTTCTTCTCCCCAACTCTCGATATCCTTCTCTGATCTCCACTGACTCTGTTTATATCCAACAACACCATCAGATCCCCGCAATCAATCAACAATATTCTCTTTATTTCCATGCAGGATACAAGATTTATTTCCATATTATTATCTTTTCGTACGCCCTGTAGCTGTTATTTTCTTCCTTATTTATCTTCTACACTCTGCCACCTTCTGTCGAACTTCAGCAAACTCGTGAAACACTCACTTGCCACACTCAGTCTCAACCATATCCCGAGTTATCTTCACGTACATAAACAATTTCCCTGATTATCTTCCAAATGGTAAAATATCCTTCCTCTTTTGATTTCAATTCAATTACCACCCCTGTTTAGTGGAAACAGGTGAATCCTAATCAAATCTAGTGAACAAATCTCAAAGAATATCTTCCAAGTCTTTTCCATAAATCCATCAGTTTGTGAAGTACATATTCCCTGTTTAACAAATTTGAGGATATTTGGTATTTATTTTTGTTGCTCAAACACGTCACCTTACCTGTTTAGGCATGGCATGTCACTCTCAATCCAAAACTAATGAAATCTACGGCCAAATCAAGTTCAAACTCAATGCCAAAAATATCGAGTAATCCCGGGAACTGTTCAATCATTAAATCCACCATTATAACCAATTATGATCTGAACGACGACCATTACCAACCCTGTCTATCCCAGAGCAACATACCCAATTAATCTCAGCCCTTTAGTCTCCTTAAAGCACACCCAAATCACAAACCCTAAATCTGCCGGTAGAGAATTATTTTTCCCGCCAAAACTTGAATATGAAATGAAGAAGATGAAGCTGCCCCTTATCCTGTTCTGGGGTGCGAATAACCATAGGTGTAAATAACAAATAGGTTGCTCCTTAGCAACTGGGTGCCCCTTAGCCAACAATGAGAGTCTGAATAGCAAATGTCCTCCGGAGGTGCCTTTAACAGTTTTTCGAGCCGATTCTTCTAAAAACGTTTATTTTCCCAAAAACACCTACAAACAAGTTTATTAGTGATAAAATGAGTCCCAACTAATGTATTTATGGGTGAAATTGTGTTGCACTTTCGTGCTTATCAAATTCCCCCACACTTACATTTTGCTAGTCCTCGAGCAAAACAGAAAATTGACCCGCTACACAGCTGGTCATATAATAAGAGAGATTTAAACCCGGGATACAATTTTTTTTTTTAGAGACCCGCTACACAGCTGGTCATAACATGCAAGAAAAAAGAAAAGACCCGCTACACAGCTGGTCATAACCCTAACTATCATAATATATTTTTTTATGGACCCGCTACACAGCTGATCATTTATTTTTATTTTATTTATTATTATTATTATTATTATTATTTTTAGACCCGTGTAGTTGCAGGAAATCCTACAAAACACCCCTTGTATTATCATGACTATGATTTCTAGATCTAAACTTATTTGATATGAAAATAAAGATAAAGATAATGAAAATAGAAAATAAGACACAAGATTTACGTGGTTCGATCAATGTGATCTACATCCACGGGGTTAGGGATCTTCACTATGATTGTTTGTAATTACATATGGATTACAATTGAGACTCCATTAATGACTATTTGGAGCTCTTGGTTGAAGAAGGAAGAAGAAGATAATAATAATACAACTAATTCTACTTTTCCTCTCTACAGAATGGATCCTCTCTTAAAATTTGTCTCTCCCTCTCTCTACCAATGAGTCCTCCCTTTCTGATTATTATTCTTTCTCTCTCTTGCATTTCTCTTTATATAGAATATTACATAGTGGATGACAGCTCATATATGGTGGAGTACAACTCATATTCCCCCATTTTCGGATCCCGTGCTACGTTCTCCCAGGCTCTCATTATAATTTCGCAGGCTCTGCTACATTCTCGCAAGATTTACTATTGTGTGATATTTGGATCCTACATCTTGCCTATTTTTCCTTGAATATTGCTTGAAGAGCGATCTTTAAGGAAAAATCCACCTTGTTGTAGTTGTTGGAGGAACGAGCGAAAGAATATTGGACTTGAAAAGTACGTACTTGCCTCTATTCTTTTGTGAAGTTCCGGAGCGTTGCGAAGTAAATAAGAAGTATTAACCCTTGAAGTATGAAGTATCCTTGAAGAAGTATAAGAAGTACTCAATCCTCGAAATATAAGAAGTATCTATCCTTGACTGCGAATAAGATGTATTGCAAAATTATTACCCTGCGTTCTCTGCCTCATGTTGTGCTGTAATGCAAATAAGAATTTAGATTAGTATTCAACATTTCTTTTATAAAAATTTTCATTTAATTGCAAGTTCAAATCGTTTTTCTTTGTTTTGATTTCCTTTGTATAACTTGTTTCGTCTCATCCGATAAACATCTTTCATGGAAATGATCCTAATGAGGTCTTATGCAGCCTGTTGATGGAAGGTCTTACTAGCATGTTTATGGAAGGTCTTATGTTGCCTCCTACTACTCTCCATGTTAGATATCATTCTCATTTGAAACAAAGCAAATTTTCAAGAGAAATATATAAATTGATCTGTGCGAGATTTTTCTCGGTTTCTTTTGTAATTGTGGAATCTTTGTAATTATGAAACTTCTGTAATTCTGGGATTACATCGCCTTTTGTAAATCAAATCAAAAATCTTTTATTTTCTGTAAAAGTAAAATGTTCAAGGAAAGTGGTACTTAGCTTTTATGTGATTCGCTGTTGTTGTCAATCTCGCGCGAAAAATACGTTGCATGAAGTATAAATGTCGCTTAGCAAAAATAGATGAGAGAGGCAAGAATTGAACCCGCGACCTGCTACTTGTATATTCTCACACCATACCAACTGTGCTAAGCCTCTCTTGCGAAATAATCAAAGTTCTTGCGAAGTAATCAAATTCCAACTGTGTGAGAGACAATTCTGTATAAATTTCGCGTAACAAAAATAAACATGCGAGAAGCAAGAATTGATCCCGCGACCTGCTGCTTGTATTCATGCCTCTTGACCAACTGTGCAAGCTTCTTCTTTGCGAAATATCTCTGCGAAATTATCATCAACTCTCTTCTATGCGAAATAATCAAAGAAATATTTGTGCGAAAAAATATGCATGTGTTGGGACTTGATCACACGACCATGAACTCATTAACTTCGCAGATGACCAATTGTGCTGCCTCTTGTTTGCGAAATAATGAAACAATATTGCGAAATTATTCATTTTTTCGCTATCTGTAAAAAAGAAGAAAACTATGTTCGCAGACAAATTTGAACTTGCAACCACGAACGAACATACTGCTCTCTGGACCAATTGTGCAAGGACTTCTCTGCGAAATTAACGCATAACTGTTTTCCTTATTCTTTTATTCTCCCATGAAAATGAGAAGAAAATGAAAAATATGTGTCTCTGCGAATTCGAACCCGTAACCTATTTATTGTTCGCTCAGCCTTGAACCATCTGTGCGAATTTCTGTTTGTGATTGAAATTGCAACGTCTGCCTCTTATCTTTTCTTCGTCCTTCCTTAACTTCTTTCACATTTGCCTTCATCTCCTGAACATGAAAATCTTCCACTGAAACTTCCATTTTTTCCTTAAATTTCACCACAACAACTAATTTTTTTCTCTCACTCTTTTCATGTCTTTGAATTGTTGATGATGTTTATTCCCTGAAAGTGTGATTTCTTCCATAAAATTTCCATTTTTTAACCTAAACTTTGTAGATCTAGAAAAATATGAACAATAGATAATCTTCATGGAAATTTTTTGAACCAACAAGCTACAGGAGGGATAAATCCTTTACTCCTCCCTGTTTCTAGCGCCAAAAATGTAGTTGCAGGAAATCCTACAACACACCCCCTATAATATCATGATAATAATTTTCAGATCTAAACTTATTTGATATGAAAATAAAGATAAAGATAATGAAAATAGAAAATAAGACACAAGATTTACGTGATTCGATCAATATGATCTACATCCACGGGGTTAGGGATCTTCACTATGATTGTTTGTAATTACATATGAATTACAATTGAGACTCCATTAATGGGTATTTGGAGCTCTTGGTTGAAGAAGGAAGAAGAAGATAATAATAATACAACTAATTATACTTTTCCTCTCTACAGAATGGATCCTCTCTTAAAATGTGTCTCTCCCTCTCTCTACCAATGAGTCCTCCCTTTCTGATTATTATTCTTTCTCTCTCTTGCCTTTCTCTTTATATAGGATATTACATAGTGGATGACAGTTCATATATGGTGGAGTACAGCTCATATTCCCCCATTTTCGGAGCCCGTGCTACGTTCTCTTAGGCTCTCATTACAATTTCGCAGGCTCTGCTATATTCTCACAAGCTTTACTATTGTGCGATATTTGGATCCTACAACCCGCTACACAGCCGGTCATTGAAAATATCAAAAGATCCGCTACACAGCTGATCATAATTTCCAAGGAAATTCCTGAAACAATAAAGTAAAAAGTTAAACACTCCCCCACACTTAAACATTACATTGTCCTCAATGTAATTGAGTCATCCCATGCAAAAGTTAAGATGGGAAATCCATAAGATGCAAAAAAAGTAAAAAAAAAAAAAAGAATAAAAATACAGCTACTGGAATGTACAAAAAGGATCCCCATAAAATGATAACCTGAAAACTTGGGGATCGACCCAAAATACAATATTTACAAACGACAGCTTCACACTTATCATGAAAACGCGGAGACGCTGAAACTATCAAAAACCAAGATTTACCCCTAAACCAAGTTTTTACTGCACAAAGAAGTAGTGCTTAAAGAACAAAATATGGGGATTCTATTGAGACTGGGGAATTATCAATCGGCTCATGCACTGTATCAGGAATAGGAAAGTCCTCTGGATATTTAGTTGCAAAAAAATCCAACAACACTCTAGAAGCACGCAATTCTAACCCTAAATTAGGCAACTTTTGGAAGTATATGGGTCTAGAAACAACCTCTAAGTTTGGTGAATTATCTTGTGAGATAGATTCATCTATGGAATTAGGCAAATTATCTACACAATCATCCACAGGGTCATCTACAAATTCTGTCTGGAACGGAGAGTCACTACAAGACTGATCATCATCATCATTAAATAATTTTTGGCATTCCAATAATATCAGTCTTTGTTCCAAACTAGGTGGTTTGTGTTTATAATACTTCTCATATATCTCTAGAGGAGATTCTTCACTTACCTCATGTGGAGCAGAAACTCCATACCATTGCCTGCGCTTATATTCAAAAAGCGTCATCTCAGATAAGGTTTCATGATAACTTGACTTTCTACGCTTATATTTCGCCAGCGTCATCGTAGGTGACGTCTCCTCAGAAGAAGTCATCATCCTCAAAATGTCCCTGAAAAGAAATACAAAAAGAAACGCATAAAAAGGAAAAAATAAAACCTAAAAAAAGTATGAAAATACTATACAAAAAAATAATAAAAAAATAAACCAAAAAATTAATCTAAAAACAAATCCGCATCGGCGGCGCCAAAATTGATCTAATTTTTAATTGTCATTGTTGTAAATAAGATTCGAACTCTAAGACTTGTGAATATTAAATTTAAAGGTTTAATAAAAGTAATAAAAGAGAGAGTTACTGGGACTAGGATTCCACCGCATTCATATCATAGGGGTCAATTATTTATTCTCAACAATTATAACTCAATAAATAAATAAAACATCGACTCTTGTTTTTCCAAAGTAGATCCTCAAAACATTAGTTATAAATCATAAGCATGGGACATCAAAAATTTAAGCAAGCATGACCCATCTAATAAAATAATAACTAATTAATTCGAATCATAAATCAATTCAAAATAAGTGCAAAAGTTATATCGAAAATAATACAAATTCACTCATGTGTGAAGTTCGGCTTCCTCCGTCGGCCCAGCATTGGGGTTTAGCTTCTCATAATGAAAACACACTCAAAAATATAATTATAGCTCAAATGGTGTTTTTATTAAAGAAAACTAATATTACAATGAAACTGCAACGCTGTATTTCCGTTACAGAATTCACCGTTACAAGAGATGTTTCAAATTCAAAACAAGTGTGCCAAACTGACTGTTACGAGTACTGTTTATTAGTGATAAAATGAGTCCCAACTAATGTATTTATGGGTGAAAATGTGTTTCACTTTCTTGCTTATCAAATATAGTGATACTCATTAGTTTCTTTAGCATTTTTTCATTCTCTTAACACAGAAAGACATCAAGAGAGTCAGTTGGATCAAGAGAGATAGATAGATAGAGAGAGAGAGTCAGTGATCGATATAGAAGATTTGATCGTGAATTAAATCGATTGATGGTCATAGATTCTCATTGTTGATGGTGGATTTTTGGTTCAAAGGCTAAAATTGTAAAGCCAAATTTTATGCGCTGATATCCTTGTAGTTGCAGGAAATCCTACAACACACCCCTTGTAATAATTTGTAGATCTAAACATAAAAATGATTATAAGAATGCTAAAATTGTAAAGAGACACAAGGTTTACGTGGTTCAATCAATTTGATCTACATCCACGGGGTTAGGTTTTACTATGATTATTTGTAATTACATCTTGATTACATGAAGAGTCCATTAATGAGTATTTGGAGCTCTAGGTTCTTGAAGGAGGAAGAATAAGGAGATAATAATAATACAACCAATTCTACTTTATCTCTCTACAGAATGTATCCTCTCCTAAAGTGTGTCTCTCTTTCTGATTATCTCTCCCCTTTCTCTCTCTTGCCTTTCTCTTTATATAGGTGTTTACATAGTGGATGACAGCTAATGTACAACTAACATTTCCCTTAATTTCGGATCTGGCTTGCGATATTTTCGCAAGCTTACAAATGTAACATTTGCAACATTCCTAATTTTCGCAAAATCATCACACTTTTCTCATGTTTAAGTTGATGTCATCTGTTATGTCGTTTCTAAAATCATCATGCGATGTCTTCGCGATGTGTTGTTAATAATTTCGCAAGCATATTCTTCTGTGCGAGATTCTGATCCTACATCTTGCCTCTTTTTTCTTTAATATTGCTTGAAAAGCGATCTTTAAGAAAAAATCCACCTTGTTGTAGTTGTTGGAGGAACGAGCGAAAGAATATCAGACTTGAAAAGTACGTAGTTGCCTCTATTATTTTGTGAAGTTCTGGAACATTGCGAAGTAAATAAGAAGTATCAACCCTTGAAGTATGCGAAGTATGGAGTATCCTTGATGAAGTATATAAAGTACTTAATCCTCGAATATAAGAAGAACTCTGTGAAGTACATAAGAAGTATATGTCCTTGAATAATAAGTATATCCTCTATTCGTGCGAAATCATTACTCCATTTTTGGTGAGGATTCTTATTGTTCATTAGCGAACTTCCATTTTGGTAATGATTCTTTCCGAGGAGATAAAGAACATAAAATGTTTTCTTGGTAATCCATAGTTGCCTCTGTTCTTTATCTATGAGGGTAGAATCCTTGAGAAAATGTTGAATGTGCGAATTGTTTCCTTATTCTTATTTTTGCCTTTGTCTCATGTTTTGTGCTCATGCAATAGTATAATCTCTTCAAGTTGCTTATAATTGTGCGAAATAATTGAGATATATAATCACATCATTTGGAAGAATCATATTCTGCGAAATTCTGACACATTCTACGAAATTTTGAATCATTCTGCGAAATTCTGAATCATTCTGTGAAGTTCTGAATAATCTTGCGAAATTCTTGAATAATCCTGTGAAATTCTGAATAATCCTGAATAGTTCTGCTAAATTCTGCGATATTATTGCGAAATTCTGCAATATTATTCCGTACAGTTTTGTAAAGTACTTATGTGAATATAATGCTTATGTGATGATTATGTTATGAAATGTGTATGCGATGTTTATGCCATGAAATGCTTATGCAATGCTTTTATGATGCGAGTATGATGCGAGTATGATGAGAATGCTTATGTATTGCAATGTATAGTTAATGTTTGTGTTACTTAGCTCATTTTGCCGTCTAAAATTGATGTAGCTCTAAATTGCTTCCATTCTTCATTTCTCTGCCTTTTTCTTTAGTGTATGCATTCTTCTTCGTGTAGTTATTGTTCTTCACAAGTTCTTACTTGTTTTTCATCTTCCCTCTTTCCTGCACTATTAGTATCTCATAACAGTATGATCATAATATCAAGTCTGCGGCATTTTCACTGCCTCAGTTTCATTTCCATGTACATATTCGCAATCTTCTTTGCTTATATATAATCATTATCGCAAGCTTACTTGCTTACTCATTTTCTTATGTGGTCTTATTTTTCCTTCCTAGTTAAAAGTCTTATTTTGCCACCTCTTGTCATTGCGACAAAATCGCAGGACGTCTTTGCACTTTCATGCGAAAACCCATTGATCTTGCCTTAACTTTTTCTTTTGTATTATTGCCTCTTCAGGATTGTTGCGACAATATGTCAGGCATAAATATTCTTGCAAAAATAAAGCCCCATGACATTGCCATCTTGCGACGAAATCGCAGGACGTCTTCACACTTTCATGTAATGACCCATTGATCTCGTCTTATCTTTTTCTCTAGTATTATTGCCTCTTCAGGACTGTCGCACAAATATGACAAGTATTAATACCCTTGCGAGTAAAAGCCTCATGACATTTGCGTCTTAAGACACTTATCAGCTCCCTAATGGAGGGTGCCGCCCTTATATCCCCCCCTGGTTGACCCTTCAAGGAGGCGTACCTCTACCATACAAGGTTAGATCCTCCCATACGGTCTTAACAACAACCAGTTGTTTTCGCAGCCTCTTGTCCCTTTTACCTATCAGGCTTATGGTTACGAGACTGCACCCTAAGTGGGGTTTTCTTCGGGTCGAGTGCAGTATAAACCAAGACTTGTCAAGAATGGCAAGGTACGCTCCAGACGCCCCTGGCACTCTTGACTCAACCGTGTACCTCGGCGCCTTGATCAGATTCTGCACTCCTTAGAAGAGACCCCTAGTCGTCCAACCTAAAGCAAAAGCTTAGGTTGAAAATACAAGATACCTCTCCTGGATGGGCTTTATTGACCCCAAATCTCCATGACTCAGGTTCCAGGGGCGGTGTAACCTTTTCGCTGAGTCGTGCAACAGGTACCCCCTTATATGACGTAATTTAGGTCTTACATTTGCCTCTTGCGAAATTATATTCGCGAACTAGGGTGTACGCCATAAAGGTTCGCCCCTTTCTCTTTTTTTTTCTGTGAAATTTTCGCGTCTCTTTGTTTCTGCGAAATGTTCGCGTTTCTTTATTCTCTCATTCATCTTTTCATTTCTGTCATCTCTTTCATTCATTCTTTCATTTCTGTCATCTCTTTCATTCATTCTTTCATTCTCATAATATCATATCATTTGAATCAAAGTAAATATTCAAGAGAAATTCTAATACATGGTAACTCTGAAATCTTTGTAGTTGTGAAATCTTTGTAATTCTGCGATTCTATCGCGTTTTGTAAATCAAATTAAAAATATTTTTATTCTATGCAAAAGAAATATTCAAGAGAAACATATAAATTGAATTTTCTCAGTTTTCTGTAATTTCGAAATCTCGAAATCTCTGTAATTTTGAAGTCTTTGTAATCTTGAAATCTTAGTAATCTTTATAATCTTTGAAATCTTAAAATCTTTGTAATCGTGCGATTGAATCGCTTTTTGTAAATCAAATCAAAAATCTTTTATTTTCTGTAAAAGTAAAATGTTCAAGGAAAGTGGTACTTAGGTTTTATGTGATTCGCTGTTGTTGTCAATCTCGCGCGAAAAATACGTTGCATGAAGTATAAATATCGCTTAGCAAAAATAGATGCGAGAGGCAAGAATTGAACCCGCGACCTTCTACTTGCATATTCTCACACCATACCAACTGTGCTAAGCCTCTCTTGCGAAATAATCAGAGTTCTTGCGAAGTAATCAAATTCCAACTGTGTGAGAGAAAATTCTGTATAAATTTCGCGTAACAAAAATAATCATGCGAGAAGCAAGAATTGATCTCGCGACCTGATGCTTGCATTCATTCCTCCTGACCAACTGTGCAAGCTTCTTCTTTGCAAAATATCTCTGCGAAATTATCATCAACTCTCTTCTGTGCGAAATAATCAAAGAAATATCTGTGCGAAAAAATATGCATGTGTTGGGACTTGATCACACGACCATGAACTCATTAACTTCGCAGATGACCAATTGTGCTACCTCTTGTTTGCGAAATAATGAAACAATATTGCGAAATTATTCATTTTTCGCTCTCTGTAAAAAAGAAGAAAACTATGTTCGCAGGCGAATTCGAACTTGCGACCACGAACGCACATACTGCTCTCTGGACCAATTGTGCAAGAACCTCTCTACGAAATTAACACATAACTTTTTTCCTTATTCTTTTATTCTCCCATGCAAATGAGAAGAAAATGAAAAATATGTGTCTCTGCGAATTCGAACCCGTGACCTATTTATTGTTCGCTCAGCCTTGAACCATCTGTGTGAATTTCTGTTTGTGACAGAAATTACAGCGCCTGCCTCTTATCTTATCTTCGTCTTTCCCTTGTTTCTTCTCCTGAACATGAAAATCTTCCACTAAAACTTCCATTTTTTTCCTTAAATTTCACCACAACAACTAATTTTTTTTCTCTCACTCTTTTCATGTCTTTGAATTGTTGATGATGTTTACTCCCTGAAAGTGTGATTTCTTCCATAAAATTTCCATTTTTGAACCTAAACTTTGTAGATCTAGAAAAATATGAACAGTAGCTAATCTTCATGGAAATTTCTTGAACCAAAAAGTTACAGGAAGGATAAATCCTTTACTCGCTCTCTATTTCTAGCGCCAAAAATGTAGTTGCAGGAAATCCTACAACACACCCCTTGTAATAATTTATAGATCTAAACATAAAAATGATGATAAGAATGCTAAAATTGTAAAGAGACACAAGGTTTACGTGGTTAGATCAATTTGATCTACGTCCACGGGGTTAGGTTTTACTATGATTATTTGTAATTACATCTAGATTACATGAAGACTCCATTAATGAGTATTTGGAGCTCTAGGTTCTTGAAGGAGGAAGAAGAAGGAGATAATAATAATACAACCAATTCTACTTTCTCTCTCTACAGAATGTATCCTCTCCTAAAGTGTGTCTCTCTTTCTGATTATCTCTCCCCTTTCTCTCTCTCTCCTTTCTCTTTATATAGGTGTTTACATAGTGGATGACAGCTAATATACAACTAACATTTCCCATAATTTCGGATCTGGCTTGCATATTCTTCTGTGAGAGATTCTGATCCTACAATCCTGCAGAGGATAAAGCTATTTGATAAGTGATGAGTACCTATTCGCTTTAATTAATTCACCTAGAATGGAGCATGTGGAAATAATCCCAAATATTTCAGTGAATTAAATATACAAAATTCATCTAGGTTGGAGCATGTGGCAACAATCCCGAATACCCTGTGAATTTTTAGCATGATTTATAATGCATGATTTGCCTAGTATTTCCTGTGTTGTTCCCGAAGAACTCTCATTGTTGGTGCGGCATGATGACTGAGTGTTGCTCTCAGCAGAGTAACACGAATCTCCAAGTGTCGATGATGAGGCATGCACGAAATACCCATATAGGCTATATCTCTCCGTGTATTGTATTATGTCGATTGAGCATATTTAATTTCCTAAGGGAAATCTGGACTGACCGTATGAGTCTCAGAAATAATCACGGCCACGCAGGTTGACCGCATGATTTAACTAGCCTAGACGAACCCTAGCAGGAGCAGGCTATCACCGTGATGACCACCAGCGGGCTTGTTTGCTCCCTAGCCGGTCGAACATCATACTCCTCTTCTCAGCGTACCAAAACGCCAACCCAAAATAGGGTGGCCACGCTGCTTTGGAAGAAGCTTGAATGAGCATGACTGCTTAAGGCAGTCTCAAAGTGATCATGATCGTCCAACTTCACTAGCCTGATTGGACGGCTTAGATCGCACCATGAAAGATGGAGGAGGCGCTAGCACGCACATTAGCGGGCCCACTCTATCCCTGCCCGATCGGTTTTCTCACGACAAAGCCATGGAGCAATGAACGTTTGCTCCAAACATGGCTGGCATGATGCTTTTAAAGGTCGTGGAAGTTCCACTAGTGTCTTAAAACAATCACAACCATCCAACTTCGCCAGCATGTTTGGATGGCTTAGATTGCGCCTAAGACCATTAGAGAAGTGCACACACGTTCACTGTCGGCCCAACGTGGGCCCCACATGATCGGCCTCTCCAAAGGAGAAGCCTAACCCGTAAAACCGATTAGCCAAAACCATGCGTGCGTGACTGTTTTCAAACCCTAATTAGGGTTTGTGGCATGTTACATGTGTCGTTAATCAATCACGAGCGTCCATCTTCGCCAGCTTGGATGAAGTGTGCAGGAATAGACTAAGGAAGTCCAGAAAGTATCAACGTGATCACTGTGGGCCCGTCTATCTCTATGTATGACCGACCAAGACAAGCCAGGCCGGATGCCTCGATTCGTGTGCCTTGAAGGTGGCATGCCACGCCCCTTTAAGAATCCTTTGCGGCATGGGATTCCTGTCAAAATTTGATCTCAGCCACTCCTCTTTACCGGTCAAACTGAGTGGCCTAGATCGCACCTTCATGAGATAGTCAGGTACGGACATGTACACCAGCAAGCCGTATACAAGCATGCCTGGTCGGTCCTGCAAAAAACGCCGTCCATGCTTGGTTTCGACCAAGCTGAAGAGTGATGCTTGCGCACCTCTTCAAAACCCAAAAAACTTCATCAATGGTCGCAGATGAGCGTCATATATCATCTCGTCCGTCCAACTCTACCAGCTTGGTTAGGCAGCCCAGGGTAGGAGTGAAATGGCCAATAAGATGTCGTAGTGATTACCATCCGCCACTCTACCACGTCATGATATCGGCCAAGGGAGGGGTTTCCTGTGCAACCTCCAAAATATCATTCGAAGATATCTAAGCATGCATCTGTTTTAAGACACTTAATCTACGACTTACTACGTTAAGCCTTAAAACAACTATGCTTCATACACATCGATTATATTCTATGCATTACATGTATAGAGTATACACGATATTTCATGAACATCGATTTCCTAAATAACTCAGTTATTTAACCTAGCATCGTATGCTACTCCTTGTGGGTCCCACGATCCACTCATTCGAGACATCAAGCATGTCACAAACTGGGGGATACTTACTGGGGTATTGGTCTGGCGGTTTACAGCGTGCAGCGTGCAACACCCCCTTACAAGAACGTGTCAGGAAGACATGGACGGTTAGCGATGATGGGAGAAGTGGGACAAGACGTGATTGTACAATCGCTCACACACGACCACACTACTTCATCACTCCACTTCCTACGAGAGACGAGGTTTGTGCTTTATGACTTGTATAAATAGGTCCATCACCTATTTCCAAACAACACACAGACAAGCACAGAAAACCAAGTGTTGTCATCCGCATCCAGAAAACACCAGAGCTGATAAGCTTACACTATTGCAAGCCAGTTCCTCTTTCTGATACAAGTCATAAAAAACCAACACCTCCACAATCTCAACACCTTCTTCGCTTCCCTCCCTAAGATCAACCCCATCACCTTCACTTTGTGACCGAATCAAGTCTGGAACATCCATTTCTTGGTTTAGGCCATAATTGCATAGATTGATCTCTCGAATCAAAAGCACTCCCGTGCAGTGTATTTGTTTAGGGTTTAGATTCATTTCTCATCCACACACCCCAAATTACCAAAAAAATAGAAATAGTTTTCACCCATAAACAATTGGCGACCACAGTGGGAGATTAATCTCTTGGTTGCAATCTCAAGATTCTCAAAAAGATGGTTGGCCTCAGGGATAATTCTACCACGGCGGATCTCAGCCAGAATCCCCTCTTTTGAACAATTCTGTTTATAATGAATTTCATATTTCAATACCCACCATTCTGTTTATAAGGAATTTTCATATGTCAATACCCCCATCATCTTTGTCGCTTCAACCGATGGAGAAATCCCAACTCTAGCTGAACTAGCACGGAAGCAAGAAATTCTGGCAAGAAATGTCGGATAAAAGGAGCGATTGACAACTTGTTCACCTGCTTGGTGCACATGACGAGAATTTTAGGAGCATAAATGGTGGAACGCCCGACAGACAATCCTCCTCAGGTCAATAGTTTCACTATGAACCAGAGACCAGTGGACCAGGAAGAAGCCTCTATAATGGAAAGTTTATGCGAACTTTTACACCTCTCAAAGAATCAACGGGCGGAGACGTTTGTTGCAATCAACCAGATATCCCTAGACGTACATTTAGCCCCTTTGCGTACAGAAATCTCGAAAACGCCATAAATGTATGTGAATAATGTCACATTACAGAAGACGACATGATGGCGGAGGAAGGTCACAATCGGTCCCTACATGTTACTGCACACATCAAGGATCCAGAGTTCAAGAAGGCCCTCATCGACACGGGAGCGTCTTCGAATGTGATTACTCTCAAGACTCTCAGGATGGCCAAGGTTCGCCCAGGAAAGATCGTACGACAGCCTACCACGATGACAGACTTTGAAGGAAACCACACCAACACGCCATCTAAACAATCTCTGAGGCAGTTCAGACACGAGATCAGGTGTTGCGTGGATTTCAGAGACTTGAACAGATGCTTCCCCAAAGATGATTTTCCTCTACCTAACATCGACATGTTAGTGGATGCCACCAGCGGACACGGCGTGTCCTCCTTCGTGGATGGATATAACGACTACAATCATATAAGGATGCACGAGCATGACGCGAGTGACTGCTGAGAGGATCAAGGTGGAACCATCCAAGACCCAAGCTATCCTCACGATGCCGCCTCCACGAACGGTGAAGGATCTACTAAGATTCGTGGGAAAGGTGAACTACATTTGACGTTTTATACCTGGTTTAGCCCAGTTTGTTGCTTCATTCACCCCGTTGCTGAAGAAAGGAGCAAGCTTCGTATGAACCACACTACAACAGGAAGCGTTTCGGAAGATTCAACGAATATTTTCATCTCCAAATCGTCATAAAGAGTTCGCCTATTATGTCAGCTCAGACGAGAGCGAGCCCGTGACATCTTCAGATCTACTGGAGCCGACACCTCAAGGGAGCGGCCTCAAGAAGATAGCGATGTCCGCATCATCATGTCGAGAAAGAATCCGCATCTTGGGTGAATCACTCTGACGGAATTAAGAGGAATACTTCAGCTAAACAGCGAACATCCAAATGATTATGTCAAGAGCTCCCGGAATCAGGAAATGGAGGGTCACGATCCAAATGTGACTTAACAACAAGTGGTGTAATTGTGCATCAATAGGATGTTACCTTTCAATCGTGCTTTGTCGAAGAACCCGCACTTTCAGACATCTATGAAGCTGTTAAACACTCAGTTGCGACAGCACCTGCCCTGATAGAAAGAACGAGCCTGTTAGTAATGAAGAGCCTCATGATGTTCGCATACATCTTACCAACATGCAATACAACCTTCGGTCTTCTGCAAGCAGTTTCGCTGAAGCAGCAAGAGGAAAACCACGGAGATACAACATCATGCGCGTCCAAAATTGCCAACTCCAACTCCAGTACCACATGCACGGCTGCCACAGTGATGAAAAAACTTCCAAGATATTCCATGTCTGGCTCGACGACAGCAACATCAATAAGGGACACTTTCAGAATTTCGTCTCCCGTAGAAGAAGTAGTTGCCTTACCAAAAGAGATTGCACCTGGGACTTAAGAGGTACATACAGATTCTCCATGTCCAGAGCTTCATCATATTTGCAAAACCTATTAGTTAAGTCATTCGCATGAAAGAACTTCCCTACTCCTCAAAGACACGATCCAAAGATGATAATGGCAAAGGAGTATGACTGGGGACTTCTTAACACTGCCCATCTCAAATATGGTGAGAGAGATGCAAGCACGCTATCATTCCAAGATGTCCAAAGACGAGGATATACTCAAGAGAGAAGACGTATTGTCGAAGGCCAGTGATATTCCTGGACGTCTGTGAAACGCAACGCAGACGTAAAGACGGCCTCATGAACCCAGCGTGACAACATCTATCAAGTCGAAGGCTCAGTAGATACTCATGGGCAGGGGACTGTCTCTCTATTTTCCGTTCCATGAGGCAGCATGAAGGAAGCTATCGGTTCCATCAGTAGCTTCTCCCTCTAATGACGAGACAAGCTCTACCACTATATGATGACCGCCGAGTTCGAGCCCGGAGCTGTCACGCCTTTTCTTGCCAGTATTTTCTGATCACAACTGCAGCTGAGAACCGTTGTTCGTTTGTTGATACCAGTGCCCGAGCTTTACCATAGCAACAACCACTACGGACAGAGATAAAACCATATAAGTCATGCTTGGGGACTGAGACTCAGCACGATATTCCTTCGCCATTAGTCAAGGACTTCTTCTACACAAGAGATGTCAATCTAGAAGCATGTAAAGAGAAAACCAAACTGAAGAAGAAGCTTCTTCAACGCTCTCTCCAGGAGCCGCCTCCACGTTCGCTTCAGAAGCTGCTTCAACGCTCTCTCCAGGAACCGCCTCCACGTTCGCTTCAGAAGATGCTTCAACGCTCTCTCCAGGAGACGCCTCCGCGTTCGCTTCAGAAGCTGCTTCAACGCTCTCTCCAAGAGCCGCCTCCAGGTTCGCTTCAGAAGCTGCTTCAACGCTCACCTGGATGCCTCTTGAAATCTAAAGACAGGACGACCCATCTCTCCTGGTAACATCTAACTTTGTCTCATAAATTTTATCTTTATTTGTCACCATCTAATGCCTACCCCACAATAGTGTAACCATTGTGTGCTAGGCAAGGGACTTAATGTTGGTGGTGAATTTTTGGTTCAAAGGCTAAAATTGTAAAGCCAAATTTTATGCGCTGACATCCTGCAGAGGATAAAGCTATTTGATAAGTGATGAGTACCTCTTCGCTTTAATTAATTCACCTAGAATGGAGCATGTGGCAATAATCCCAAATATTTCTGTGAATTAAATATACAAAATTCATCCAGGTTGGAGCATGTGGCAACAATCCCGAATACCCTGTGAATTTTTATCATTATTTATAATGCATGATTTTCCTAGTATTTCCTGTGTTGTTCCCGCAGAAATCTCATTGTTGGTGCGGCATGATGAATGAGTGTTGCTCTCAGCAGAGTAACACGAATCTCCAAGTATCGATGATGAGGCATGCACGAAATACTTGTATAGGCTATATCTCTCGGTGTGTTATATTATCCCGATTGAGCATATTTAATTTCCTAAGGGAAATCTGGACTGACCGTATCAGTCTCAGAAATAATCACGGCCACGCAGGTTGACCGCATGATTTAACTAGACTAGACGAACCCTAGCAGGAGCAGGCTATCACCGTGATGACCACCAGCGGGCTTGTTTGCGTCCTAGCCGATCGAACATCACACTCCTCTTCTCAGCATGCCAAAACGCCAACCCAAAATAGGGTGGCCACGCTGCTTTGGAAGAAGATCGAATGAGCAAGACTGCTTAAGGTAGTCTCAAAGTGATCATGATATTCCAACTTCACTAGCCTGATTGCACGAATTAGATCGCACCATGAAAGATGGAGGAGGCGCTAGCACGCAAATTAGCGGGCCCACTCTATCCCTGTCCGATCGGTTTTCTCACGACAAAGCCATGGAGCAATGAACGTTTGCTCCAAACATGGCTGGCATGATGCTTTTAAAGGTCGCGGAAGTTCCACTAGTGTCTTAAAAAAATCACAACCATCCAACTTCGCCAGCATGTTTGGATAGCTTAGATTGCACCTAAGACCATTGGAGAAGTGCACACACGTTCACTGTCGGCCCAACGTGGGCCCCACATGATCGACCTCTCCAAAGGAGAAGCCTAACCTGCAAAACCGATTAGCCAAAACCATGCGTGCGTGAATGTTTTACATGTGTCGTTAATCAATCACGAGCGTCCATCTTCGCCAGCTTGGATGAAGGGCGCAGGAATAGACTAAGGAAGTCCAGAAAGTATCAACATGATCACTGTGGGCCCGTTTATCTCTATGTCCGACCGACAAAGACAAGCCATGGATGGATGCCGCGATTCGTGTGCCTTGAAGGTGGCATGCCGCGCCCCTTTAAGAATCCTTTGCGGCATAGGATTCCTGTCGAAATATTATCTCGGCCACTCCTCTTTACCGGTCAAATTCAGTGGCCTAGATCGCACCTTCATGAGATAGTGAGGTACGGACATGTACACCGGCAAGCCGTCTACCCGCATGCCCGGTCAGTCCTGCCAAAAACGTCGTCCATGCTTGGTTTCGACCAAGCTGAAGAGTGATGCTTGCGCACCTCTTCAAAACCCAAAAAACTTCATCAATGGTCGCAGATGAGCGTCATATATCATCTCGTCCGTCCAACTCTACCAGCTTGGTTAGACATCCCAGGCTAGGAGTTAAATGGCCAATAATATGTCGTAGTGATTACCATCCGCCACTCTACCACGTCATGATATCGTCCAAGGGAGGGGTTTCCTGTGCAACCTCCAAACTATCATTCGAACATATCTAAGCATGCATCTGTTTTAAGACGCTTAATCTGCGACTTACTACGTTAAGCCTTAAAACAACGATGCTTCATACACATTGATTATATTCTATGCATTACATGTATAGAGTATACACGATATTTCATGAACATCGATTTCCTAAATAACTCAGTTATTTAACCTAGCATCGTATGCTACTCCTTGTGGGTCCCACGATCCACTCATTCGAGACATCAAGCATGTCACAAACTGGGGGATACTTACTGGGGTATTGGTCTGGCGGTTTACAGCGTCCAGCGTGCAACACCCCCTTACAAGAACGTGTCAGGAAGATATGGACGGTTAGCGATGATGGGAGAAGTGGACCAAAACGTGATCGTGCAATCACTCACACACGACCACACTACTTCATCACTCCACTTCCTCCACTTCCTATGAGAGACAAGGCTTGTGATTTATGACTTGTATAAATAGGTCCATCACCTATTTCCAAACAACACACAAACAAGCACAGAAAACCAAAGTGTTGTCATCTGTATCCAGAAAACACCAGAGCTGATAAGCTTACATTATTGCAAGCCAGTTCCTCTTTCTGATACAAGTCATAAACAACCAACACCTCCACAATCTCAACACCTTCTTCGCTTCCCTCCCTAAGATCAACCCCATATCCTTCACTTTGTGACCGAAGCAAGTATGGAACGGCCATTTCTTGGTTTAGTCCTGAATTGCACAGATTGATCTCTCGAATCAAAATCACTCCCGTGCAGTGCATTTGTTTAGGGTTTATATTCATTTCTCATCCACACACCCCAAATTACCAAAACAACAGAAATAGTTTTCACCCATGAACACTCATAGAAGTAAATAATGAATTTAATATTTCGAAAATAGTTTTGTTCCCCAGGTCGATTGCCTATTTGCATGTTTGATGTTTGAATGTGTAGATGGGGAAAATGAGTTGCTGGTTTTTACGGAATTGAGGAGACGACTGTACGGAGGAAACTCCTTGAACCGAGCGAACTGTTAAACGTCACACAAATGCACTGCAAAAAGGGAGTGCTTTGAATTCGAGAGATCAATCTGTAAGACTCCGGCCTAAACCAAGACAATGGCCGTTCCAGAGTCAATTCGGTCACAAATGAGGACGGGTCGATCTGTAGGAGGGAAGCTGAGAAATGTGTGAGATCAATGATGATCGAATATTGTGGGTGTGTTGTGTATTCTGCGTAAAGGAATACGATAGGCTCTGATTGATTGAATTCGCTCTGTTGAGAGTAATTGCTCAGATGTTGAGTTGTTAATCTCGTGTTGTATGTTTTTACGAAAGATTTTCTTGTCTTCAATCATGATTCAGAGACTTATTTATATTGCTAGAATTGTAAAACACCTTGATCCCATGAAGTATGTGATTAATATTTTTGATTGTGGTTGTAGTAAATAAGGATTCGAACTCTAAGACTTGTTAAAATTAATTTTAAAGGAATAAAATAGAGAGTTACTGGGTCTAGGATTTGGCCAAACTCATATCAATAGGTTCAATTATTCATTCTCAAACAATTATCGCTCGACAAATAAAACAACATCGACTCTTATTCTTGCCAAGGTAAATTCTCCAAACATTAGTTTTAAATCGTAAGCATGGGACATCAAACATCTAAGCAAGCATGACCCATCTAATAAAATAATAACTAATTTTTTCAAATCATAATTCTATTTTAATTAAGTGCAAAAGTCAAATAGAAAATAAAACAAATTCACCCATGTATGAAGTCCGGCTTCCTCCGTCGACCCAGTGTTGAGGTCTAGCTCCACATGGTAAAAACACGCTCAAAGGAATCTTTCATTGCTCAAAAAGGTGTTTGCAAGGAGAAAAGGTACAAAGCAGTGTGTTTGTAATAATTATAATTGTTACAGAACCCACTGTTACAGAGAAACACTTAACAGACTGTTGCGAATTCGAAATAGTTGTTACAAAAACTGTTACAAAGATATTGAATTTGAAACTATAGGTAACGATTTTCTGCGACTGCTTTTAACTGCTATTTCGTGTTCTTCTTCTTCTTCAATGGCAGCAGCAGAGACAAGCTCTGCAACTCCCAATCCTCAGCCTCTCTTCGAACCCCTAACTCTCCATGCCACTGATGACCTCCCAGCAACTCTATTTAAACAGTACAGAAAAGTATCTCTCGATTAAATGCTCAAATCTTCTCATAAATCCAAAAATTATCTCGGGAATATTTCCCGTGTCTGCAGCTGTTGATTCCAGCCATTGTATTCCTTTTTAATTTTCTCACGCAGTTTTGTTACATCGAGCACACTTCATCATGTGCTACACACTTCTGTTGAAGTCATACACACGTGATCGTACCAAAAATATTCTCTAACCCTGCTTCGTGGAGATTCTGTAGAAATCTAATCTGCTGACTGTATTCCTTTCCCTGTTTTCACCGTGTTTGAAGTTTGCACGCAACTTTCGAATCTCAAAACAAAATCCACAAAAATCTTTCCAAAATAGATCAACAAAAGTCGAGTATCTTTCTTCTCCCTCATTAATCCAAAACCAGATTATCCAGCCTAAGTGAATCAAAACCATCACATATACCATCCCTGTATATCCCAGAGGGATAACCGTAATTGATTCCACCCCTTTAATCTCATTGAAACAAGCTCAAATTGCAAACCCTAATTATGTCCTTCCGCTGTAATTATTTCCTGCCAAAAGTATGTTTTCTGTTTTGTTTCAAACCGACCATTCTAGCCAAATTCAGTCCAATCCAAAGGCCTTACCAAGCCTGTTTAACCAAAAGGGAGATACCCATTCAATTTCAGCCATTAAGTCTCACTCGAACACCTCCAAAATCCAAATCCTAATTCTGCCACCATTTTTCCCGCCAAAATTGAATATTCAAACAGAGAAGAAGGTCTCCCCTTATCCTGAGTGCTGGAGTGTGAATAGCAATAGGTGTTGTCTAGTAAAGAAGGTGACCCTTATCAAATAAGGTTCCCCTTAGTAATTTAGGTACCCCTTAACTGAAAGTAAGAGTCCGAATAACACGCGTCCTCCAGGGTACAAAAACCACTTTTCGAGCAACTTTATCCATAAGAGCTTATTTCACAAAAACACCTACAAACAAGTTTATTAGTGATTAAAATGAGTCCCAGCTAATGTATTTATGGGTGAAAATGTGTCGTATTTCGTGCTCATCAATATGACAGTTGCTGGAGTCAAAGAGTGGGGAAGTGGAAATCGTGTTAAAACCAGTTTCTCATCGTGCGGAGACTTGGTTGATTTTCTACCCACTACTTTGCTAACTCCTTCAACTGATTGCACGACTTGCTCACATTCTCATCGTGTATATGAACACACGTGTCGTAGACCGCAGACCAAAACCCTAGTTAATATCCCTCTATGTGACACGATTGATGTCTCGTGATTGTGGAGTCTGCAAGGCAGACGTGTATTTAGCTAGTCAGTTGCTGACTTCGTGGGACGATGAGTCCTTGCATTGCTGAGTCGAACAAATATTCTGTGACTCATGAATTGAACGTGTCTGTTGAGACATAAGTATAATTTTCGAATAAATGTTGATAGTTTAGGTGAACGAATATTGTTCACTCGATGAATTGTTAAATATTGATAGTTGAACCAATATTCCTTAGTCTGAGCAAATATTGCTCATTTGAACGAATGTTGCTCGTTTGATGAATTATTGGTAACAGGACCAAATAAAATATTAACTTAAAGTACTGGAACCGAGTATTATAATGTTGATCACGGGATCAACGTAAAATTATTAGTGTTTGAATCTACTCAAAATTATGTTTTGCAGAGCTTCGGATTCGAAACCCTAATTTTGATCAATTGCTGATCAATTGCTGATTTATTGAAAATAAACCACGGAGTGAAGAAGGGACCGGTTACATGGGATGATGGACCAACCATGTAGCGCCCAGATGCTCGAGTGAAAAAATACCAAAGTCTCTTGAAGACCAGTTGGTGAAAAGGTGATTAAATGCTGGTTTAATCATTTATTCAAACATTGTTCGTATGAACCTTAGGTGATAAAACCTAATAAATTAAGAAGAGATGAAGGAACGACCAAGGGGTCATGAAACCGGCCCCGGTTGGTCACGGGATCGACTGACGATCGTTTTGTGAAATTCCAAAATTGTTTGGAAGAGTTTGAACCTAATATGACCAAATTAGGTCAAATGATGAAAGTATATGGGACCTTCCTCTTGCAAGCCAAAGAGCCAAACTTGGTCATGTACTTGTCTCTGGAGTTCATGCCCATGTTAAGTTAGTGCAGAGAAGATTTCTTTGGTCTGAAATGGAAATAATAAATGATCTAAATAAACCTTGGATTATTCTAGGTGATTTCAATGCTATATTATCTCCAGATGAAAAAATGGGTGGAAGGTCCCCTAACAGAAACTCAATGTTGGAATTCAGTGATTGTTTGAATAAATGTGAACTTCTTCAAGCTCCAAAAACAGGTATGCATTCTCTTGGTCTAACTGCCAGCAAGGAAAGAAGAAAATACTCTGTATACTTGATAGAGTAGTTTTCAATCAAAAATGGCTGCAGATTTATGGTGATTGGAGGTACAAAGTAGGACTAAGAGTTGTTTCAGATCACTCTCCATTATTAGGTGGCTGTGCCAGCATTCCAAAACCCAACAATGTACCTAGAAAATTTCAGAAAATGTGGATCAACCATCCAGAATTTTTGTCAGTAGTGAAAGTAAGTTGGTCAAATGTGATTGTAGGTGATCCTGCATTCATATTTATGCAGAAAATGAAAGAGATGAAAAGAGTATTAAATGACTGGAACTGGAGAGTCTTTGGAAATGTGCATGTGAAACTCAAAGAAGCTGAAGAGGAAAGTCTTGGAGGCTATGAAAGTATCTGATAATAATCCCTTTGACTCTGAAGCATTGGATGAGTTAGTCATGGCACAAAATGAACATGCCAACAAAGAGGTGCAACTTAATACACTAATGAGGCAGAAGTCAAGAATCAAGTGGATAAAAGAAGGAGCAGCTAATATAAATTTTTTTCATACTAATCTGAAGATAAGAAATTCAAGAAATTTTATTAGTGAATTAGAAGTCAGTGATGGGAATGTAATATCAGATCAATCTCAAATTGCAGATGCACTGGTACCACATTTTCAAAAAAAGTTTGAAGCACAAAGTTTCAATATTAAAGAATAATTACTAGAAGTTGTTCCTCAACTTATCACTGAAGAAGATCAAAGTTTTTTGGATGCCATTCCTAGTGCAGAGGAAATAAAAGCTATAATGTTTGATATGGATCCTGAAAGTCCTCCAGTCCAGATGGATTCTCTGGAATTTTCTATAGAAGCTGTTGGGAGATAATACAAGATGATCTATTGGCTGCAATTCATTTCTGTTGGAGGAGAAGATTCAGTTCTAAAGGCATGAACTCTAGTTTCTTAGTGTTAATACCAAAAACACAATGAGCAAAGACAGCAAACCAGTTCAGGCTTATAGGTTTGAGTAATGTTCTATTCAAAAACTTTACTAAGATTATTACTACAAGAATGAGTAGTTTCATGACAAAGTTAGTATCTCCACAACAGTAAGCTTATATAAAAGGAAGAAGCATTCAAGAACAAGTATTACTTGCATCTGAGTTAGTGAATGAAATGAAGATTAAAAGAAGGGGAGGAAATATGGGATTAAAATTGGATATTTCTCAAGCTTATGATTCTGTAAGCTGGGAATTCCTCATGAAAGTATTGATGAAATATGGTTTCTCTTCCTCTTGGTATGACTGGTTAATTACTCTATTTAAATTTGCAAGCATTTCAGTGATGGTGAATGGTGGTCCATGTGGATTTTTTCCAGTTAGTAGGGGGTTAAGGCATGGAGATCCATTATCTCCAATTCTATTTGTTCTAATGGAAGATGTGCTGAGCAGAAATATTTATAAAATGGTATCCAATGGCAAAATTCAACCCATGGTGATAAAAAATGGCATACATCCCACTCATTTATTTTTTGCAGATGATGTGTTCATATTCTGCAATGGATCCAAAATAAGTTTGGAGAAGTTATTGACTTTATTAGATGATTATCAAGTCAGTTCAGGGAAAATTATCAACAAAACCAAAAGTAAGTGCTTTGTGGATGGAGCTTCAACTGCAAGGAAACAGCAGATAAGTGAGATAATTAACATGGAGCTGTCTTATTTCCCAGATAAGTATTTGGGTGTCATTTTAGCTCTAGGAAGAATTACTTCAGCAATGGTGTGGCCCATGGTAGAGCAGATTCAAAGCAAATTAGCTGCCTGGAAAGGTAAGTTACTTTCATTTCAAGACAGAATAATTCTGATTAAATCAGATGTAGTATTCCAATCTACTCAATGGCTATATGGACATCATCTGTTATCAAAATTTGTGAAAATATCATTAGAAACTTCCTATAGTCTGGTGATGGTGAAAAAGAAAATTTAAGACAATATCATGAAATAGAGTTTGTACTCCATACAAAGAAGGTGGACTGGGGATTAAAAGGCTTGAAGTGATAAACAAAGTGCTTCTCATGAAAATGTTGTGTAAAATGATTAATTCAAATGAGGAATGGGCTCTCTTTCTATCTGCAAAATTCAAGACCAAGAATGGACAGTGGATCACAAAATGGAAACAATCATCCATATGGAAGGGCTTAAAGTGGGCATGGAATTATCTAAAAGAAGATATAAGGTTGAGTATTGGGGATGGAACCAAAATATCTGTTTGGTTTGATACTTGGATTGGAGAAGTACCACTTATAGAACAAATTGGTTATTCTGAATATGTCAAAAACAATATTGGAATGAAGGTTGCAAATCTACGTAAGGATAATTCTTGGAGTATACCTATTGAGATGTAATTATTCATAAACACTGCAAATCTACCTGAAATCAGTGGTGGTGAAGATAAGCTAATTTGGATTGGGCATAAAAGTGTAAAATTTGAAAATTCTGCAGCATTTGAAAAGGTGAGGGACAAAGAACCAACTCTTGTATCACCAACTTACATTTGGAAGCCATTTCTGCATCCCAACATTGCTAGTAACATCTGGAAGCTACACCAGGGTGTGTATATGGATGATGATGAAATGAAAAAGATTGGATATGATATGGTTTCTAGATGCTGCATTTGTCAAGAAAAGCAGGACAACATGGACCATACATTATGGCATTGCAGGTTTAGTTTGGAAATATGGTCTTGGCTGTGTTCAATTTTTGGGTTCAGAAAACCAATTTCTTTTGAAGATATTTGTTCAGCTGCAAAAAGAAAAAGTCCCATTGTAAGAGAAATATGGTTAACAACTGCATGTGCAACCATGAGGGAGCTTTGGTTTCAAAGAAATAAAATCTTATTTGAAGAAATGAAGCCTCACAACAACAGTTTTAAATGCAGAATTTACAAACTCATACAGGAAGGGATCCATAGAATGAAAGGTAATAAATGGAACCAAAACTATGACACTCAAATACTATCTTTTTTCAAAATTGGTGACAGAAGCATCAAGTTCAACTGCATCAAAGAAAATTAACTGGACTGCTCCCGTAGATGGTGTTACTCTTTTTTTTTGTGCTGGTAAATCTTTTGGAGAACCAGGGAATGCAGGCTTGGGTGTGATTGCAAGGGATTGCAACAGTAAGGTAATTGGCACTCTTACAGGTGGAATTGGTGTTGCTTCATCTTCCATTGCAGGGGAATATGCAATAATCTGTGCACTTGAATGGGTTGTTTTTCTTAAATGCACTAATATAATTATTCAGTCATATTCAATTACTGAGATTGAATGCTTCAAAAGCACTGAAATACCTTGGTATATCTGGGCAAGATGGAAGAAAGCAAGCATGAAATTAGCAGAAGTTACATTTTCTCAATGCCCCAAAGAGATAAATTTCACAGCAAACAATTTGGCACAAAGAGGAGCAGTCTTAAAAGCTGGAGAGAGAATCATACATTCTGGGAGGCCACACTTCCTAAAGAGAATAGAATTGCAAGGAGTAGCTTATCTTAGCTTATGTTAATTCATGTTTAAATAAATCAGTTTGCTTTTGTCCTATAATAATTTAGTCCTTATTTTAGTCCTGTAAACTTTTGTCTTGGCTTTTGCCTTAATTTTAATAAAATATGTGATTTAGCAAAAAAAATAAAAAAAAATAAAGAAAACCTTGGTCGGTCAAGGTAATATGCTCGTGTCGCCAAAATGCTCGAGTCTCAGTCCTGAGAATTTTGATATTTTCTGGTGTGCATTTGAGCAATCATTTGAGAAAATATGAAGAAATCAAGGTTTTTGCTCAAACCGAGGAAACTTCATAAGATGAAGGAAATAATAATAATAAAATGAAGGAATCATGAAGTGTGGGACCGACTATAGGCAAGGCATGTCCGGCCGACCAATCATCCCGTCCCATGGCACTTTTTTCTAATTTTATATTATTTTTCATGATTTTAGGGAAATACCATGAAATCAAGGAGTTTGTTGAAATAAAGGAGTTTTCCTTAAAGTAAAGGAGTTTCCATTAGATGAGGGAAACAAATAAAAATAATAATAATAAAATAAGGGCGTATAGGACCGGACGACTAGGGCATGGTCGGCTGGGGCCCGATCCCGTGAGTTTTTCCTAATTTTATGTAATTTTATATATTAGTTCCATGATTTGAAGGAAACATCATGAAATCAAGGAATTTCATGGGATGAAGGAAATAATAATAGAATAATAAAGAATGCAAGGTGTGGGACCGGCCACAACTAGGGCATGACCGGCCGGCTAGTAGGCTTGGCCTCACACACTTTTCCTGATTATTTATTATTTCCTTGATGTGAAGGAAACACCATAAATCTGAGGAGTTTCCTTGAAACGAAGGCATTTTGTTCAAATAAGGGAATTTTCATGAGATCAAGGAAAATAATAAAAATATGATAAAATATAAAATTGGGCGTGGGACTGGCCATGGCACGACCGGACGATTAATGGGCCCAGTCCCCCAGCGCCTTTATTAATATTTTATTATTTATTATTTTCTTCCTATTTTGCATAGGTTCATCGTTCCTTCATATTTGGGAATGCTCGTTCGTGCATTCAGGTGCTCGTTAGTGCATTATTGCTGAGTACACTTGCACCATTTTAGTCGGGGCTTACTTGATAGTGGCTCAGAAGCCCGTACGTTGAATATTTATTACTAACCCATGTAATTCTGTTGGAAAAACCATGAATTGAAGTAAAAAAATATTATGAATAATGTAGAATATTTTCCAGGAATTCAGTTAATGAATCTGATAATTTAGGAATAATTAATTGATGACTCTATACTAGTACGATCGTCTAGGAGCATTAATTATTCAGGAATTGAGTGATATGAGCTTGTTGAAGCGTCATATTTCTTTTATATAGTCAGGGAAAACATTGTTACATCCTGAAGACGTTATTGCTCTATACTAGCAGGCAAGCTGTCTAGGAGCCGTCCAATATTTCGATTCTATATAGAAGTAATTACTGAAATTGCTCAGTATTCATGAGATATGTCGTTGCCTCAGCTGAGAGACTACACATCTACATATACTCTGAAAGACAATATTCTTAGTAAGATATTCTTGTGGCATGAGCTTTCATGCTTCGATAAGAGACATGAGCCTCAATACTCATATGATTGCTGGAGCAGGAGCACGTATAATTATGGTTTTACGATTTTAGCCCTTATCGAAAATCCACCATCTACATTAAGTCCCCTGCTTAGTGAGGGACAGTCATGTTCCTCGGTCAGCACTGAATGGTGATTTTCCAGTTACAAACAAAGTAATAATTGAACTTAGTCGTAAGATAAGAAGTTACCGGATTTTCGATTGCACGAGCAAACTACGGTTTGAACGAAGATCCCAGTGGCATGATAGAGCGTCATCTGACGAGCATAGAATGGTGCAGCACCGCTGATTTGGTGATGGAACCTTGGTCGGTTTAGGATTCGCGGGTCCTGGCCCAAAAAAGGAAATCCTTGTGGAATTAGGTTTTGGAAAAAAAATTTGATATAAAAGGGATTAATCCTTTTTTTTATTTCACCTACACACGACCACCACCTTCATCTCTTCATCACCTTCACGCCATCAGGGAGGAGCAGAATTTTCGTCGGAGTTTTAACGCCGCCGACCGTCGCCACCACCGTCCGGCCAACTTCCGGCCAGCACCGACCAGGTACGCGACAAAATATTTTTTTTGTTTGCTGTTTTCATGAGTTGTTCATGTTTTTCACGCTGAAGTTATATACATATGCATGTATGGGTGTGAGTTTTATAGAAACCCCTTGTTTATTAGAAAACGTATGTTCGTTCAATCGTTAGTTTGAGAAACTAGTAATAATCCCTGACTTAGGAGGGATTTTTTTTATATATAGACCTGTGTCTAGTGATAAAATTTTGTTTATGAGCTTTCATGGAAACCAAAACTTTATCTTAAAAGAATGAATTTTCACAAAACCGAAATAAACCTTCGTTTCGAAGAAGGACGATCGTTCGAAGGAAAAGTTTTTTTTTTTTTTTTTATGAAACCGTGGAATATCCACGAATTTTTTTTTGTATGTAAAACCGTGACGTGTTCACGAAAATATTTTTTTACGTGAGTTTTTACTCACATTAACACAACAAAATTTATTTTTTACGTGAATAATTGACGTTATATATATATGTATATATATATATATATGAATATATATTTATTTTTTTTGAAAACCAAAATCCGATTTTTGAAAAGTGTTTAGAGGTAAACAATTATTTATGATGAAATATTGTTTAGTTTTCATGATTCTATGGTGATTGTTCACAGAGTAGAAGTGTTTATGATATTATGAAAACCTGAGTTTCGCTCGTTTTTTGTAGATTTCGAAGAAATGAACGAGTTTTGAAGTGTTAACTCTTGCATCACAATCACTACTGTTTAATGGAATCGTAAAAAGGTAAGAGTTAAGAATTACCATTTTCGTAGATGTTTTGCCATGTGCATAATTCCATCATCTTGTCGAAGTTTGCATTTCGTATGGATGATATACTGAAGTAGAATGTTATGTGAATCTTACAGCTATTTCTCAAGGATGTCTGATTCCCAAGCTAATGATGCGTCCAGAGATGATACATGCATAAATAATGATGTCTCCAGGGATTATACATGCATTGATGAGATTTTCATTGGCGAAGAAGAAGATGAAACACCTGGAATCAAGAATGTTCCAAACATAGAGGATGCGTTCTTTATGGATCAAGACTGAAAAGCGTCTCAAAACTCCAGCATTTCGTCTTCTGATAAATCCTAGAGAGGTTACTCAGAAAAAGTTGGTGACTCCTCAGGCAGCCATTCGGTTCTGTCTTGAACGAGGATATTTTTCTGCGTCAATCATTGAATTCAAGCTTTCTCGACGGCCTTTAGAAAAGTTTTCTGGATGGGCGAGGTATATGCTGGGTTTCCTCGTGTTCGAGCCAAGATGCATGATGCACAAATAATACGGGCTATCCAAGCTTCTGGAGACTTTTTCATTTTTCATGATGCGCGAGGTATGGTAGCTCTACTTGCTCGTTGGTGTATTCCAACTCACTCCTTCATATGCAGATGGGGAGAGTTTACCATTACCTTAGAAGATGTAGTTGCTTTGTTGCATCTTCCAATCACGGGTAACCTTCCTGAAGGTCTTTCTTCCTTAGAGGAAACTGCAATCTTTAACATCTTGACAGCCACAATGAAGGAGATCAATAAGGCATCCAGAAATAAAGGTTTTTATGCTCATTGGTTGATACATTGGTGGCCGAGAGATACTCCTCTGGAGTGGCCTATTGACGGTACGTTATCTATTGCTGCTTTCTTGTGTTTATGGCTGTCCAGAGATGTATTTGAAGATACTGGAAATTTGTTGAAGACGTTCGTGATTCCTTTTGCAATTAAGATGGCTCAGGGTGAGCAACTCCCAATAGGTAGTCTGTTCTTGGGTTCTTTGTACTCTAACTTAGACTCCTTGATTATAGACTCCAGCATCTCGAATGGTTTTATGAAGATTGAATGCTATGCCAATACAATGTTTCTTCAAGCTTTGATGTGGGAACGTTTCAAGAATTATGCACCCATTCCACGTACCATCTTGCAAGGATTGAATGTTGATGCTCTCCATGTTTTCTCTGAGAAGACCAATGCCAGGATCATGCGCTGGTCCACAAAGCAACCTCGACTCAAGACTCGCTTCATTGATGTGTCAGACCGTGAATCTGAATTCAACTTTCTCCCATGGGTGTAAGTTCATTCTTATATTTCTCAGTTGACAACTTTCAATGCTGAAGAAAGTATGACTTTAAAATCTGGCGCTGATTTAAGTGACGACGAGAGGACTTTTATGTTGAGTTGCACTCCTGGTCACCTGATATCAATAATACATAGCGAATTCTTGGTGGAAGAATACAATATTTATAGAGTATCTCGGCAAATGGGTATGGATCAGTGTGTTCCGAATTTTCGAAGAAGGAAACCATCGGTTGAACAGCTCATGACCCGTTTAGACCGCACACATGTGGAAGGAAGTGAATACTGGTTCCCTAGCTCTGAGCGAATTACATATGTAACTCCAGGTTACATAAACTTTTGGGATCAACAACTCGGGCGTTTACTCGATTTCGTGACGGTTGATCAACATTTGGTGAAGGAGCCTCCTTCTGCTGAGATGATTGCTACTCGACCAAGACTGAAGCATTTCTCTGGTGGTGATAAACGGAAAACATCTCCAGGATGTTCACAAGTAAGTATTCTTTGTGTAATTTTCATAAAATTATGACAATTGTGTTTTGATTATTGCATCAAAATTTTCCACAGGACGGTCGTAAAGTAAGACCTCGAATCGATGTAGACCTCTCAGAAACTGAAGCAACTATTCATGGTGGAGAAGGCAGGAATAAGAATTATAAGATGTTACCTAACACCATAAAGTCCCCAGTGATTTCTTTGGTGAGTTGTCAATATTTCTTTCACCATGAATTCTTCTCATCCGTGTAATTAGGATCGCAAAACCAATGTTTTTTACTTTGTTACAGAATTTTACTCCATCAAGTATTGACGGTCTTCAGTTCTCTTCCGCTGGGAAAACAGTTTCTGGCTTGAGTGAAGAAGAGGCCGTAAGTATTTCTTCGTATAACCAATTATGATGCTTTGTAGACATAAATGCTAATTGTTGAAAATATATCCAGGAGGATGTCGCCATGGAAGTGGAGGGTACTGGTGATGTTCGTTCATCTTTGGAAAATGGCGATAAAGAAAATTCCCAGAGCTCAAAACCGAATGAAAGCAACGGTGCTCTTGATATTGATACGGGCAATCCAGGGTCCTTGAACACTTCGGAGTCCACCCAAGTAATTATTTATCTTGCATCTTATCCATAGAAGCATAAATTTCTTGATTTATGAATGAATGAATGAGAATTCATGTGAATACACGAAAAGTTTCGTCGAAACGCGTCACCAGAAATTTCAGAATTCAGTCCTTTAGAAAAACGTTGTAGAATCTTCATACGATGTCGGATTTTCACAATATCCCATGCATCCTTATGCCCAGGAAATTTCCAAGATTTAGTAAAGAAGCTTTTAGAGTTTTGAGCACGTTTAGGGGCTCAAATCAGCGAAACAGTAAACTTCCAGGAGACTTCCAGAAAATTTTCAGCTGTCATGTAGTCCAATGTTTTGACCACATCTTTTTGCCCGTTCATCCGATTGTTATGAAATTTTGATATGTTGTAAATAACATCCATACGAAGAGAATGGTATATAAATAAGCCTTAGATTCTTTACCAATTGCTCCCGGTTAGTTGTTTTGTACATGGCAGTGTAAAATCTTCTCAGACGAGCTTGTTGTAAAACGTGTTTTTGTGACTTTCACATTTTTTGCTGATGTCTAGCATGTAAAATGAAGAAATTAAGTATCATTAGTTCACTTCCATGCCAAATTTTATGATTTCCTTCGGTTTCATGCTTGGATGATCCTAATCTCATGTAATCTTCGTATTAGGTGTCAAATACCGAAGTTGAGAATGCAGGAGCTAATAATGATAACTCGAGCAACCCTGGGGTTATTGATGAAGAGACAACCATATCTGAACTTCAAGGCCATGAGAGGGTTATCACTGATGTTGAGACTTCAATAGTTGTTGCTTCAGTGACGGAAGAAGTGATGTGACTCAATAATGTTGTAGTAAAAAGGTTCGTTGAGACTTGTGAAAGCAATGGATTTTTAGACTTATAAAACTTAAAAGTAAAGAAAACTTATTACAAAATTGACTTCAAGATATGAGAAAATAACCAAGACACTGATTCCACTATTACACATGAATTAATGATGGTAAATAATCCAAAACTCTAATTATCTCTTAAGTCCTTTATATCTTAACTCAATAATAATCAAGCAAATTCTCAAACATCAATTGTATCCCTTAAGCATAGATTATCTAAACAAAGCATAACCTATCTAATTGAATCACAACTGATTAGGAAAATTACGCAAACAATTTAAAACTCTACAAAAGCAGTGATTGAGTGAATTATAATTAAATATTAGAGAAAATGTAATAGTTACCAAATTTTTCATGCGTAAATAGCTTCCTCATTGCCTTGGTTGTGAGATAATTAGCACATCATCATGTTGGAAACACGCTCGAAATTCATTATTATTGCTCAAAAATGGTTTACAAATGATGAAAAGGGAGAAATATAATGAAAACCGAGTTTGTAACAGTTATATGTGTTACTGTTTCTCTAAGACCCACGCCTCTGTGTCGCAAACGTTGTAGCAAATAAGTCTGCCTCTGTTGTACGACCCTCGGCTGTGAGTCGTTATCACTGTAGAAAAACGACTGTCTTTGCTGGTCTGTTCTTCGTGTTCTTCAGCTATGCAGCAGCAGAAATGGTGACTCTCTGCAACTTCAATTTCTCGCCTCTGTGGTGCTCTAAAACCCTCCCAAACTATCCTCTCACTTACTGATATCCCATCACCTATTTATAACCCAGAAACAACAAAATCTCACGTAATAACTTCACATAATCCTCCATTACTCGGTAGTGAAGAAAAATATTCTCGGGAATATTTTCTTCCCTGATTTGCTTTCTCATGCGCCTGTTGTACACGGAATTGCTCCAGCACGTTTCTATCTAATACTAGAGCAGTTATACATGCAATATCCTCACGAAATCTCCTAAACATGGCACAAAAATCCCGAGTATCTTTCCCATACGTGGCTTTCCCTATTTTATTCTTGCGAGTTATCCAGCCAAATTCGATCGAAACAAACACCCATACCAGCTTTGTTATGACATATCACGTCTACCCACTAAGTTTCAGGGATTAAATCTCACTAAATCACGTCTGAAATTCTGCCAGCAACTGTGACTATTTTCCCGCCAATTTCAATTTTTAAAAGATGAAGAAGAAGTGCCTTGAATCCGTTTTTCGGGTGCCTTTAACATCGGGTGCTCTGGGGGTGCCCTTATCCAAAATGAGGGTGCCTTTAGTACTTTTCTCCGTGGGTCCAAATAGCACTTTTTGAGCAACTTTTTCCACACAAGTGTATTTCTCTAAAAACACCTACAAACACACAAAGCATCAAAATTAGTACAAAAATCGAGCACTAACAATAGAGACATTGAGTACAATTTAGACACAAAAATGTGTCTATCAAATACCCCCAAACTTATTTGCTAGTCCTCGAGAAAAACTAATAAAAAATAAAACCGAGTTAATCTCGGGAGGGTTTACCAGAGGTGTACCCACAAAACCATTACTTCTAATTGGTCACAAGTATCCAAAGAGCTATGAGGACATACATATTCTCAACCTATCTCCAAGTAACTAGAATGCCAGAGAAATTAAAGGTGTCAGTTCTAAAGTTGACTGAAGAAAAGGGGAGACACATCCGCAACACTGCTAGATAAAGAGATATCCGCTAAACAGCTAGATAAACATTGTAAGATGCGTCCGCTGCTTTACAGCTGGATAAGATTAGGAGAGAGATAAAGATGAGAGGGACATTTGCTACACAGCTGGACTAATTACGTGTGATGAGTTAAACCAGTGCTAGAAAGATCTTGTTCCAGATTGAAAGCGGACTAACAAAGCAACCAAATGTATCTTTCTTCGACTCTCTCATAGTGCTCAGTAGAAACAACGTCTTCTTCGGTCTTCAACTGTTGATGATAAACTATCGAACCTCATAGAACCTTGACAATTAAATCTTCTCTTCGATTTCTTGCTTGACTTATAAATTTCTACTTCCCTTTGGCCTTATTGAACAAAACGTAACGATGATTTTTTTCATTTTTTTTTTTTTTGAAACAAAAATTACAAGACAACAATTTACATGGCTATGAGAGAAGGACTTTCAAAACTTGGATCTTCGCGACTTGTATCATGGATTCTAACAACTTATATCATTTGCTCTTTAACTTCAACTTTGATTTTTGAATTATTCTTTTCTATTGTTGCTTCTAAACCTAAAACGTCTTCAACTTTCTTCATAGATTTTGATGTCGCTCCGCTTGTTGATGATGATAAGTTTCTACAGGGAGAGAGTCGAAATACAGTAACTAAGACTACATTGTGAGGTTGCTTTGTCTTTCTGGCATTTCCTGACCTACTTTCCTTTCCATCATGTATGGTTAGGTCCATCACGGTTACCCTCTAAAAGGAACAAGTTCTCTCCTGAATTTCAAGGATCTCAATATCTTTTTTTCTAATGTCTCAAAAGGTTGTTATCCCTAGCATTCCAATTTCTATCTTTTCGGTGAGAAACAATATGTAAACTTAGCTAACCGGATAACATGTGACGCTAGAAGTTTCAAAAGTGCAACTAAAAAGTTCTTCCCCACCCCCAAACTTAAATCTAACATTGTCCTCAATGTTTCTAATGAAAGAGCAATACCAAAAGTAAAATAACACGAGGAGAAGTTGGAAAGATAGTACCTGGGTGAAGAAAATCAAAAACTAATACACAACATACAACTTCCTCGATGGTCAATCAAGGGTAAACAGGGTCCTCCAGAGGGACCTCCTCAACATCACCTGTAGGAAAGGGATCTAAAAAGGGTTTCAATCTCTGACCGTTAACCTTCGAAGAACTACTACGATCCGGTGTATCAATTTCAACAGCTCCATGAGGAAAGACAGTGCGAACAATAAAAGGACCCGTCCACCGAGAACGTAACTTCCCAGGGAAAAGATGTAAACGAGTATCATACATAAGAACTTTTTGACCTAGAGAAAATGACTTCCGTAAAATATTTCTATCATGCACAAGTTTCATTTTGTTCTTATACTCCTTCGCACTATCGTAAGCATCTATACGAATCTCGTCCAACTCATTGAGCTGGAGTTTCCTATGGGCTCCTGCCTTGTCAAGTTAAAAATTTAGTTGCTTAACAGCCCAATAAGCTCTATTTTCTAACTCAACAGGTAAATGACATGCCTTGCCATACACAAGCCGATAAGGCGACATTCCAATGGGGGTCTTAAACGCAGTACGGTAAGCCCATAAGGCATCAGTAAGCCTAGACGTCCAGTCTTTCCGATTAGGATTAACTGTTTTCTCTAATATACATTTTATCTCCCTATTGGAAACCTCTACTTGACCACTAGTCTGCGGATGATACGGGGTAGCTACCTTATGTGTAATACCATATTTCTTCATCAGAAGCCTAAAAGGTCCATTACAAAAGTGCGACCCTCCATCACTAATTATAGCTCACGGTGTACCAAAACGTGTAAGTATATTATTTTTCAAGAACTCAATCACAATCCTATGGTCATTGGTTTTACACGCAACCGCCTCAATCCACTTAGAGACATAGTCTACGGCGACAAGGATGTATAGGTTACCAAAAGAATTAGGAAACGGACCCATAAAGTCAATCCCCACACATCAAAGACCTCAACAACTAAAATAGGGTTCAAGGGCATCATGTTCCTACGGGAAATGGTTCCTAATTTCTGGCAACGCTCACAAGTAACACAGTAACTATGGGAGTCTTTAAACAACGAAGGCCAATAGAATCCACACTGCAATATCTTAGCAGCAGTCTTCTTAGCACTAAAGTGACCCCCACAAGCATGATCATGACAAAAGGAAATAATACTGGACTGGTCACTCTCAGGTATACATCTCCTAATAATCTGGTCTGGACAATACTTAAATAAATAAGGATCATCCCAAAAGAAGTGCTTAACCTCGGCTAAAAACCTAGAACGATCTTGTTTACCCCAATGTTGGGGCATTCGACCAGTAACAAGATAATTCACTATATTCGCATACCAAGGTGCTTGGGTAACAAAGAAAAGTTGTTCATCAGGAAACTATCCCTTATAGGAAGGGATCATCAGGGAATCAACAACTAGCCTAGACAAGTGGTCTGCTACTACATTTTCGGCACCCTTTTTGTCTCTAATGTCTGGAGAAAACTCTTGCAACAAAAGTATCCACCTAATCAATCTAGGTTTCGTATCCTTCTTAGACAAAAGATATTTCAAAGCAGCATGATCAGTATATATGACGATCTTAGAACCTAAGAGATAGGGTCTAAACTTGTCTAAGGCAAACACAATGGCTAACAGTTCCTTCTCGGTAGTGGTATAGTTCAACTGGGCATCATTCAGAGTTTTGCTAGCATAGTAAATCACATGAAGTAATTTGTTTTCTCGCTGACCTAGCACAACACCAATAGCATAATCTGAAGCATCACACATGATCTCAAAGGGTAAGTTCCAGTTGGGTGCCTGGACTATGGGGGCGGTAGTGAGTAAAGTCTTAAGCTTCTCAAAAGCCTCTAAACAAGCATCATCAAAGACAAACTTAACATCTTTTGCAAGCAAGTTGCAAAGAGGTCTAGAAATCAAGCTAAAATCCTTAATGAATCGACGATAAAAACCTGCATGCCCTAAGAATGACCTAATATCTCTTACGGTTTTTGGGACCTGTAAAGTCTTGATAAGGTCAACTTTGGCTTTATCTACCTCTATACCCTTAGAAGATACGATATGCCCTAAGACAATTCCTGATCGAACCATGAAATGACATTTCTCCCAATTAAGCACTAGATTCTTTTCCTTACACCTAGTCAACACTAATGACAAATGATGCAAGCACTCATCGAAAGACGAACCAAACACTGAAAAATCATCCATAAAGACCTCTAAAAACTTTTACCATATCGGAAAATATGCTCATCATGCAACGCTGAAAAGTCGCAGGGGCGTTACATAGCCCGAAAGGCATGCGTCTATACGCAAAGGTACCAAAGGGACAAGTAAAAGTAGTTTTTTCTTGGTCTTCTGGGGCAATAACGATCTGATTGTAGCCTGAGTAGCCATCTAGAAAACAGTAATGACTATGTCCAGCTAATCTCTCTAGCATTTGGTCGATAAAGGGAAGGGGAAAGTGGTCCTTCCTAGTGACCTTGTTCAATTTCCTATAGTCAATACAAACACGCCAACCCGTGGTCACTCGGGTCGGGATTAACTCATTGTTATCATTCTGGACTACAGTAATACCGGATTTCTTGGGAACAACCTGAACGGGGCTGACCCACTTACTGTCTGAAATGGGGTAGATAATGCCTGCATCTAACAGCTTAAGAACCTCGGTTCGAACTACTTCTTTCATATTAGGGTTTAGTCTTCGTTGCATCTCCCTAGAAGGTTTGGTATCTTCCTCTAAATATGATGCATACAAACAGTAGGACTTATACCCTTAATGTCTGCTATGGTCCACCCTAAAGCTTCCTTGTTGTTTTGAAGGACGGTCACTAGCCTACTTTCCTGATCACTATCCAAGTCGGAAGCAACAATCACAGGTAAAGTCTCAGACGGGCCTAAAAACACATACTTCAGGGTATCTGGCAATGGTTTTAGGTCCAACTTAGGAGGCTCTTCTAACGAAGGAACGAGGGTAGACTTAGAAACTGGTAGTGGTTCGAACTTAGGTTTCCATCCGTTACTAATGTCTAACAAAGGGGTTGAATCTAACAAAGCATTCACCTCATTAATCACATTATCATCATCGAAATCAATCCCAAAGTGAGCTAGGCATTTCTCTAACGGATCTTCTAACAAAGTGTTTGGTAATGACTCCTCAACTAATGTTCCTATCATGTTTACCTCTTCTATGCTCGAGTCATCTAGTTCAGAGGGTAACTTACTAATATGAAAGACGTTCAGCTCAATAGTCATATTACCAAAAGACAAGTTCATAATACCAGTTCGACAATTAATGATCGCATTGGATGTTGCTAAAAATGGGCGACCTAAAATCACTGGTATCTGGTTCTCTGGGTCAGGGACAGGTTGGGTATCTAGGATAACAAAATCCACTGGATAAATAAACTTGTCGACCTCAATAAGAACATCCTCGATCACACCACGAGGAATTTTAACGGACCTATCAGCTAACTGAAGTGTCATCTGGGTAGGTTTCATATCACCAAGTCCTAGCTTGAGGTACACATGGTATGGAAGTAAATTCACACTGGCTCCTAAGTCAAGCAAAGCTTTCTCAACACGGTATTTACCTATTGTGCAAGAAATGGTAGGGGACCCTGGGTCTTTATACTTAGGAGTAGTGGTATTCTGAATAATGGAACTCACGTGACTAGCTAGGAAGGCTTTCTTTTGGACACTAAGCTTACGCTTTCGTGTACACAAGTCCTTAAGAAACTTAGCATAAGCGGGAATCTGCTTAATCGCATCCAACAATGGTAGGTTGATAGTAACCTGCTTAAAAACCTCCAATATATCATTAAAGTTCGACTCGCTCTTAGTTGGAACTAGCAGCTGGGGAAACGGGGCTCTGGGAACAAAGCCGGGCTCAGCAGGACCCTCATTGGTCTCTTTAGAGACTCTATCAGTCTCCTCATTTTCTGGCTCAGAAGGGTGAACTACAACATGTTCACTATCAGGCATGGCAACCTTATTGTCAACTTTCTTTCCACTCCTAAGGGTTGTAATAGAGTTCACATGATTGTACGATTTCTCTGCTTTAGGATTGGGTTGAGTTTGACTAGGAAACTTACCTTTTTCCCTCAAAGATTCATTTATCTGACTAACCTGGTTTTTTAACTCAGAAATAGCTTGGGAGTTAGCATAACCTATATTTTTACTTTCTTCTATCCCTTGAGCAACCATTAGGTTGATCTTATCAGAGTTTTTAATAAACGAGGCTAGAGTGTCTTCTAAACTGTGATCTTTTTATCCGAAGGGTTCTGAAACTGGGGTTGACCTGAAGAGTTCTTAGCATAACCAAAACCTGGGGGAGGCTGAGAATTACTAGACTGACCTTGATTCTGGCCCTTAGACCAAGAAAAATTAGGATGGTTTCTCCAACCAGGGTTGTAGGTTTCTGAGTATGGGTCAAACTTCTGACGGTTCTCAAACCTAGCGTTGTTATAGACAGCATGGGCTTGTTCTTCACTAACATGACCTTCCCAAAACGAGTTATTGGGCTCTACTCCACAACTAGAGACTTGAGGCTCTAATCCTATCATCAGGTTCAACAAGAGACCTATAATTAGGCTGATTCAATTCCAAAGCTTCTAACCTTCTAGACAAAGCAAGCAAACTTAGCATCTGACTCGAAGCTTGTATCTACCACATTGGTGCTACTTCTATTGACCAAGAGTCTTTTAGGGGGTTCAACACAAGACTCCCACTGTTGGGATTTTTCAGCAATAGCTCCTAAGAAGGTAAAAGCATCATCAGCATTTTTACTGGTGAACTCACCAGCGCACATAGACTCGACCATGGCTTTGGTCGAATAGTCTAAACCATTATAAATAATCTCAACAAGTTTCATCTTATCAAATCCATGGTGAGGACACTGGGATAGGAGATCATTGAATCTCTCTAAAAACCTATAAAGAGACTCTCCCTCTTGTTGCACACTAGCACTAATTTTCTGCCTAACAGCTGCAGTTTTATGCTTAGGGTAGAATTTCATATAGAAAGCAGCAACAAGTTCCTGCCATGTTTCAATGGACTCAGGTGGTAGGTTGTTCAGCCAGGTCTTGGCTTTATCTCTCAAGGAAAAGGGAAACATCTTAAGTTTCAAAACTTCATCAGTGAGGTCTTTTATTCTAACTGTCCCACAGATTTCCTCAAAGTCCCTAATATGAAAATAAGGGTTCTCATCATCTTTTCCTAAGAACATAGGGATCATCTGAAGAATACTAGGTTTTATCTCGAAATTAGCCGTACTGGCTGGCAATTTAATGCACGAAGCTCGGTTGGTCCTAGTTGGGAACATGTAATCTTTCAAAGTTGCCATCGCTGGCACAGCTGAAGTACTAGGGGTACCTTCCTCACGAAGAGACAAATTTTCAAAACTGAAGTTTCCAAAAACGGGGCTCTCAAAAGAAGAGTCTTCGAGCTCCCCGCCTTCACAAGAAGAACTACTAGGTTTATCACTAATCAAACGACCTAGAGTGTTTCTTTTCCAAGCCCGCTCTCTGATAACCTCGGGCATACACTAGAAAAACAAAAGAAAAATAAAAGTACTAAAAGGAAGGGAAGTTCTATGCAAACACAAACAGGCTGACTCCACCATAGCAAACCTACTGATTTCTAACAAACAAAAAGAATGATGGATCCACTTAGATTGTTTCTAGACCAGTTTCTAATCCTTCGAATGGGAATTTGTTACAATTTGAGCAAACCCCTCTGGAATCAATCCGAGTCAAGTAAGTTGAATAGAGGCGAGGGAAGCTGCGTAGAGATTTGATACCCAAGGCCTCACCGTATTCCAAGGCGGCGCAGTCACGCATTCAACTCACAGAAACCATCATGAACTTCGAAGTATGCTCAAAAGAGTAACCAATATTTTTCGAATGATTTTCCTATTAAGCTCGTTACCCTATAGGTCTCGTTCTATTCCAAATTTTAGGTTTAGGTTCGCGTTTGGTTTTGTTTTCCTAAGGCGGACAAGAAAAGAACGGTGATGAAATCTGAACCCTTATCTTGTATGGCCAGTCCTTTCCCTTTACTAGGAAATTAAAGCAGCCGTTTCAAGTCCTCAGCATATATGCAAACGAAGGAATACAGTAACTCGCTGACAGGGGATTCGCGAGTGTTTCGACAAACTTACCTCCCGTTCCAGACGGGGGATGAACCACTGAAGTCGACTCGGGCCACAACTCCAATGTCGTGTACGAACCCGAGGGGCCGAGGTGATATCGTAATCACCGTCCTTCTCTGCAAACAGTTTAATATTTAATACTACCCTTTCGTAGGGTTTAAAAATAAAAGAATGTCCAAATGTCCAAGTCCAAAGTCCAAAAGAAAAGGAAAGTCTAAAAAAAAAAATAATAATAAAATGTCTCTTTTTTTTTCTCTCTTTTATAATAAAAACAAAAAAAAATTCTCCTTTCGCTTTGTCTTTTACTCCAAGTCTTTAAGTATTCACCAAAGCTTTGGCAAAATTTTCTTTTGCTCCCAATTCCAAAATCTGTAAGGAAAAGACAAAAACCCAAAAACGTAAAGAAGAACAAATAAAATAAAAACAAATAAAAACCTAAAAAATCTAAAAACTCTAGCCTAAAGACAAGCCCGCGTCGGCGGCGCCAAAAATTGATGTGACTCAATAATGTTGTAGTAAAAAGGTTCGTTGAGACTTGTGAAAGCAATGGATTTTTAGACTTAAAAAACTTAAAAGTAAAGAAAACTTATTACGAAATTGACTTCAAGATATGAGAAAATAACCAAGACACTGATTCCACTATTACACATGAATTAATGATGGTAAATAATCCAAAACTCTAATTATCTTTTAAGTCCTTTATATCTTAACTCACTAATAATCAAGCAAATTCTCAAACATCAATTGTATCCCTTAAGCATAGATTATCTAAACAAAGCATAACCTATCTAATTGAACCACAACTGATTAGGAAAATTACGCAAACAATTTAAAACTCTGCAAAAGCAGTGATTGAGTGAATTATAATTAAATATTAGAGAAAATGTAATAGTTACCAAATTATTCATGCGTAAATAGCTTCCTCATTGCCTTGGTTGTGAGATAATTAGCACATCATCATGTTGGAAACACGCTCGAAATTCATTATTATTGCTCAAAAATGGTTTACAAATGATGAAAAGGGAGAAATATAATGAAAACCGAGTTTGTAACAGTTATATGTGTTACTGTTTCTCTAAGACCCACGCCTCTGTGTCGCAAACGTTGTAGCAAATAAGTCTGCCTATGTTGTACGACCCTCGGCTGTGAGTCGTTATCACTGTAGAAAAACGACTGTCTTTGCTGGTCTGTTCTTCGTGTTCTTCAGCTATGCAGCAGCAGAAATGGTGACTCTCTGCAACTTCAATTTCTCGCCTCTGTGGTGCTCTAAAACCCTCCCAAACTATCCTCTCACTTACTGATATCCCATCACCTATTTATAACCCAGAAACAACAAAATCTCACGTAATAACTTCACATAATCCTCCATTACTCGGTAGTGAAGAAAAATATTCTCGGGAATATTTTCTTCCCTGATTTGCTTTCTCATGCGCCTGTTGTACACGGAATTTCTCCAGCACGTTTCTATCTAATACCAGTAGCAGTTATGCATGCAATATCCTCACGAAATCTCCTCAACATGGCACAAAAATCCCGAGTATCTTTCCCATACGTGGCTTGCCCTGTTTTCTTCTTGCGAGTTATCCAGCCAAATTCGATCGAAACAAACACCCATACCAGCTTTGTCATATCACGTCTACCCACTAAGTTTCAGGGATTGAATCTCACTAAATCACGTCCGAAATTCGATCGAAAATTCTGCCAGCAACTGTGACTATTTTCCCGCCAATTTCAATTTTCAAAAGATGAAGAAGAAGTGCCTTGAATCCATTTTTCGGGTGCCTTTAACAGCGGGTGCTCTGGGGGTGCCCTCATCCAAAATGAGGGTGCCTTTAGTACTTTTCTCCGGGGTCCAAATAGCACTTTTTGAGCAACTTTTTCCACACAAGTGTATTTCTCCAAAAACACCTACAAACACACAAGCATCAAAATTAGTACAAAAATAGAGCACTAACAATAGAGACATTGAGTACAATTTAGACACAAAAATGTGTCTATCAAGAAGCTGAACCATGAGTGGAAGAAACTGAAGAAACTGTTTCCATGACCGTGGAAGTTTCTCCAGTAATCGAGAATCTTATAGTAGTGCATGAATACCGGAGTGCATGGATTGCTTTTGACCCTCCATTTGATGCATCACTCCCATACCACGAACTGGTTGGTGGACTCAGCGTTCCTATTGGATAATGTCGGCTTGTACGAGGAGATATGGAAGAAATTTGGTCACATCATCGTTATCAGAGATCCCAAGCGTGCTTATTCTTTAACAATGCAAGTAAGTGTTATCTTGCGTGTCGTAAGTGATATATGCACTAGGGCCAGAAGTACTGTCACTCCAGATGTACTCTTTGATTGAGAGTTCAACTTGGAGAATTCTGAGAGACTTGGCTTCAACGTGAAGTGGCTTTATAAGAAGATAAATGCTATTACGGGCTCATGTGAGAATAACATACCCTTTACCAATGACGCTGTGATGGAGAAGGAAGACAAGATTACCAGGCTGACTGAAGAGTTGAACATGGAGAAGGCGGCTTTACAAGTCTTGAAGGATGCAGAGGAGCAAAAGTCTTTCTTTGCTGATTTTCTTTGATTTCTTTTCATAATCTCTTGAACTTCTGAACTTCTGAGAGATGTGAGGTTTTATTTCTGGTTTTGATTGGTTTTGGATAAGTATATTATTGGGGATTTTCTTTGGGTTTGATAGAGATTTTCTTTGAGTAAACCGAATTTTGATAAATTGCTGAATTTAAATTAATGAATGCAAGTATTGCAAACATTTTGGAGAAATTGAAATACAAATGAAAGAAAATTCTAAACACCAAATATTTGGGGTGTTCGTGTCTTGAACATCCAATACCTCGAATATCCAAAACCTTAAACGTCAAAGGCCTTGAGCCAATTCTCGTGTATTACGGCCACAGTCTCCTTGCCGTCCATGTTGATTAATTTGTAGTATCCACCAGCAATAGACTTAGAGATCATAAAAGGTCCTTCCTAGTTGGAGTTCTTTGCAGAATGAAAGTTACGCTTAGTTTCTTTGAGAACTAAATCTTCTTCCTGGAATTTGTTAGACTTGATCATTCGTGTCTTGAATATATTCTGTTGGTTTGGAATTCTTCGTGCAGTGGAATTCCATGTTGTTGAAGTCTTCCAACCTTGCGGCACATGTAGACATTCGTGCAAATGAGAATATTTGGGATACTGTTTGTCGAATTCAGCCATTATTTCAGCAATGACTGCATTAGTGAGGTGTTCGATTCGGAGAGGTTCTGCGTCTAGCCACTTAGTGAAATATTGATGAGGTGAGGTTATCCACTCATAGCATTTTTCAATAGCTAAGTTGTTGGTGGAGTGAAGCCCTCGGACCAAATAAGCATATTTGAAAACTGATGATATGGACATGAGGAGGAATAAGACTTGCATGAGTACGAAACCTTTTGATGAAAGCATTTACATTTTCTTAAGGCTTTTGTGTTAGCTCTATCAGGGCTTTGACCTCCTTCAGATACTCGAATGGTGAAATATCTTCTTTTTCTTCTTCTGAATCAGAGGTTTCTTCAACAAAGAAATGTGCAATTGAAGGTGTTAGGGTTACCTTTCCAGCATGAATCCACGTACGTCCAAGGATCATATCATATCCTGGATCTTCTCGGATTATGTAAAATTTCGTTTATGTCCAGGATAAGTTTATGTTCACCTTGAGAGTAATGTGTCCATAAGCATCTCTGGGTGTTCCTTCATGATCTGTGACTGTTACTGGAGCATGAATGGCTTCTTGTCGTGTGATACCAGCAACTATGAGAGTTTTTAGAGGGATAACATTAACAGCTCAATCAATGCTCGTTTGAATTCGTTTCCCTTGATATAGAGTGTGGTGAGAAGTCCCCAGTCGTACATTTCTTTGCCTGATGTTGAAGGCTCATGAGGCGTCTCCTGAATCAATAAGCGCTTTCCTGACACGATGTGGTTCAATGCAGTAAACATGTCTCCCCTTTGAGATTTTGATAAATATAGCAATTCGCAAACATGCTCGATTAAGGATTGAACTGCTTCCTTGACAGGTAGTTCAGAAAGAGTGCAGGTTCTGACTGGGAGAGGATCTCTGTGGACTCCTTCAGTCCCCAAGTTAAGCTATCCTGATTCAATCTTTTTCTTAAATATGCGTTTTAAGGTTCTGCAATCACTTGTGGGATGGTTGACGAACCTATGAAAGCGACAGTAACGAGGATTTTCCATGGCTTCTTCAGTTGGTTCTTTCTTGACATACGACAACTTGATTGCGCCGTCTTGAACCCAGGCATCTGGCAGTTCAATAACTTCTTCAATAGAAAAGGGGAAGTCAGGTGCCTCTGGATCAGCTTCTGTGTGTTCAGCAGGTTCTTGTGTATTATCCTTCCTTTGCGCCTTTGAAGGAGTTGAGGAAGTATGCTTGCGTTGTGGCTCGTCTTTTCGTTTGCCCTCTTCTGCAACAACGTTTGTGGAAGGTTGGAGGTTGTACTGTTTTTTTATCAAACGTCTGCTACCTCGAGTCTCCCGTGGTTCTTCGGTTTTCGCAGTTTTAACCCTCTCCAGTAAAGCAGGTGCAGTAGTTTCCGATCTCTTAGCCGCTTCATGAAGTTCGGAGAAAATCTGGAACCTAAGATTTTCCAGTAAAGCTCTGTAAACTGGAATCATTCCATTGATGCACAAGTCCACAAGTTGTTGCTCTGTAACATTTGGATCATGGCAGTCCAAAGCTTGAACTCTGAACCTTTTCACATAATCGTTAGGATGTTCGTTACTCCTTTGAAACATCCTTCCGAGATCAGAGAGGGTGATTTGCTCTGAAATGAAGAAATAATTTCTGCATAAAGCATTAACCATTTCTCCCCAACTTTTGATACTTCCTGGCGTGATGTTGTTGTACCAGGTATATACCCTTCCTTTCAGAGACTTTGAAAATTCCTTCAATCGGACAGTATGGTTGTGCTCATGTTCACCCAATGCTTCCAAGAATCAAGAGACGTGTTCTCGGGCATTGCCCGTTCCATCATAAAGGGTGAATGTTGGAGAGGTTTAAAATTTTGGCAGAGGAATCCTTTGCGTAGCAGCAGGGTATGGAGGTTGGTGACGCTGGACAGAAGACGTCTTGTCTTTTCCATGTGTTGATGGTGGATTTTTAACAAAGGTCAAAACCGTAAAATCATGATGCATGTTTTTGACACGGGTTTCAGGCATGCAACGATTCATATTTTACGAAGCCATGATGAACATGTATGTCGAAAGGCCTCCACTAGCTGAGCGTTCGATCCCTGACATTTCATCATGCCCTCTATGTAGAATAACATAATTGGGAGGTTCTCCGTAGATTGAGAGCTTAACGCCTTCAGGACGTCGGTGACACTCACTGTTCCCTGACTACATGAGAGAGACCCCCCTCAACATAGAAGAACGATTGGGCGGTTCTCCGTAGATTGGGAGCATTAACGCCTTCAGGACGTCGGTGACACTCACTATTCCCTGACTATGTAGAGAGACCGTGGATAGACCCAAGCGGTTCTCCGTAGATTGAGAGCATCAACGCCTTCAGATTCCGGCAACACTTGGTGCTATATGACTATGCAACTTTCAGAATGTGTATGACGCTTTAACTGGCTAATATCCTTCTACAATAGATTAATTATACCGTGACATTCACTACTGAATTCGCAAAATGATCTATTTTTGCTCCTATTCCATGGTCGAATCCACGGCCTGATCTCATGGAATGGAAATAAACAATTATCTTTTGCTCCGATTTCATGATCGAATCCACGGCTTGATCTCATGGAATGACAATAAAAACCTATGTTATCTCGTTACTACGATTTCTTGATCGAATCCACGACTGATCTCATGGAATGGTAATAGGTAATTTTATTATTATTCTGAATTCATGGTCGAATCCACGACTGATTTTATGAATTGATAATAAAACAACTACTCATTTTTATTGCTCATTTTCATGAATTATTCTCCATTGAATTTCATAAACTAATAATAAATACTCAACAACTGGGCATCTGGACCATCGCTGAGTAAGCCCCACAAAAATGGTGCAAGTGTACTCGACAATGATGCACGACTGAGCACCTGGATGCACAAACGTGCATTTAAAAATATGGACAGAGGAATCCTACGCAAAACAGAAGAAAATAATAAATAATAATAAAATAATAAGAGGCGTCATGGGCCGGGCCCACCGGCTGGCCGGCCGTGCCCTAGCCGTGGCCGGTCCCATGCCTCTTCCATTATTATTCCCTATTTTTGTTATTTTCATGAACTCATGAAAGCTCCTTGATTTTAGCAACTTTCCTTGTTTGATCAAAACTCATGGATTCTCCGTAACTTCACGGATTCATGAAAAATAATATTAAAAATAGGGAAAGGTGTGCGGGCAACCTAACCGGACGGCCATGCCCAAGCCGTGGCCGGTCCCACACCTTAAAATCCCTAGATTTTTATAATTATTATTTCCCAATTTCATGAAACTCCTCAGTTTCAACGAAACTCATGGATTCTCCATAATATCACGGTTTCACGAAAAATAATAATATAAAATTAGGGAAAGTGTTGTGGGACCGGGCAACATAGTCGTCCGGCCATGCCCTAGCCGTGTCCGGTCCCACACCTTGCAATCCCTAGTCTTTCATAATTATTATTTTCCTCAATTCATGAAACTCCTTGGTTTGAGCAAAAATCATGATTTCGTCGTAATTTCTCAAATTTTGCTCGAATCATGAAAAACCAAAAGCCAACATGGTCACACGACCATCTAGCCTCTCACGACAATTTTAAATGTTAAAATACTCTTATTTTAATATTTACAAAATATTGATCAGTTGAGCATACATGCTCATTCCAACAAAAATCAAGAATTTCAGTCAAGATGAAACTCTTCTGAAAATTCACAATGTTGCTCGAACGCACATCAAAAAATACTGAAACTCTCAGTACGGAAACACGAACACCATGGTAACATGTGCATGCCTTCTTGACCGACCAGGGTCATCCCTAGGGCTCGCACAAAGCCGGTCCCACACGTTTTCATAATTCTGACCTAATTTGCTCAATTGCTCACACTGGGCCCAAATTCTTTCCAACCAACTTGGGGATTGCTCAAACAACCAACATCTGGTCCCGTGACCACCAAGAGCGGGTCTCATGCTCTCTTGGTCGGTCCCACACTCTTTTAATGACTGGGTTTTATCGCCTAATGTTGAATCGAGCAATATTTCAATAAATGATGAAACCGACATTTAATCATCATTCTTTCACCAACTCTCCAACTGAGGACTCTGGTTCATGCTCACTCGAGCACTGGGCACCACATGGACACCCATCGTCCCATGTGGTCCCCCTTTATCACTCATGACCTATTTTCAGCGATTCATCAATTAACAGATAATTGATCTGAAATTAGGGTTTCGAATAAATGTTCCACGAATCATCATTCTGAGCAAGATTCAAACACTAATGAATTTATGTTTATTCAGCAACCAACATCTCAATTAATCATATAATATTTGGTAATCTACCAATATTTTATTATTGGGTCACGTCACCAATAAATAATTCGTCGAATTGGGCAATACTTGCTCAGTTGCTCAAATATTGATCCACCTATCAATAATCAGTAATTTGTCGAATTGAGCAATACTTGCTCAGTTGCACGTCAAATTATCAATAATCATTAATTTGTCGAATTGAGCAGTAATTGCCCAGTTGCTCGTCAAATTCTCAATATTCAATAGTTCACCGAATTGAGCAATACTTGCTCAGTCGTTCAAATACTGGTCAGTAATTCATCACTGAATCTACAATATTGACATCATTTCAGAGAACTACATGTTCCATCCATGAATCGTTGAGCATTCATCACTCATGCTCGATTCAACAAAACCTAGACTCACCGTCTAATCAGTTAACAACTGACTAATTAATACATGTCTGTCATGCAGACTCCACGATTCATGAGACATCAATCACGTCAAATTGGGGGATACCAACTAGGGTTTTGGTATGGCGGCCTACAACACGTGGATTCATCCACAACGAGAAATGTGAGTAAGTCGTGTCAGTTGTTGAAGGAGTTAGCAAAGTAGTGGGTAAATGATCAACCAAGTCTCCGCACAATCTAGAACTGGTTTCACCATGATCTCCCACTTTCCCACTCTTTCACTCAAGAAACCGTCACACTTACAGGGATCAAGGTGTTCACGACTCTGACAATATAAATAAGTCTCTGAATCCATGATTGAAAACAACGAATGATCACTAGCTATCAACAATTGTCGAATTTCTCGAGTAACTACTCTCAAGAATTCATCAATCTATCAGAACTTATTCGAACTCATCAGTTCACCAAAAATTGCAGAAACCTTCAATACATCCATAATCCTTGATCATCACTGATCCCACACAATTCTCAGCTTCTCTCCTACAGATCAACCCATCTCCCTCTTTGCGACCAAATTGACTCTGGAACGGCCATTGACTTGGTTTAGGCCGGAGCCCTACAGATTGATCTCTCGAATCCAAGTACTCCTTTTGCAGTGCATCTGTGTGAGGTTAAACAGTTTGCTCGATTGAGGAGTCTCAGCAACACGCTCGTCTCTTCACTTCCTTAAAAAACCAGCGAATCGTTTTTCCCCATCTACAGATTGGCGACCACAGTGGGAGATTAATATTGCAATCTCAACTTCAACAAAATGGTTGATATTAGGTTAGGTTCAGTTACAAATCCTAACACAAACAACGCTAGCATTAACAACAACGATGGTACTCTAGAAACCACTCCTGCTTCCAACATCAGTGTTGTTGATACTACTCCTCCTCAAACCAACATCAAAAATCATCCTCTCTTTGGCCGACATCCTGAGGAATTCAGAGAGAATCCTCCTACCATAGCTGATCTCATGAAGGCACAAGAGACTCTTGCCAAAAATCAAACTGGCATGGCTGCAACACAGAAGGAGCTATGCAATTATCTCAAAACTCTCACTGACTAGATGTCAGAAAAAACTCAGGAAAAGAGAAAAGTCCAAGAAGCAGCTTCAACCGTCGATCCAGAAGTTGTCTCAGTCCATGTAGTCGACGATGTAAAGTCCACAAAGCTGCAGAGAAACCAACATCAAAGGAGCCCGCCGGTTTCATCACTTGTGAAGATCTGGAACACTGCATGGAGGACCGTGGGAAAGGAACTACACCAATTGTCCACCGTCATAAACCTCCGTACCCTGCTGCTACACAAAAGATCCCTCTCCCAAAAGGCTACACCAACATTCATGTTGTACAACGGAACGGGGAACGCTCGAGAACATGTCTCTCGGTTCCTAGAAGCGCTAGGCGAACATGAGCACAACCATGTCGTCCGTTTGAAAGAATTTTCAAAATCTTAGACGGGCCGAGCGTACACGTGGTATAATAACATTGCACCAGGAAGCATCGGAAGTTGGGGAGAAATGGTCAATGCCTTCTACAGGAAATACTTCTTCGTCTCGGAGCAGATTACTCTTTCTGACTTAGTAATGATAACTCAGAAGAATACTGAATACCCGAACGAATATGTGAATAGGTTCAGGGTTCAAGCCTTGGATTGCCATGATCCGGATGTCACCGAACAACAACTGGTGGATTTGTGCATCAATGGGATGATCCCTGTCTACAGAGTCCTACTGGAAAATCTCCACTTCCAGACTATCACATAACTCCATGAAGCAACCAAGCGATCAGCAACTACCGCGCATGCTTAACTGAAAGAGAAAGACCTAGACTGAGAACCTCGTGATACTCATCGTCTCTTCAACAGACAATACAACCTCTAACCTTCCATGAACGTTGTTGCCGAAGGAAGCAAAAGGAAATCCGAAGCACCACAGCAGAAGCATACTTCTTCAATCTCTCAGGATCCTTCAGAAGCGCAAAGAAAGGATAACCAATCCTGAAATGCACAAACCTCAACCCTGCATCAACAAACGAGGAAATGATCAGAAAAATTCAAACTTCTCTCTTCTTATTGAAGAAGTGATCGAGTTACTGGAAGTCTGGATTCAAGATGGTGCAACCAAATTGACATTCATCAAAAGGTTTCGCATTTAGGCAAGTCTCATTCCTCCCATATCCTCACATGTTATTCTAGCATGGGGACTCAATTCTGCTAGCATCTTTGTTATTGCAAGACGCTGTGAGTGGGTAATTTCACCTCCGTAATATTTTACCAAGTGGTTGAATATGATACCTCTTCTAATCGAGCATCTCACCAAGAAATTCACTACTGAGAGATGACGGAAGCATGGCAAAGAACGCTTTGAGCATTTCTCCATAGAATTGCAGGAATGTCCACGGGTGCCACAAAATCATAAATATTTGATGTCTGCACAAGTATTGAATCCCACTATCGCAGCGGAATGCTGAATCAACAGAAGATACACGGGCCAAGACGATCAAGCCTAAGATATTCGACGCTTCAACGCTCAAGCATCCAAGAATTCCTCAAATTGTACTCCCAATCAAAGAGTACACCCTTTTCATTAGCGTCTATGGATTCAGCACAAATATCTCGACGATGACACGCTGATTCAACACCAAAACGATCAATCGATAAGTTTTCACTATCCCATGATAAGACTTCTGGATCAGATGCAACATCATTCATTCGTCAATGGATGCTACAAACTCCTTCAACTCTGTTAAGTGAATGAGGGATGCACTGGATCTTGTTGCCCCCGGCAACAAACACGCATGAACCATTTTACGAAGTATGAGCCCGGATAACCCAAAGTCTCGATAGTTAGCTCTCGGTCTTCTGAACCTCTCTACATCACAAGCCCCTGCACGACTTGGGAATTTCCTACCTTCACCAACCACATCCAGAATGGAGACTGTCGTTGTTATCTGCCACAACAACATCGATTCCCTGACGAAGCCACTTCACAGTAAAGTCATATTCAGGAGAATTTAGGTTGAAATCCTAGTACACCTCCATCTAAGGAATGCTCAACTCACCAATTGGGTCGTGCATGTAAAGGCTCACTGGATGGAAGAGCAAAGACTATCATTTTCGGTCTCTGGAGCAACTCCAACCATAGTATCGGCATCAACAAGGACATGTGGAGGAACTCCATTCATGGTCTCAGCATCAACAAAAATTTCTGGAGAAAATTCAATTGTGATCTCATCAGTCTCAGGCGCAACATCCAGCTTCATCAACTATCCATCCTCTGAAGCGTTACTCTATGGATCGTACTTCTTCAAGCCCTAATGATTCATATCAAGATTTTTAGACCTGAAAACATGGTAACATGAATGTCTTCCCAAAGCTTACACGACAGATGGGCACAAACCAAAGTCTTCTACAAGATGTTCTCATCGCCTCCACAAAAGAGATACAACACATTTCAGGCCATGGGTTTACAAAAACGTACCAATGGGTGAGGAATGGGACAATTCCTCCTCAACAAAAGATGTTCGTCTATGTCTCTTATACAACATACCAAAAGGGTGCATCAATCGGACATACGAGCTGAAAGATATGGCTTTTACCATCAGGTCTACGAAATCTAAAACAATTGTACGGGATTACAAATTACAAATGTGCACGCTTCGTTGGCTGACCTCTACAACTCCAAATTGAGTGATTCTTTTCTCATGTGATAACTCAGTCTCTTAGCTTCAAAATTTGGGTCAAGCATCGAATTCCGACGTCGTATGAGGTTCCTACAGTTTCCAGAGCATACAACATGCAGGCAGCAATTCTTAGACGGGATTCATAAATTCCACATCGGTGTACACCGGGTCATTCCGCTAAGTCTTTCATCAAGGTACCTCCAACTTCGACCACCTAGGTATTTACATCAATTTTTCTAACTGGGTTCTCTATCTAGGTCTTGCCAGAAGAAGGGAAAACGAAAAGAGGGATTTAACAAAATACTGGGGACTGACGGTCCACTGATCATGGCGATAAGTCTCACAATCCAAGACTCGTGACACCAGACTCTCATGTGCTGATCATTCATCATAAAAGGAATGCTGCCACCGGGACATGCAATCATGGTCATTACATCACCCCCTCTTGAGACCAACCTCAGTGATGGTCCCGTGACCAGGGTTTCAGAAGTGATGTTTCTACGACTGACAGAAACAAGATGGTGTTGCAATCACCATGATCATGTATCAATCAAGGGGTCCTGATCTCAAATGAATCAATGACATCAAAATCCTTCACCAACCGTTCAAGACACAAGCGAATGGTCTAAAGACACAACAAGAGTGTTTTACAACAAGCCCGTCTAAGATAATTTTATGATGCCTTGTATAATACGACGAACTGGGAGAAATTGGTGAAGAATCTAGGGATGGGTCATATACCATTCTCTTCATATGGATGTCCTCTACAACATATCCAAAATTCACAGCAATCGGAGAAACGAACAAAGAGATGTGGCCAAAACATTGGACAACATACAATCTGAAAAAGTTCTGAAAGTCTCCTGGAAGTATACTGTTTCGCCTTTTTCAGGCCCTAAACATGCTCAAAACTCAAAAGCTTCCTTTCAAAAGCTTGGAAATTTTCTGGGCTTGAAGATACATATGCAGATCGCGAAATTCCAATTCCGGACGAAGATTATATAGTGTTTTCACTAAAAGGCTGAAGTCTGAAATTTTCTGGTAACGTATTTCAGCAAAATTACTCATATACTCACATGGATTCTCATTCATTCATTCACAAATCAACAAGTTCATACTTCTATAAAGAGACTACAGTAGATATACTTACTATGGGAGTCTCTAAATCATTTGAAGGCTTAGCAACGCCGAAATCTCCATCGGAAACGCCGCTATCTCCATTCGGTTCGGGATTTCGGGAATTCTCCATATTATCATGTCCCAAAGAAGAGCATGCTTCGTCAACATGATGCTTATCTACAATGATTTCCTCCTGGGTACATCGAAAATAATTATTATTATTTCATTCAATGCGATGCCACGATCACCTGCACGAAAGAGATACTTACATCGACTTCTTCATCAGTGTTGGATTCCTGAATTGTTTGTCTGGGAAAAAGTTGAAGACCGTCATGGAGCAAAAGTCTGAAAATAAATAACAAACCTTGGTCTCGTGATCCTAATTGCATGGGAAGGGAAAAGTCATGACACAAGGAGCGCTAACAACTCACCAAAGAGACGGTTGGGGACTGCACGTCATCATGTAGTCCTTACTGCTGGGTTCTCCGCTCTCGTAGACTTTCTTCCATTTCCGTGGAGTCTGCATTTATTCAGGATCTCACTATTCGATCATCCTGTGGTAAAGCTAATGAAATAACCAGAAGTACAACTCAGTATGAAGGATCTCTCACCATCACTCAGAGGTCCCAGAAGTACCATTTCTTAAAGTTGCATCCGTAGAGATGTCATCTCTGGAAACACCATCTTTGGAATTATCATCATGGGAGTCAGTCATTCTGGCAAAGTGGCTACTTCGGCACATAGTACATACGAAGCGCAAGATTCGACAAAACAATGAATCATGGAATAAAAGTGCTCACAACAGCGTCTACAAAAATGGTAACCATCCAACTCTTACCTATTTACAATTTCACTAGCAGTGATTACAATCTCGAGAATTTGTTCGCTCCTTCAAACCTGCAAAGACGAACACAATTTGTTATTCAAAACCATAACGTGATTTTCATAAAACTGTCAACAATTCACATTATTTTCATCGTGTGAGCGACTCCCACCGAGTGAACACTCATTGATTTTGTGCATACACTATCAGATCACAAAATCCATACAAACAGTATTTTATCAAAAATTGCTTACTTCTAGCAATTGCGGAAAATCAAAAATTTAATTTCACATAAATTTTCATTGTGTGAACATTCACTGATTTTTCAAAAATTGGACAAACGTCCATTCTACAATTGTGAAAACTCACATACAGACATTATCTCACCGTGAATAATTGTCTACTTTCAACAATTGTTCAAAATCAAAACATCGATTTTACAAAAATATACGTCTTAAACGTGAAACTCATGTAACTTTGAAAATATATGTATATATTTTTGCTCCCTCTCACGAGCATCCACCTTTGAAACGAGAGTTTATTCCCTTTTGGAAATCTCACATATTTAAAAAATAAAATTTTGGCTTCCGTGAAAGCGCATAGACAAAATTTGTATCATTAGACTCAGGTCTATTTTGTTTGTTTCTTAAACTAACAAAGAACGAGCGTTTGTTCCTAAAACAAGGATTTCTTTTTGGGCTCGGGCCCGCAAACGCTAAACCAACCAGAACTGAACCTCCGGGCGTCCAAATCAGCAGTGCCTCATCTCTCCATGCTCACGGGATGACACTCTATCATATTATCAGGGTCCTTACCTCGATATTTTCTCGTATGTAACACCACTGGAGCGAATTAGGGATTCTGAACATACCTTTGTAGACTGAGTTCAACCACCAGTCTCATCGACTGAAAATCACCATTTAATGCATACTGCGGAACATAATTGTCCCTCACTAAGAAGGGGACTTAATGTTGATGGTGGATTTTCAACAAAGGTCAAAACCGTAAAATCATGATGCATGTTTTTGACACATCTTTCAGGCACGCAACGATTCATATTTTACGAAGCCATGATGAACATGTATGTCGAAAGTCCTCCACTAGCTGAGCGTTCGATCCCTGACATTTCATCATGCCCTTTATGTAGAATAACATAATTGGGCGGTTCTCCGTAGATTGAGAGATTAACGCCTTCATGACGTCGGTGACACTCATTGTTCCCTGACTACATGAAAGAGACCCCCTCCACATAGAAGAACTATTGGGCAGTTCTCCGTAGATTGAGAGCATTAACGCCTTCAGGACGTCGGTGACACTCACTGTTCCCTGACTATGTGGAGAGACTGGGGATAGATACAGGAGGTTATACGTAGATTGAGAGCATCAACGCCTTCAGATTCCGGCAACACTTGTTGCACTCTGACTATGCACCTTTCAGAATGTGTATGACGCTTTAACTGGCTAATATCCTTCTGCAATAGATTAATTCTGCCGTGACATTCACTGCTGAATTCCCAGAATGATCTATTTGTCGAATTATCAATAATCATTAATTTTTCGAATTGAGCAGTAATTGCCCAGTTGCTCGTCAAATTCTCAATATTTAATAGTTCACCGAATTGAGCAATACTTGCTCAGTCGTTCAAATACTGGTCAGTAATTCATCACTGAATCTACAATATTGACATCATTTCAGATAACTACATGTTCGATCCATGAATCGCTGAGCATTCATCACTCATGCTCGATTCAACAAAACGTAGACTCACTATCTAATCAGTCAACAACTGACTAATTAATACACGTCTGTCATGCAGACTCCACGATTCATGAGACATCAATCACGTCAAATTGGGGGATATCAATTAGGGTTTTGGTATGGCGGCCTACAACACGTGGATTCATCCACAACGATAAATGTGAGTAAGTCGTGTCAGTGGTTGAAGGAGTTAGCAAAGTGGTGGGTAAATGATCAACCAAGTCTCCGCACAATCTAGAACTGGTTTCACCACGATCTCCCACTTTCCCACTCTTTCACTCAAGAAACCGTCACACTTACAGGGATCAAGGTGTTCACGACTCTGACAATATAAATAAGTCTCTGAATCCATGATTGAAAACAACGAATGATCACTAGCTATAAGCAATTGTCGAATTTCTCGAGTAACTACTCTCAAGAATTCATCAATCTATCATAACTTATTCAAACTCATCAGTTCACCAAAAATTGCAGAAACCTTCAATACATCCACAATCCTTGATCATCACTGATCCCACAAAATTCTCAGCTTCCCTCCTACAGATCAACCCATCTCCCTCTTTGCGACCGAATTGACTCTGGAACGGTCATTGACTTGGTTTAGGCCGGAGTCCTACAGATTGATCTCTCGAATCTAAGCACTCGCTTTGCAGTGCATCTGTGTGAGGTTAAGCAGTTTACTTGGTTGAGGAGTCTCTGCAACACGCTCGTCTCTTCACTTCCCTAAAAAACCAGCGAATCGTTTTTACCCATCTACACCACGATCCTACAAAAGGCGTTTCAGGTCTTCACGAGTGATAAAACTGGATGGTTCTTTCGCTGGTGGATTGTATGCAGCCTTAGGAACTTCCTCATCATCTACTACATGGATCGGAGTGACTTCGGGATCAGCGTCTGAAGACGTTTCTTTAGATTTTCCTTTCTCCTGAGTTTTCTCTGACATCTTTTCTGTAAGAGTCTTGAGTTAATTAAATAATTCCTTCTGAGTAGTAGCCATGTCAGTCTGATTTTTGGAAAGAGTCTCTTGCACCTTCATGAGATCGCCTATGGTAGGCGGATTTTCTCTGATTTCTTCAGGAGACCGACGAAAGAGTGGATTGTTGATGGCACCAGTGCCGTCACTTTTAGGGGTGATCACTGGAGCACCATTGATTAGAGGAGTAGTGGTGGCAGGCTGCGCCGGAGGAGTGGTAGTGGCAGGTTGCGCCGGAGGAGTGGTAGTGGCAGGTTGCGCCAGAGGAGTAGTGTTGGCAGTACCACTAGAGCTTGCGATATTAGAGTCGGGTGTTGAACCCGGATTGGTAACTGAACCAGACCTAAGACCGACCATCTTTGTGAGAATTGAGATTGCAACCGAGAGAATGATCTCCCACTGTGGTTGCAAATATGTAGATGGGGCAAAACGAGTTGCTGGTTTTTACGGAATTGAGGAGACGACCGTGCAGAGGCAACTCCTTGAACCGAGCGAACTGTTAAACCTCACACAGATGCACTGCAAAAAGTGAGTGCTTTGAATTCGAGAGATCAATATGTAGGACTCCGACCTAAATCAAGACAATGGTCGTTCCAAAGTCAATTCGGTCACAAGAGAGGATGGGTCGATATGTAGGAGGTAAGCTGAGAAATGTGTGAGATCAATGGTGATCGAAGATAGTGGATGTGTTGTGTATTCTGCGTAAAGGAATAAGATAAGCTCTGATTGATTGAATTCGCTCTGTTGAGAGTAATTGCTCAGACGTTGAGTTGTTAATCTCGTGTTGTCTGTTTTTATGAAAGATTTTCTTGTATTCAATCATGATTCAGAGACTTATTTATATTGCTAGAATTGTAAAACACCTTGATCCCATGAAGTGTGACAGTTGCTGGAGTCAAAGAGTGGGGAAGTGGAAATCGTGTTAAAACCAGTTGCTCATCGTGCGGATACTTGGTTGATTTTCTACCCACTACTTTGCTAACTCCTTCAACTGATTGCACGAATTGCTCACATTCTCATCGTGTGTATGAACACACGTTCCGCAAACCGCCAGATCAAAACCCTAGTTAATATCCCCCTATGTGACACAATTGATGTCTCGTCATTGTGGAGTCTGCAAGGCAGACGTGTATTTAGTTAGTCAGTTGCTGACTTCGTGGGACGATGAGTCCTTGCATTGCTGAGTCGAACAAATTTTCTGGGACTCATGAATTGAACGTGTCTGTTGATACATAAGTATAATTTTCGAATAAATGTAGATAGTTAAGGTGAACAAATACTGTTCACTTGATAAATTGTTGAATATTGATAGTTGAACCAATATTCCTTAGTCTGAGCAAATATTGCTCATTTGAACGGATGTTGCTCGTTTGATGAATTATTGGTAACAGGACCAAATAGAATATTAACTTAAAATACTGGAACCGAGTATTATAATGTTGATCACGGGATCAACATAAAATTATTAGTGTTTGAATCTGCTTAGAATTATGTTTTGCAGAGCTTCGGATTCGAAACCCTAATTTTGATCAATTGATGATTTATTGAAAATTAACCATTGAGTGAAAGAGGGACCGGCTACATGGGATGATGGATCGACCATGTAGCGCCCAGATGCTCGAGTGAACAAAATACCAAAGTCTCTTGAAGACCAGTTGGTGAAAAGATGATTAAATGCTGGTTTAATCATTTATTTCAAACAATGTCCGTCTGAACCTTAGGTGATAAAACCTAATAAATTATGAAGAGATGAAGGACCGACCAAGGGGTCATGAAATCGACCCTGGTTGGTCAAGGGATCGACTGACGATCGTTTTGTGAAATTCCAAAATTGTTTGGAAGAGTTTGAACCTAATATGACCAAATTAGGTCAAATGATGAAAGTATATGGGACCGGCCTCTTGCAAGCAAAATAGCCAACCTTGGTCGGTCAAGGTAATATGCTCGTGTCGCCAAAATGCTCGCGTCTCAGTCCTGAGAATTTTGATATTTTCTGGTGTGTATTTGAGCAATCATTTGAGAAAATATGAAGAAATCAAGGTTTTTGCTCAAACTGAGGAAACTTCATAAGATGAAGGAAATAATAATAATAAAATGAAGGAATCATGAAGTGTGGGACCGGTTATGGCCAAGGCATAGCCGACCGGCCAATAAGCTTATCTCATGGCACTTTTTCCTAATTTTATATTATTTTTCATGATTTTAGGGAAATACCATGAAATCAAGGAGTTTGTTGAAATAAAGGAGTTTTCCTTAAAGTGAAGGAGTTTCCATGAGATGAGGGAAACAAATAAAAATAATAATAATAAAATAAGGGCATGTGGGACCGGCTGACTAGGGCATGGACGGCTAGGGCCCGGTCCCGTGAGTTTTCCCTAATTTTATTTATTAGTTACATGATTTGAAAGAAACATCATGAAATCAAGGAATTTCATGGGATGAAGGAAATAATAATAGAATAATAAGGAATGTAAGGTGTGGGACCGGCCACAACTAGGGCATGACCAGCCGGCTAGTAGGCTTGGTCCCGCACACCTTTCCTAATTATTTATTATTTCCTTGATGTGAAGGAAACACCATAAAACTGAGGAGTTTCCTTTAAACGAATGAGTTTTGTTCAAATAAGGGAATTTTCATGAGATCAAGGAAAATAATAAAAATATGATAAAATATAAAATTAGGCGTGGGACTGGCCACGACACGACCAGCCGGCCGGTGGGACCAGTCCCCCACCGCCTTGATTAATATTTTATTATTTATTATTTTCTTCCTATTTTGCATAGGTTCATCGTTCCTTCAGATTTTGGAATGCTCGTTCGTGCATTCAGGTGCTCGTTAGTTCATTATTGCTGAGTACACTTGCACCATTTTAGTTGGGGCTTACTCGATAGTGGCTCAGAAGCCCGTACGTTGAATATTTATTACCAACCCATGGAATTCTGCTGGAAAAACCATGAATTGAAGTAACGAAATATTATGAATAATGTAGAATATTTTTCAGGAATTCAGTTAATGAATCTGATAATGTAGGAATAATTAATTGATGACTCTATACTAGTACGGTCGTCTTGTAGCATTAATTATTCAGGAACTGAGTGATATGAGCTTGTTGAAGCGTCATATTTCTTTTATATAGTCAGGGAAAACATTGTTACATCCTGAAGACGTTATTGCTCTATACTAGCAGGAAAGCTGTGTAGAAGCCGTCCAATCTTTCGATTCTATATAGAAGTAATTATTGAAATTGCTCAGTATTCATGAGATATGACGTTGCCTCAGCTGAGAGACTACACATCTACATATACTCTGAGAGACAATATTCTCAGTCAGAGATTCTTGTGGCATGAGCTTTCATGCTTCGATAAGAGACATGAGTCTCAATACTCATCTGATTGTTGGATCAGGAACACGTATAATTATGGTTTTACGATTTTATCCCTTGTCGAAAATCCACCATCTACATAATGTTTATGTGTTTCCTTTTTAGAATCAATTATATTCTCCATTTATCCTTTTAGCTTTGTCATTACAACTGAATTCAGTTCAAGTATATAGAGAGGAATATAGAATGGAGATGACGATTGATGGGTGTCTATAGATGATATAATCAGAAGAATAGAAGATGTTGAGTTGTTTATTTTAAGTGATGTTGAGATTCATTATATTTCTTTCCCCCTTTTTTAATTCATTTTGAATTGAATTTAGGGTTTTGAGTTGTTTGATTGTTAAAGTCTTCTTTGGATCGATGATGTTCAATTGAATCAATTTCATGATTTGGGTTTTGTTTTGCTGAATTGATTGACTAGTTGCGGTCTTGTAGATGTTGTACTACTATCCAAGATAGTCTATCTTAGTGAATTAATGCTTTCTTTCGTATGAGATGTGACTGTAATTAGTCTTGTTGAATGGCACTGAAAGTTCGTCTCATTCTCATTCTTTTATGGGATTTATGTTTGGTGGTGTACGGTAGTGGAATTTGTTAACCTTATGAACATATTAGGGCATTTTAATTAATCTAGTTGAATGTGAAAAGACGAGGGTACCCAAATATACCTCAATCTAAAACTTTTCCACCTATAAGTCCTTTCTCCGAAAGTGATTGTCTATGGACTGAGTCGAGACAATACAACTAATTGGTTCACACTTCGTGTGATCGTCTACGGATACGAGATCGAGACATTACCACAACAAGATAACTTGTGTGATTGACTATGGATACAAGATCGAGACAATACAACAACGAAGTATGATTACTTGATAATAGGTTCAGACTTAACCAAACACAATAGGATTGCTATCAAGTAAATATGAATTAATATTTGTGTATTTTACTTCTAATTATAATAAAACAATTATAATTGCAGAAATAGAAAAGCAAAAGACACAACAAGATTTTTTTAACGAGGAAACCGCAAATGTAGAAAAACCCAGGGACCTAGTCCAGAATTGAATACTCTCAGAATTAAGACGCTATACAAAATCTAAACCAACTTCGTATAGTTGAGACCAAGCAACTAAACCTATAGTTCACCTAGTTCCCTCAGTATCCCTGCGCCTCCAACTTGTAATAAGTCACGCACTTGGAACAATTCCTTTGGTTCGTATTCCAAACAGTAAAGGAACAATAAATCTGTTCGGTAACAACTCTTTTCAACCAAGTGATATGAGTTTGACAAAAGACTCTTCTGTTTATCTCAATAAACTCCTTTGTCAGGTTCTTAGATCTATCTTTTAGCAACTACCAAAGTAATTTTCTGGATTATGCAATCAATACTCTTAATCAGAAAGAATTGTATTGATTTCGATCTACTCAACTAATCAATCAAGGTTATCACAAAGATAAACCGATTATAGTTGGATCCCCAGCCGATCAAGTTTTATGCGCACCAAAGATTATGAACTCAAATAAGAAATCTTCTTTGTTTTCAAATCTTCTTTGTTTTCAAATCTTCTTAGATCTTCAATAAACACCTGCACACAATCAACTTGAATTTCTTGTGATCAATCACACACATAACGGAGTCTGTTAACAACGGATTATCACAAGACGTCTTTAGATCTACAAACAGTTCTAAAGATCCCCGTCGACACTTCGATCTAGTTTGAGTGAATCTTATATCAGAAGAGAAGATTCTCAAGCATAAACAAACTAAGTGCAATCAAAGTTCAACAACTGTTAGTCAATCAAATCAATCGAAAACCAATAATAAACTGCAATTATCTAGTTTCCCACCAACGGTACTCGTAGAGCTTCCCAATCCCAAAGAAGTCTTTAAAACGAGCGGTCGTAAGAGATTTCGCCTAATTAAGGTACTTCCTCTCCGAATAGATGGCTCCACCAGTAACAACACAACTAGGTAGTTTTGCTGGCTCTGAGGATTAGTTTGCTTGAAATGCAAACTTCAATATTTATAGACCAAGGAAGTTTGGACACCAAGGAATTTCCAAAACCGAATATTCTCAAAGATGTGCAATAAACGCCAAAATGGGTTTTCATAATTCCTGGAAATGCACTATCCAAATATTGACCGAAATCTCAGTAGAAAATCTCCAATTAGTAAATGCACATTACTAATTTTTATTTTCTAAACATATGCATTTAATTTCTGGAAATTAAAAGCATATAAAAACTAAAAACCTTAATTAAAAGATTCTCAATTTATTTCGATCCGGGATTCTCCTTTAGTTATTAAGGAATATCTTTGAACAATAAAACATAAGAGTTACTGCACATGTTCAAAGTATGTCGACATCTTTACTTTGTAAATATTTTTTCATATTTACAATCTTGGAACCGATTTGCCACACTTCAAAACAAGTTTAGAATTGGTTCATCTGACTTCCAAGAACTATGTTTTTTTTTTTTTTTTGCTAAATCACAAATTTTATTAAAATTAAGGCAAAAGCCAAGACAAAAGTTTACAAGACTAAAATTAGCACTAAATTGTTATAGGACAAAAGCAAACTGATTTATGTAAACATGAATTAGCATAAGCTAAGATAAGATACTCCTTGCATTTCTATTCTCTTCAGGAAGTGTGGCCTCCCAGAATGTATGATTCTCTCTCCAGCTTTCAATACTACTCCTCTTTGTGCTAAATTGTTTGTTGTGAAATTTATCTCTTTGGGGCATTGAGAAAATGTAACTGTTGCTAATTTCATGCTTGCTTTCTTCCATCTTGACAGATATACCAAGGTAGTTTAGTGCTTTTGAAGCATTCAATCTCAGTAATTGAATCTGACTGAATAATTATATTAGTGCATTCAAGAAAAACTGCCCATTCAAGTGCACAGAGTATTGCATATTCCCCTGCAATGGAAGATGAAGCAACACCAATTCCACCTGTAAGAGTGCCAATTACCTGACTGTTGCAATCCCTTGCAATCACACCCAAGCCTGCATTCCCTGGTTCTCCAAATGATTTACCAGCACATCAAAAAAGAGTAACACCATCTGCAGGAGCAGTCCAGTAATTTTCTTTGATGCAGTTGAACTTGATGCTTCCGTCACCAATTTTAAAAAAAGATAGTATTTGAGTGTCATAGTTTTGGCTCCATTTATTACCTTTCATTCTATGGCTCCCTTCCTGTATGAGTTTGTAAATTCTGCATTTGAAACTTTTGTTGTGAGGCTTCATTTCTTCAAATAAGATTTTATTTCTTTGAAACCAAATCTCCCTCATGGTTGCACATGCAGCTGTTAACCATATTTCTCTTACAATGGGACTTTTGCTTTTTGCAGCTGAACAAATATCTTCAAAAGAAGTTGGTTTTCTGAAACCAAAAATTGAACACAACCAAGGCCATATTTCCAAACTAAACCTGCAATGCCACAATGTATGATCCATGTTGTCCTGCTCTTCTTGACTAATGCAGCATCTAGAAACCATAACATATCCAATCTTTTTCATTTCATCATCATCCATATACACACCCTACTGTAGCTTCCAGATGTTGCTAGCAATGTTGGGATGCAGAAATGGCTTCCAAATATAAGTTGGCCATACAAGAGTTGGTTCTTTGTCCCTTACTTTTTCAAATGCTGCAGAATTTTCAAATTTTCCACTTTTATGCCCAATCCAAATTAGTTTGTCTTCACCACCACTTATTTCAGGTAGATTTGTAGTGTTTATGAATAATTGCATCTCAGTAGGTATACTCCAAGAATTATCCTTCAGTAGATTTACAACCTTCATTCCAATATTATCTTTGACATATTCAGAATAACCAATTTGTTCTATAAGTGGTACTTCACCAATCCAAGTATCAAACCAAACAGATATTTTGGTTTCATCCCCAATACTCCACCTTATATCTTCTTTTAGATAATTCCATGCCCACTTTAAACCCTTCCATATGGATGATTGTTTCCATTTTGTGATCCACTGTCCATTTTTGGTCTTGAATTTTGCAGATAGAAAGAGAGCCCATTCCTCATTTGAATTAATCATTTTCCACAACATTTTCATGAGAAGCACTTTTTTTATCACTTCAAGCCTTTTAATCCCCAGACCACCTTCTTTGTATGGAGTACAAACTCTATTCCATGATATTGTCTTAAATTTTCTTTTTTCACCATCACCGGACCATAGAAAGTTTCTAATGAACTTTTCACAAATTTTGATAACAGATACTGGCCATTTATAGATAGCCATTGAGTAGATTGGAATACTACATAACACTGATTTAATCAGAATTATTCTGTCTTGAAATAAGAGTAACTTACTTTTCCAAGCAGCTAATTTGCTTTGAATCTGCTCTACCATGGGCCACATCATTGCTGAAGTAATTCTTCCTGGAGCTAAAATGACACCCAAATACTTATCTGGGAAATAAGACAACTCCATGTTAACTATCTCACTTATCTGTTGTTTCCTTGCAGTTGAAGCTTCATCCACAAAACACTTACTTTTGTTTTTGTTGATAATTTTCCCTGAACTGACTTTATAATCATCTAATAAAGTCAATAAGTTCTCCAAACTTCTTTTGGATCCATTGCAGAATATGAACACATCATCTGCAAAAAATAAATGAGTGGGATGTATGCCATTTTTTACCACCATAGGTTGAATTTTGCCATTGGATATCATTTTAGAAATATTTCTGCTCAGCACATCTTCCATTAGAACAAATAGAATTGGAGATAATGGATCTCCCTTCCTTAACCCCTACTAACTGGAAAAAATCCACATGGACCACCATTCACCATCACTGAAATTCTTGCAGATTGAAATAGAGTTATTAACCAGTCACACCAAGAGGAAGAGAAACTATATTTCATCAATACTTTCATGAGGATTTCCCAGCTTACAGAATCATAAGCTTGAGAAATATCCAATTTTAATCCCACATTTCCTCCCCTTCTTTTAAACTTCATTTCATTTACTAACTCAGATGCAAGTAATACTTGTTCTTGTATGCTTCTTCCTTTAATATAAGCTGACTTTGGAGATACGAACTTTGTCATAAAACTACTCATTCTTATAGTAATAATCTTAGTAAAGATTTTGAATAGAACATTACTTAAACCTATAGGCCTGAACTAGTTTGTTGTCTTTGCTCCTTGTGTTTTTGGTATTAACACTAAGAAACTAGAGTTCATACCTTTAGGAATGAATCTTCTCCTCCAACAGAACTGAATTGCAGCCAATAGATCATCTTGTATTATCTCCCAACAGCTTCTATAGAAAATTCCAGAGAAGCCATCTGGACCTGGAGCACTTTCAGGATCCATATCAAACACTATAGCTTTTATTTCCTCTGCACTAGGAATGGAATCCAAAAAACTTTGATCTTCTTCAGTGATAAGTTGAGGAACAACTTCTAGTAATTCTTCTTTAATATTGACACTTTGTGCTTCAAACTTTTTTTGAAAATGTTGTACCAATGCATCTGCAATTTGAGATTGATCTGATATTACATTCCCATCACTAACTTCCAATTCACTATTAAAAAAATTTGAATTTCTTATCTTCAGATTAGTATGGAAAAAAAATTGTATTAGCTGCTCCTTCTTTTATCCACTTGATTATTGACTTCTGCCTCATTAGTGTATTAAGTTGCACCTCTTTGTTGGCATGTTCATTTTGTGCCTTAACTAACTCATCCAATGCTTCAGAGTCAAAGGGATTATTATCAGATACTTTCATAGCCTCCAAGACTTTCTCTTCAGCTTCTTTGAGTTTCACATGCACATTTCCAAAAACTTTCTAGTTCCAGTCATTTAATACTCTTTTCAGCTCTTTCATTTTCTGCATAAATATGAATGCAGGATCACCTACAATCACATTTGACCAACTTACTTTCACTACTGACAAAAATTCTGGATGGCTGATCCACATTTTCTGAAATTTTCTAGGTACATTGTTGGGTTTTGGAATGCTGGCACAACCACCTAATAATGGAGAGTAATCTGAAACAACTCACAGTCCTACTTTGTACCCCCAATCACCATAAATTTGCAGCCATTTTTGATTGAAAACTACTCTATCAAGTGTACAAAGTATTCTCTTCTTTCCTTGCTGGCAGTTAGACCAAGAGAATTGCATACCTGTTTTTGGAGCTTGAAGAAGTTCACATTTATTCAGACAATCACTGAATTCCAACATTGAGTTTCTGTTAGGGGACCTTCCACCCATTTTTTCATCTAGAGATAATATAGCATTGAAATCACCTAGAATAATCCAAGGTTTATTTAGATCATTTATTATTTCCATTTCAGACCAAAGAAATCTCCTCTGCACTAACTTAACATGTGCATGAACTCCAGAGACAAGTACATCACTAACACCAACAGTTACCATTTGACTTGACATTGATAACTGTAGGTTGAGTAAGATTTTTATTCCAAAAAAGCCAGATATTACCTTTATTATTTGAAGTAGAATTATGAATAATCATTCTTTTCATTCTTGAAAGATTTAATTTGCTACAAAATGAAGCACTTCAATGAACTTTTGGTTCAGCAATCCATACCAGAGATTTAATTTATCAGAGACCATAACTTGTCTTGAGCCCTTTGTCTTCAAAGGCCTCTGATATTCCAATATCATATATTCATTGTTTAGGAGGGAGGTTTGTGGTACCCCCTTTACCCTGGTTCTTTCTGAAGTTATACTTATTGCTGACTGGAACTTGTTTTACCCCTTTAACATTTTTTCTTGGACTGACTGAAGAAGAAGTTGAAGTTTCTTTTTCTACCACCTTTGCCCAGGATGTAATTTGTACTGCTTCATTAGTAACTTTACCATTTGTTTTGTAAGATATTTGCTTCAGCTATATTAAGCAAGTTTACCACTCCACTTACTTGATCAGTTTTTCCAACCTCCATATTCTGATTTTTGTGCTTTCCTTTAGTAGAAGTTATATTAGAAACTGCATTTCCAAATTTGACAACACTATCCACTTCAGTATCTTCTGTAATATGAATCTGTTTTTGAGGCTCCATTTCTGCTAAGATTTCTTCATCAACACTAATCACATCATCTTCTTCTAATTCCTCTTGGTTGAGGGCATTGAATCTCCCAATGTTTATGTTTGTTGAAGCCAAACTACTAGCAACCTGAAAATTTATTGGTGTGACTATATTGGAAACAACTGCATCTTCTTCAAGGCTTTGAGTACTTTGCCTTTTCTTCAATATTGGCAATATTTTTCTCAATCTATGATCTGTCATAAATATCAAATGGAATATGAGCAGAATTAGTTTTGGGAAGTTGGTGCTGAACAGGAGTTGATGTAGACTTGCTAGTATTATTGACCTGAGCATTACTTGCTTGTTGTAACTTGTTCTTCTCAACTCTACATTCTTTAATAAAATGCCCAACTATTTTACATGTTGAACAAAACTTTGGACATATAGGAATTGAGATGTTCTGAAAAAAAACCACAATACTTAGTTCCAATCCAAACTTTGTTAGTGATAGTATTTGCAAAATCCACTTCAACAAGAACATTTGCATAATACCCAACCTCACATTTAGCAGTAGCTTCATCTAATTTGATTGGTGTACCAATTTCCTTGCAAATCTTAAACAGAATCTTTTCACTCCAAAATTCAAGACCCAGACCTGGTAATCTAAACCATACCATAGCTTTAGAAGTTTTTTGACTTTCTGGACGAAAATTAGAGATCCATTTTCTTATTTGTAGAATCTGATTAAGAACTTCCCATTTGCCTTCCTTGATATATTGACGATCTGTTTCGTTATCCAACTTAATTGTAAAGAAACCTCTTTCTAATGAAATGAGTTTACAATCACCTGTCAATTTCCATTGTTGAAGAAGAATAACATCAGCATCAACAAATTTAGTTTGTTGTAAATTCAATCTTCTAATAAGAGAAAATCTCCAAGGGTTAATGCTTTCTTCAAACAAATCATCTGGTAATTCAATCGAAGGAATTACCCGAGAGTTATTTTCTTTATTGAAACCTAACATATTTGACTTAAAAGATTCAAAAAAAATGGATTTAGGACAAGAATCCATAAAACCACCTGATTTACTGACTAATCATTAGGAAAATAAACGGATTCAGATGAAGTTTTAGGTTGGATTTCACCTGAATTAATGATACTGAGCACGAGAAACGAAGATTGACGAAGAAATTTTTTACTGAGTCAGTCGCCCAATTTTCAGAGCGTAACTCCAACTGCGGCACCTTTGAACCTTTCACAAGTTTCTTCGAAGAGAGAGTCTGGAATCACTGTGTCACGGATTCCAAAAAATATGTGATTGATTATCCTATCAAATCACCACTAATGGGTTTCACGGTTCTACCAAAACACAAGGCTTCGGTTCTACCTCCATGTGGGTACTAGGATCAGTCACACTAACTTTCCAAAAATTTGTTGACTAGGTACTAGGATCGGTTACCACATATTTATGGTATTTAACTTGTAATCGGTTGCACAAGTCATAGGATCGGTTACCAATTACTAAGACTTGTTGTACCTCTTACAAGGATCGATTCCCAATGCTTGTGATAGGTTGCACCTCTTACTATGATCAGTTCCCCAATGTCTAAAGTTGGTCATACCAATTACAACATATCGACCATACTATCTCATGTGATTACTTAAGATCGGTTTCACTAATAAAAGTCATACCAATACAAAAGTCAGGCATTGTGAATAGTTTTACCAAGATACATATACAAGTTGTGAGCGGTTATACTAAACACACATATTGGTAATCCAAAGATTTGCAATGAATAACAATACCAATAAGCCTAGAGATTTCCCTTTCGATCCATAAAACAAGTTTATGAATTGTACTTCCTTTAAATGAATGTAAAACATTGTTCCCTAGGACGAAATCTTCACCCATACCCATACATAATCACAATAGCATTCATATGATTATGTTGATGTCTTATATACGAAGTTCAAAAGATAGATGGTATACTTCGTATTGTAATTCCTTAATACTATGTCTAACTAGAGTATAATCATTCACAGCTTCACAGTTATGTTTTCAATATGTACGACTTTAAAGATACGTTAGGAATGAAACTGTTCAAGTCAAATATTACTAACCTCAAGTGGAAGGATGATGTCGTCGTTGTAGCTCTTTAATTCTTCACATTATTCAAGTCTTCACGTAATACTTGTAAGTCTCATATCCTAGTAACTTTCTAGATAACCTATACGAAGTTGACTCTAGTATATAATCAAGCGACTCTTTAAATGAGTTTTTATTCACTAAAATATGACAACCAACCTTGACATACCAACGCTTGGTGGGTTCAACCGAGCTATGCTCTAACAATATCCCCATTTGTCAATTTTAGTGACAAAACTCTTACATCATATGGATAAACAAGTTACAAGAATTCATTACATATACGCTTGATTCCAAGTTTCAACGACACAATAACCTGTATAAATACAATCCATAAATGCCGCTGTTGACATAATAATAACAAAGTTAATACTCCCCCTAAAGGTAAGATGGGTAGATTTTATGTCTTTGTTATTCCCTTTGTAGTTAAGATAACCACAAGTATCAATATGATATGTTACTCCCCCTTAGTCTATGCTTTACTCTTTCGTTAGATATAACGTTTAAGCATCATTGTCATTTCCTTAGTGATACCAAATCACTTGTTTACTCCATATATTTCTCCCCCTTTTTGTCACAAAATGACAAAGGTACGAGCAAATAAAAGACAAACTGAAAGGATCTTACAAATCTTAAAAGACTTGCATAACCTATAAGAGTTAAGCACGAGGGTTCCACACACCATTTTCGATAACCAATATCAAAACCGAAACTACAAAGTAATTTTGTTTTGATATGTCACCAAGGAAACAATTGCACGAAGCAATTTTCCCTAATAGTTTAGCAAATCAAAAATTGACTAAGCACCTTAGTTCTTTTGCTAAACCGATTGTACAAATACAATCGCTTGTTCGATAAGACCAAAATAAAGATCAGAATTAATTCTATTTTTCTCATCAGGTTCTAATTATTCAAAAAATAACTTAGACCTTTCACTTTTAAACAAGACAAGTACTAGGGTAGTTAACTAGCATTTCTTGCTAAGGCATTCGATTAGACTTGAATAACCGAAACCTCCACTTTGATAAGTCTAACTAAGATCAGAATTAACTTAGTTTCTCTTATCCGGAATCGAATTGGACTAAACAATTGATCCCGAAATTCTTTTTGTTAAGCCATAAATAATTCATACAAACCAAATAAATCAACTTGCATAATTATTTACCTCAACCGGAAGCAATTGAAACAAACATAGACATTAAAGTACTACAATTGCACCGAAATTTTGTAAGCCTAAACAATTGATACCAAACCATAAAGCAAGATAACAATAGTTTTTCTTAACCGGAAACAATTGAATCACACACACATCCATACACAAATAATGGAATAAACATGAATTAGACCGAAATTTTTGTTAAGCAAAAGCAATAAATATATGCAATAAAATCAGGCTTTTCTTAAACAGGATAAAGATTAAATAACAAATTTGTTACCTCAAGTTCCACATCCTCTTCTCCCCTTAAGATATATCATTCAACGCAAGTTTACATAGAACTCTCCCCTGTTGTGTTGTCATTCTTTCGCAAGAAAAAAGAACAACAACAAGGACCAACCTTTACCAGAGAAAGGTTGAAAAACGGTTTTAACTAATGCGACGCAAAAGTTGAAACCCCGAAACACATATGCTTTTATGTTAAACCAAATGATTCAACATATTGTGATTTTTTTCACATATGTAGTTGCAGGAAATCCTACACTACACCCCTCATATGATTTCATTAACATTCAACTCATTTTAGATTAACAATCTTAATTTTATTGATGAATCTTTGAACAATCTTACAAGAAAAGATAAAGGAATCAAGAATAACCACTGCTCTAGATTTTCTCTCTCCTATTTACTTGCTTCTTACCCAGAAAAAGATCTCTCCCTTTCCTTTACAACTGAACGACTATTTATAGGGAAGTACATAGTGGATGACAGCTAATCTGTCCTTTATTTTTGGATATGACTTGCGACATTCTCGCAACCTTACAAATGTTAATCTCGCAAACTCTTTAATTTTCGCAGAACAATCATATTTTTCTCATGATTTTAGCTGACGTCGTTTATTATGTCATTTCTGAAATTATTCTGCGACGCTGTTGTGTTGTGTTGTTGATAATTTCGCTGAGACATTATTGCTGCGAGATTCTGATCCTACATCTGGCCTCTTCTCATATCTTCTCTGCGAAGTAGAGAACGATGTGAGAAATGCCGCAACTGTTCATTTCTTCATATTCTGCATTTATCACACGTATCCTTTCTTCCATCTATTTCTTGACACGTCTTCTGTAACTGCTGCTTTTTAACCTCTCACGTCTTTTCGTATTAATGGTGTTTATTTCTTCGAGTAGAAAATTCTCTCTATATATATTCTTCTTACTCTTCTTTCCATTTTCTTTTTACTTTCTCTTCTCTTTTTATTCTCTCATCTCTGCAACTCTATTATTCTTCCCTAAATTCTGCCATTGCAACTTTTCTTCTTTCTTCTTCTTTTACTCTTTTTATTTTCTTCTTCATCTCCATACTGTTCCCTCTGAAGATCTTCACTGTTTGTAACTTTCTTAATTTTTACGAATTAATCTTCCTGCTGGTTTTTTTGCATGGATTCGTCGAGGTTAGTTTTCTTTTTTCTTTCTTATGGGTTTTGCTGAAATTGATCTTGTTTACTGCTTTATTTAATGATGTTGCTTATGTGATTCCCATATTGTTGTTATTTCAGCAAAAACGCCTCCAACACCAAATTTACGGTTCAGAACCCTAATATTCCCAAACCGCAGCATAATATTGTTGTACACAAAAGAAAGTCTGCGAATCAGAAGGTAGTAAGAAACACTATTCTTTTCTAATAACAATATTGTTGCCTCTGTTTCTTATCTGGATTGTAATTCGCTGGGTGATAAGGATGTCAATAAACCTCTCAAGAAATCTCGCCACCTTAAAACCGTTGATACCTCTGTTCCATTCCACTTACTTATCTCTTCTAAAACCCCCGCGACATCTTCGCAAGTTAAACCATTATCTCCAATTCGCGAAAAAGATGCCTCAGATTTCATTTCTTCAACTGACCTTTCAATGAGTGAAACCCCCATTATTGATCCTTCTGTGAATGAAACTTCTTCTCCTCCTATTGATAATGTTTCTCAACCTTCTATCATTGCCAGTTATCTACCTGAGCCTCTTCCCTTTTCGAAAGAAACCGTGGAAGGAATAGATATTGCTTTCAAAGTTTTGTCTGAAGTCCTGGATGATGGCAAGAAGTCTCCCATTGATCCGGTCAAGTCTGGTATTTGCGAAATTCTGAGTAAGTATTTCGGTTCTGACAGAGCTGCTTCGCAAACAGCTTTGGAAAAAGAGTGTAATGCTCTTCGTCTCGAAAATCAAAAGCTTCAGAATGTTTCGCTGGATCGTGACAACCTTCGCAAGAAGAATGATGAACTGAGAGGTATGATTTCCTTATCTGTGTCTTCAATTTGCCTTTCTAATGATTTTATCCTTCCCATATTTAATCATCCTTGAAATCCCCCTTTCGCATGTTAAGCCTTAAACCATAAACAAATAATGGAGAGATATCAATTTGAATCTGCTGTTGAAGAATCCCGTGTTGATAAAGAGATTTTGATGGATCAATATAACCAACTAGATAACCTCTATTCATACTCTGTTGATCATATAAATAATCTTACCAACGAAAATACCCAATTAGTTCAGAGGCAAGATTTATTAAGTAATGAAATCTCTCGCCTCTCTTATTCTTTAACTAAAGCTAATCTTGGGATGGAATCTTTATCAGATGAGAATAAAACTCTATCTCAAGAGAAACGAATTTGTTTAAATAAGATGGCGATATCTTCGCAACAACTTGGCATCCTTCAGAAAGTATGTGATGACCAAGAGCAATCTCTTCACTCTTTGAGAAATGAACTTAAAGAAGTAACATAGTCATCTATCGCTGAAAGAGATACACTCATTCAAGGTAGAATAACTTTAAGTGTAAAGGCGAATCAACTTAAAGAACAATATTCCAAATTAGAAGAATCTTCTTCTTCACTTGCGAAGAAAAATGCCTTTCTTATTTCTAAAAAGAAAAATCATCAGTCTCGACTTAAAGGTTTAGTTGGAGATAAATTTGATGATGTGATGGATCGTTGGGAGAATAGTTGTCTGAATTTTATTCAACATCTTATTTCGCAAAAGGAAGGTAGTCATAATAATTTGACTGCCTTAACTATCTTTTCTTTGTCATATCTTTTTGAGTTCTTCATCTTACTGAAATTTTGTATTCTACCTTTCGCAGAGTCTGAGAAAAATCTTCATTCCTCCATTTCTGTTTTGGAGGCTAAATATGCCAAAATTCGCAAAGAAAATGCATTGCTCGTCTCTGTCCTTACTGGTTCTCGCGATCGAGCAGAAAGAAGACTTGATTATCTTGCTTACTTTAAGGATATTCAAGATAGGAATCATCAGAGAGAACTTCTTCGTCAAGTTCATCTCCGGGCTGAAGTCCTTGTAAATGATATTTTATTGTCTAAATCTCTTCCTCCTACATCAATCGAACCTTTGGAAGTAGATGATGATGAAGTTCCTCGTCCTGCTGACAGTGATTATGATTATGAAAGTGGTGCAGAGGATAGTCTTTTGGAAGATGGAGAAGAGATTCCTTCTAAGAAAGCAACAGCTGGTGTTAATCAAGATGAAAACGAAAAAGAAATCTCTTCTGAAGAAGTAATTGCTGGGGATAATCAAGGTGCTAATCAAGGTGAAGATCAGAATCGAAATGAAGGAGAGGTTGGCGTTAATGAGAACATTGGCGAAGAACGTCTATTATCTCCTTCTACTGGAATTAATACTGAAGCATAAGCTTCTTATCTAGCTCTATCTTCTTGAATTGTCTCATCTTTATTATTTTTTGCGAATAATGTTCTTCAACCAACTTTGGAATCAATTTTCCCTTTTAGTATTTTGCTGGTGAGAAAGATAATGCCTCTTGTGTATTGATTCCCCTACTTGCCTCTCATTATCTTTCTTGCGAGAAATGATCTGTTATGAATATTTATAAATATTTTGTTTTGTCATGTGGTCTTATTTTTTGCCTTCCTAATTAAAGGTCTTATTATGCCACCTCTTTTCATTGCGGCAAAATCGCAGGACGTTCTTGCACTTTCATGCAAGAACCCATTTATATTGCCTTAACTTTTTATCTTGTATTATGGCCTCTTCAGGAATGTTGCGACAATATGACAGGCCTAAATATTCTTGCGAAAATAAAGCCCCATGACATTCCCGTCGTGCGACGAAATCGCAGGACGTCTTCGCACTTTCATGCGAAAACCCATTGATCTCGTCTTATCTTTTTCTTTTTTATTATTGCCTCTTCAGGATTGTTGCACAAATATGACAAGCCTTAATACCCTTGCGGGTAAAAATCCTCATGGCATTTGCATCTTAAGACACTTATCAGATCCCTAATGGAGGGTGCCTCCCTTATCTCCCCCATGGTTTCCCCTTCAAGGAGGCGTACTTCTACTATACAAGGTTATCTCCTCCCATCCAGTCTTAACAACAACCAGTTGTTTTCGCAGCCTCTTATCCCTTTTACCTATAGGGCTTATGGTTACGAGACTGCACCCTAAGTGGGTTTTCTTCGGGCCGAGTGCAGTATAAGCCAAGACTTGTCAAGAATGGCAAGGTACGCTTCAAACGCCCCTGGCACTCTTGACTCAACCGTGTACCTCGGCGCCTTGATCATATTCTGCACTCCTTAGGAGAGTCCTTATGACCTTAGTCTCCTAACCTAAGTCATATGCTTAAGCTGAGAATCCAAGGTGCCTCTCCCGGATGGGCTTTATTGACCCCAAATCTCCATGACTCAGGTTCCGGTGGCGGTGTAGCCTTTCCCTGAGCCATGCAACAGGTACCCCCTTATATGACGTACTTTAGGTCTTACATTTTCCTCTTGCGAAATTTTATTCGCGAACTAGGGTGTACGCCATAAAGGTTCGCCCCTTTCTTTTATGTCATTGTTCTATGATTATCTCTGCGAAAGTTTCGCACATCATGATCTTGTTTTGATATGAATAATCTCGCAATTATTCTTTCAGAATCCATAACTTCTCAAAGCTTCTTACGGATAATATCTTTTTAAGTACAACCTGTTCCATGGTCTGTCAAGTCTATGACCAAAATCTCTACCTTCTGGATCCATTAATTTATAAGCTCCTGTTCCAACTATCTCATTAATGATGTAAGGTCCATCCCATTTTTTCGCTAATTTTCCACCTTTTTCTCGCTGATATATTGGTGTCTCTCGCAGAACTAAATCTCCTGGTTGGAATTCGCGTACTTTGACACGTTTATTATATTCTCGGGCTAATCTTCGTTGATAATTCTCCATATGATGTAAAGCTATTTCTCTTTTTTCTTCTAATTCATCAAGTTTGTTTAAGATCAAACCCGCACTAAGATTTTTCTCCCAAGCTTATCTCTTTGTTGTCTGAATAACAACTTCTGTTGGTAACACCGCTTCAACTCCGTATGTTAAACAAAAAGGTGACATTCCAGTAGCTTCTATTCTAGTTGTATTATAAGCCATACTGCATTATGTACTTGTTCGCACCATGTCTATGATGTCCTTCCAATTTGTTCTTTAATATATCTGCAATTGTTTTGTTTGTTGCCTGTACCTGCCCATTAGCTTGTGGATACAAAGGAGTAGACTTTCCACATTTTATCTTAAATGCATTAAGTAAAATTTCTATGTTATGTCCTTCAAACTGTTTCCCATTATCAGATACCAACTGCGCAGGAATTCTGAATCTGCAAATGATATTTTCGAATATGAATGTAAAGATATCTTTGTCGCGAATATGCTGTACTGCCTTCACTTCTGTCCATTTTGTGAAATAATCTGTTGCGACTATTAAGTATCTTCTTTGTCCAGAACCTGGTAAAAATGGCCCCACAATATCTAAGCCCCACTTTCCAAAAGGCCACACACTGGTTGAAGATGACAATGGTGCTCCAGGTGCATGTATTTTCTTTCCATGCCGCTGACAATCTTCGCAACGTCTTGATATTTTTTTTACATCTTCGTGCATGTATGGCCAGTAATAGCCTTGCATTTTTGCTCTATGTGCCAAAGATCTTCCCCCGCTATGATTGCCAGCATCCCCACTATGTAACATTTTTAGCACTTTTTCTCCTTCCTCTCGTGTCAAACATCTGAGTGATGGTCCATTAAAGGATTTTCGATATAGCAGCCCATCTCTTAATTCATAATTCGTTGCGCGGATTTTTTAACTTGTGTGCTTCCAATCTATTTCTTGGTGTTTCTCCTTTATCCAAATATGCATGAAGTTTTGTTCTCCAATCTACGATATTGTAGTTGCAGGAAATCCTACACTACACCCCTCATATGATTTCATTGTTGATCAGCTTATTTTAGGTTTACGCTCTTAATTTTATTGATTAAATTCTGAATGTTCTTACAAGGAAAATAAAGAAATCAAGAATGATGTTTGTTCTGAACTTTCTCTCTCCTATTTACTTGTCTCTCACTCAAAGAGATCTCTCTTCCTTTACAACTCGAATGACTATTTATAAGGAAATACATAGTGGATGACAGCTAATCTGTCCTTTATTTTCGGATATGGTTTGCGACATTCTCGCAACCTTACAAATGTTAACTTCGCAAGCTCTCTAATTTTCGCAAGTATCACATTTTTCTCATGATACTAGCTGACGTTGTTTCTGAAACTGTTTAGCGACGCTATTGTGCAATTCCATTGATAATTTCGCTGAGACATAATTGTTGCGAGAATCTGATCCTACATCTTGCCTCTTCTCAAATCTTCACTGCAAAGTAGAGAATGATGTGAGAAATGTCGCAACTGCTTATCTTTTCATATTCCACATTTATCACACGTACTCTCTCTCTCGTCCACTTATTTCTTGACACGTCTTCTGTAACCGCTACTTTTCAACCGCTCACGTCTCTTCGTCTTAATGGTGTTTATTTCTTCGAGAAGTAAATTTTCTTTATATACTCTTCTCCCTCCCTCTTTCCACTTTTCTTTTTACTTTCTCTTCTATTTTTGTTCTCTCATCTCTGCAACTCTGTCATTCTTCTGCAAATTCTGCTGCTGTAATTTTTTCTTCCTTCAATTCTTTTACTTTCCATACATTCCCATACCCTTTATTCAATCATGGCTCCAAGTGGTCATAGATATGAGAAGAATCTACAAGATGTCCAAAAAGATCTTGCTAATAAAGGTCTTACCCTCTCCCCCATTCCTGATGTGAATGCCAAATCAATTTTTTCTGTCAAGATTTTCTCCAATCAAAATTGTGATGATCAATCAATCATAATTTCGCTAGGTCAAATTCTCGCAGGTCTCCCTCTTCCTCTTTATAACCCAGACATTCCTTTATTTTATGAAATTCTCGCTCATCCGGGATTTTCGCGAGCCATTTTCCAACTAAGTGGGGATTGCATCCGTCTAATGCTAGAGTTCGCTAATTGTGGTGCTGGTAGAGGATCTCTTTACTCCAGTGAACTTAGGGATCCAAAATTCGCATACCTTGAGATAGTTTCTGAGAAATATACAGTGGCGAATTTCTTTGAAAATTACGAACTTATGTCCATGAAGAAAGAGAATACTCGCTGGGGTATTCGATTAAGAAGAAAAGATAACATTGATGAATCCAAAATTCTTATGCAAGATATTGACTGGAATTCTGGTAAAAACACAACTCCTCGCCAATCCAAAGATGACAAATGGTGTGTGTTTCCTTTAATGCTAAAGGGTACTTACATTGCTGGATCAAACGTTCTTCCTGCGAATCTCGCTGCACATCAACCTTGGGTTTTCTCCTGGCCCGAAAAGGAGAAAGAGGTATAATTCTCCCCTTTAACTCATTTTATACTTATTTATTGATTTTTACTATTCTGTTCGCTAACTCTTGCGAGATTTCGTAGATCCAAAAACTTAAAGATAGTTATAACAGGACTGGGAAATCTAGTACTCTGTTAGCTCTTCGCTCATATACAGATGAGGTAAGAAATTTTCTTTTATGACTTTAAATAGTATTGTTATTCCCATGCTCCCATCTCTTACTTCTATTTGTGTGCGAAGATTATTGCTGAAGTAGAAGAATCTGTTGATGCTGCGAATATTGGTGATAAAGGTAAAGGTGCTCTACGCAGAGAAAATTCAACTGGTCCTCCTCCAAAGAAAACAAAAGTTCGATCTTCTTCTCCTTCAAATGTTCTTCCTAAAGAAAATTCTGAAAGTGATAAGGATGATGAAGATAATGATGATCTCGCTGCAACTGAAGATTCTCCACCCGAATCTTCTATGGCTAAGCTTTCTGGCCTCTTTTCTGATTCTCTACAAGGAATGGGAGATAGCCAGTTCGCAAATACCTGCAAAGCTCTCGCTACCCTTTGTGATGTACCCTTACTAGATGGTGATAGCTCTCTTCGCGGAGTTTCTAGATCAGTGACTCCCGACTTCTTGCATTCTCTCAATAGTTTGGTATGCTTTTATCTTTTTACTTCTTCATTGTTATAACTCAAAATCTCTTTCTATATTAATTTTTTTTTTTCGCAGGCTGGAAAAGCTTCTTTTGCGGTTTCCTCAGATCTAGAGAGAAGACACGAAATTCTTGAAAAGAAGAATCTTCAATTTCGCAAAAGGAATGAAGAATTGGAAGTTGAAGTTAAAGGTCTTCGCGAGAAGAATAGACAATTAGAAATTGATTCTTCCTCTTATAAGAACAAAATTTCTAGCCTTAAACAAGCTAATAATCAGCTTTACGGTATATTACTTTTCTCTTTTCTCTTGATTCATTCATCTTGTTGTTTTATCTTATTTAAATGATCCTTTTTGAAGACATTTATGGTCTTTCTGATGAAGCTACCCTTCTTCGTTCATTTCCTAATGCCTTGGATAATGATGCCCTTCTTGAACGTCTTAAAAATTCCTTAAATAGTTTTTCTAATGATAGAATTTTATCTCTTTCTCTAAATGAACTTAGATCACAATTTCGCCTCTTAGAAATTGATCATAGATCCAGTTTAGGCTTAGCTAACAGATTTAAACGTCTCCTTATTGATTCCAAAGAGAAAACCAATGAGTTAAGAACCAAGATTAGCGGTCTCATAGATGATAAAGATCGTATCTATGATCAAGGTGCCAAGGCTCTGGCGAAATTCCAAGAGGCTCTCCTTGAAGTTCAACTTGAGCGAGATGAAGCTAACCGCAAGAATATTGAACTCTGCGAAAGGGAAAATCAAATTCGTTCTCGTCTTCTCATAAGTAGTGAGGATGAATTTTTCTGGGCTGCGAAAATTTTAGATGATGCTAGAAAAGATTTAAGCGTAAATGTTAGTATCCAAGTTGAACATACAGCCTTGATTAGAGACATGATTTCTGACAGAGAAGGTTGCTAATTGCTCTTCTTTACTAATCTTTTGCTTCTTATGGATTTTCATCAAGTTAATAATTAGTTGTGTTTTGTTCGCAGATTCTGAAAATAGATATCGTGAAAAGATTGAAGAACTTGAAGATGAAAAGGAGGAACTCGCAGAGAATCTTTCTTCTCGCAACGACAAGTATTCTAGATTGAAGAATCAAATCAAAATCACCATTGAGAATTTTAAGAATGACGCTATGCATTTTCGAAATCAAGCCATCCAGATGGTTTGTGATGATCATAATATCCCACATTCTGATTACCCTTGTCTTTTAGAGGAAATCCCACAGAATACTCCCAGTTTGATTATCTCTGATAGTGAAGTTGACGATGAAGAATCTGATAGTGATGGAAGTTCTGATGGTGATGAGGATTCTGACGCAGATGAAGAATGAAATAAGTCTGATGAAGATAATGAAGGATTAACCAAGAAATAGTCTTTATTTCTTCTTTGATTCTTTGTAGCACTTGTATATTTATTTTTTCTTTCTGTATATTTGTGTTTCTTTCATTTTGGCATGCGTAAATTAAAAAAATTCTTCTTTGCAATACAGTTAATCAATATAATCATTAATTCTTGAATTTTTGAGTAAATCTCTCATATGGAGACAAATAGCATTTTCTAATTTCATACATTCCCATACTTGCCTCTGCTATTTGAATCCAAATGAGAGGTTTCATAAACTTTTTCTTATTGCATAATTTTGCAACCTTTTGCGAAGTGAATTTTGTTTGTTTTCAAAATGTCATTCCTGTGTGGTCTTATTTTTCCTTCCTAATTAAAGGTCTTATTATGCCACCTCTTGTCATTGCGACAAAATCGCAGGACGTCCTTGCACTTTCATGCAATAACCCATTGATCTTGCCTTTACTTTTTCTTATGTATTATGGCCTCTTCAGGAATATTGCGACAATATGACAGGCCTAAATATTATTGCGAAAATAAAGCCCCATGACATTGCCGTCTTGCGATGAAATTGCAGAACGTCTTCGCACTTTCATGCGAAAACCCATTGATCTCATCTTATCTTTTTCTTTTGTATTATTGCCTCTTCAGGAATGTTGCATAAATATGACAAGCCTTAATTATCCTTGCGAATAATAAGCTTCATGACATTTGCGTCTTAAGACACTTATCATCTCCCTAATGGAGGGTGCCTCCCTTATCTTCCCCCTGGTTGCCCCTTCAAGGAGGAGTACTTCTACCATACAAGGTTAGCTCCTCCCATCCAGTCTTAACAACAACCAGTTTTTTTTGCAGCCTCTTATCCCTTTTACCTATAGGGCTTATGGTTACGAGACTGCACCCTAAGTGGGGTTTTCTTCGGGCCGAGTGCAGTATAAGCCAAGACTTGTCAAGAATGGCAAGGACGCTTATGTCATGTACCTTGTATTGGAGGGGAGTGCCCATATCATATCTGTGTAGGTAGTTGGTAGTATTTAGTCAGTTGTAATGGGTGGTTTAGATTAGCCCACTTGGATAGTCCGTGGACGTCATATATTGAGAGAGTGAGTGAGTATTTATTCTCAAGTATGTGTAATTGAAACATTAAGCAAATTATTAATCAAATTAGAATTGTGTTCTTCTTAGGCTGTGTTCTTTGAACTCAGAGGTTTGATTCTCACGAATCAAGAGAGGTTTATCCTCAATTTATCATTCCAATCCTGTCATTGTACTTAGGTACATGACAATTGGTATCAGAGCCGTTTTTTCCTGAGAAATCATGGTTGATGAGATGAATTTACAGGAGGAAAAATGGGCATATATGAATGGGAAATTGGTACCCATAGTGAAGTTGGAACGACTAGCAACGGAGGATTTAGACACTTGTCGATGGTGGTATCGGTTTTACATGGAAAAGAGTATATCTCCAGATCGAGAGAAATCCATTCGTAAGTGGTCAAAATTGATGAACAAGACATTGAAGAAGTTGACATCAATTATGTTTATTAGGTATACTTCTTCAGCTCATCAGCCTCCTTGCAGAGTGAAAGTCGCTACATCATCTGTTGATGAATTTTCAGAATTGATTCCCACTTTTTTCTTTGAAGAAGTTTCAACTGTGGTTAACTCAATTTCTTCAGCTATCGATGAAGAAGAGGATTCTCTCAATTCAGGGTTTATTCCTTCAATTTTCCTTGATGGAAAGAATGATTTGTCTGTTGATCAGAGTTTTCCGTTTGATAAAGTGGCGAAATCTGATGTTTTCGAAGGAAATAGGTTAAGTGAATTCCAAATTTGGGAAGTACAACAGCCAAGAAACAATGGCCCGACTGAACTAATTGTGAGAAATGGCGTCCAAATTTTTTCTGAGGCCTATGCAAATGTTCACTGTTTGACCAAGTTACTCTTTCTCTACAGCAAATTTCTAGGTATGGCTTGTATCCACTTCAAACTTGATGATTCTCGTAGTATATTTGATCGTGGTAAGTATTTTCGAACATTGATTCTTATCTCTGGGTTTAATTCAGATTATGGGTTTCTAGATTCGATCATTCATGTGTTTGCTAATGATACTGAAATTTGAAATGATAGTAACCTGCTCGTTAAAATGTCTAAGAGCGACACTGGGAGTTTGAGCAGTGATATATATGATTTTCTCTTACAACTTCATCATGTTAAGATGTTTTTAAAAACACTTCCAATGGATATGTGTGTTTGGAGCACAAAATTTTTTCTCAACCACACACTGCATACTAGGTTGTCTTATAGCCGTTGTTTCAAGTATGCTGCTATAGTATTTGATCAGGGGAAAGGGTTTGAACTAATTCATGGACTTTCATATTCTGTGGATAACTATGCAGTTGGTTTTGGTCTCCCTGAGTCTGGCTCAAATGTTCTTGCTTGTACAACTTATCATGGTGGAATTTGCTTATATATTTACTTTGTCTATACTTGCTCCCTCTTTGACCGTGACAAGGGGTTCGATAGCTCACTTTTAAAGACATACCACAATGAAAAATTTGTTCATAGGCTACTTAATATGCATGAGTTCGAATCAGATTCTTCGTTTTGTGCTTCACTTCTACTGATGTTTGTTAAAACTGGTAACAATGATGATAGTAGTAAGTTGTTTGCACAACTTTTACAAGAAAATAGTTTAACAACGAGTACTTATATGTCTCTGTGGATGTTCATGTTTGATATTGAGCATGTTAATGTCCAGCTGAAGTATGTGTTGCCTGAGGTGCTTTCGGGTTGTCGGTTTGAGTCTTGGGGTGTTGATTTTTTCCGAAATATTCAATAGGTTTTTAAGCCAGCAACTGAATGGATGGGCTTCTCGTCCCTTTCAAGTTTACGGATCACATCGACAGCTATTCATCCATGGTCGTCTCAGCTGTGTATGCAATATCAAACAAAGAGAGGCTATGGGAGGATGCTGATGATCCAACTTGTGCTCATTCTTCCGCATGCTCCAATTGTGTCCAAGTTAATGGAATTCTTAATATGGAAATACAAATTGAATTCTACAGGTCTAGAGAGTGTTACACATTTGTGGCTGTTGGAAGGATACTTGAGGTGGAAATTCCGATTGGTTCCATCTGGTTGGTGGAGAATAACAAGTGGTGTTGTTTTCACTTGGGTTTTTACTAAGATACTTGAAGAATCTAGTAAATTTCCTGAGAGTGCAGCTTGGAATTTCTGGAATGTTGGAGTTGATCATCTCTTGCAGATAAACATGGGAAAGGTAGGTTACAACTTCATTGTGGATGTATATAACTTCGCTCTTCTCGATTCTGTCTGCAGTCTGTTTGATCGTGGGAAAGAGACCAGCCTTCTCCTAGGGGTTTCTTATTTTGCTTCTCTTGATTCTAAGTTTGGGCATCGAATGAAGATGCGAAGTGGTGGGATTCAGAATGCTTATCAACGCTTTTGTGGTTATGAGTGCATGCAACTCAGACTGTTTGATCAAGGCCCTGGGAAACGGGGAGAAGCATTTTTTCTTATGGAACTGAAGTGTGGGTTACTTGTGGGGATTGCAGTTCATTACTGTGCATTATTATATGTTCTTCCACCTTGTTTAGCGAATTTAATATGTGTGCCCTTCGATACTTTGTTTATATTTTATCCGGTGTTAGTCGATCTGCAAGTGGGAGCTCTAGTTCTTCCTGTATGTGCACAGTTCAAGGGGATTTTAGCATATCAAGCAACAACATATTATTGTTGGGCCAAATTTCTTATAAGGAGCACGAGAACTCGGGTCTTGTTCATGGGGTTTCATTTTCGATATTTGTGGATGCTAATGTGTGAGATTAAGAATGTTCATGAGTTGTCTCATCAAATGCTTGAAATGTGGAAGGAGGATTATTTCTGGATAGATATTTTAGTAAGCAAAGTGGGGACTAAGGTTTTACCCTTGGTTGTTCAAGCTTTGAATGGGTATTGGCTGTTTTGGGACTATTTGAAGTGGAAGTTCAAGTTGTACTCTACAAGCCTGTGGAATGTGGGTCACAATACTTGCAAACAGTTTATGAAGGCAGTCTTGAATTCAGATGGTAATTATCACTACCTGCTGCTTACTCATGTGACCTACGGGAGCCTTATTGTTCAAGGGGAAGCTGGGTTGATTTATCAACCAATGGGAGGCTATATCAAGCTAGAATTCTATGACAGAATGGTGACAATTCAGCTGATGTTTCTTTACACTCCATCGATGTTTGTGCTGGTGGTTTTCTTGAGATGGAATTTGTTCTCAACAAGATTTTGCAATACTGAAGGTGTTATGGAGTTATGCTTTTGCAGCCCATCCATAGTCTCTGTATTCCACATCCTGAAAATGTTAAGGATGGCGGTCTTTGCGAGGAGGGACTTCAAGTTGTTTCCAATTTTCGCAGTGGTTCATTTAACTCTCATCCTTGAGGACAAGGATGTGTTGAAGAAGAAGGGAATGTCATGTACCCTGTATTGGAGGGGAGTGCCCATATCATATGTGTGTAGGTAGTTGGTAGTATTTAGTCAGTTGTAATGGGTGGTTTAGATTAGCCCACTTGGATAGTCTGTGGACGTCAGATATTGAGAGAGTGTGTGAGTATTTATTCTCAAGTCTGTGTAATTGAAACATTAAGCAAATTATTAATCAAATTAGAATTGTGTTCTTCTTAGGCTGTGTTCTTTGAACTCAGATGTTTGATTCTCACGAATCAAGAGAGGTTTATCCTCAATTTATCATTCCAATCCTGTCATTGTACTTAGGTACATGACAGCTTCAAACGCTCTCGGCACTCTTGAATCAACCATGTACCTTGGCGCCTTGATCAGATCTGCACTCCTTGGGAAAGTCCTTATTACCTTAGTCGCCTAACCTAAGTCATATGCTTAAGTTGAGAATCCAAGGTGCCTCTCCCGGATGGGCTTTATTGACCCCAAATCTCCATGAATCAGGTTCCGGTGGCGGTGTAGCCTTTCCCTGAGCCATGTAACAGGTACCCCCTAATATGACGTACTTTAGGTCTTACATTTTCCTCTTTCGAAATTTTATTCGCGAACTAGGGTGTACGCCATAAAGGTTCGCCTCTTTCTCTTTTGTCATTCTTTTCTGATTATTTTCTGTAAAATTCATTATCTCTGCGAGAGTCTCGCAATTCATAATATTGTATCTGAATTTTGCAATCTCAATTTTGTTGTTCAATCAAATGTATTTTTGAGAATTTTACTTATTGCGAGATTATCGCAACAACTTAATCATTCATACATTTCTTGCTTTTATTAGTTTTTCCCTCCTCTGCTTCTTTATGATTTTCTGCTACTGCTTCCTTGATAATGGTATGTTCATCCTTTTTTACCCTGAGCTAGCATTGATTTTGTAACATCTCTTCTCCTTTTTTTTTCGATTGTATCCACCATCAACTTCTCACTTCTTTGTACATCCTTGATTTTGTGTCGCCAGTTTTCCTTCTTGTTTGCTCTTCCTTCGCAAGATTCTATCTCAGTTTCGTAACATTTCTTTCCTTCAACCCAATCTCCCTTTATGATTCCTTCACCGTTGGGGTGAGGGAATTTGATGAATTGATGGAAATTTGAAGCTACACCTAGAATCCCATGTAGCCAAGGTCAACCAATTAATGCATTGTAGGGTGATTCTACATCAACAACACAGAATGAGATTTCTGAAGATATTCCCTTCAATGGAATTTGCATAATAACCTCCCCTTTAGGCTTGTTTGCAGTACCATTAAAACCATATATCTTATATGTTGATGGTATAAGATCATCATCTCTTCCACCCATGGTTTTATAAGTATGATAAAATAAGATGTTCACAAAGCTTCCAGTATCGACTAAGATTCTATTGATTGCCCATGAATCTTCAGCTTCATCATCCTCATCTTCTTTTGGTTTTGGATTAATTCTAATTTTATTACCAATGGATTGTCATGCCTCTTCTCCTTCGGGAATTTCTTCTGCGGTAAAGAAATATCTGTTTCTGCCATTCCTCTAGTTGCGAAATTTTCGCAATATTCATAATTTCTTTCCATTATTATCTCTTGCGAACACTCTACTTAAAACATTATCATGAAATCTTCAATTGTCTTATATGAATGTACGATAGAGTGACAGAATAGATTTTTTGCTTTTGCACCAACTTCTATGAAGAATGTTTCTTTCTTTTTCATCGTATTCACTTTGTGATGTTCTGGTGGTGGTGGTAATGGTTGAGGTTGTGGATGCCCTACCAGAAAGTCGTTTATTTTCCTTGATCTATCATTCTCAAAATAATCTCTTTACTTTCTGCAATCGTTTGTGGTATGTCCATGAAAATGATGATAAGAACAAAATTCATGACTTCTGTGATTTGGAGGTGGTTCCGTTCCCATGTTCCACGGTGTTGGTATATTTCCATCGATTATAGCTTCCCATATCTTCTCCACACTTGCATTTAGAGGTGGCATCTTGATTTCTTCCCATACTACCTTATGACCTCCTTGTCCTCTATTAAAGTTTGGTCTTTGACCTCCATAAGTTTCTTGCGGTTGATCGAGTCTTTGAATCTTGTTATTTCCTCCACGACTGTAGAAATTTCTTTCTCTTTCATACTCTTCTTGATCTCGACTTCCCATAGCTACCAACTTCTGCTGATTGTTACTGTCACCTTTTCTTGTTGTACTTGCGAAGTATTCGCCACTGTATTTATTAGCTTGGGTAATAAGCTTGCATTCGCTGCTTGTGAGCTGGTGTTCGCAACTGGATATGATTCCATTTCATTTTGTCTTTCCTCAAAGCAATGTATTCTTCTTGAAGTTCTCGCAATTCAGTCATTGTAATCGTATTCTTGACTCTGAAAATTTGGACATACAACAGGTTTGTTGCAAACATAGCATTGATAAATGATAATATGAGATATCTCTCATCTACACGGCCAGCCATTTCGCTACACATAGTTCTCCATCTTTTAGTCAAGTGTTTCAAACTTTCCAATCCTTTGTTTTAATCCAAACACATCTTCTATACCAGGTCGTGAGGAATTATTACTTATATATGCTCCCAAGAATGTGGTCTGCAAATGATTGAAGGAGGTTATTGTATTCTTTGGTAACCTTCAAACCATTTTAACGCTCTCCTGTTAAGCTGGATGCGAAATATTTGCACAATACCGCATCATGATTTTCCCATTGTAACATGCACCTCACATAAGCTTTAATGTGTTGAATTGCACAAGTTGTTCCATCGAAAATGCTGGTTAATGCGGGCAAATTGCATTTCGGTGGTATTCCTCCTAATTGTACTTCCCTTGTAAATGGAGTTTTCGCAGCTTCTTCTATTGCTTCATCCAATTGTCTTCTACCTACTTCTCCTCTGTTATTTAGCATTCCTCTCATTTCTTCTAATTCTTTCAAGATTTGTTTATTTACTCCTGAATCTTGACCCATTGGTCTCTTTAATTTTGCTCTTCTTCTGCGTTCACGTCTATCTTCTCTTGCGAAATTTTGTATCTCTTCTTCATTATCCTCATCTCGTCTTCTTCTGCGATTCTCTTCCTCATCCCTATCTTGAATTCGCAAATGATGATGTCGTTCATTTTCCCCTCCATAATTTTGTTCATTTCTTATCAACTCAATTCGCTGTCTTTCAGCCATTCTCTTCACTCTATCATACTCCTCATTGAGATTATCATTATTCCGGTTTTGTATACGCCTTCTTTCTCGTTGTCATGATTGTTCTGGCGAATTGTCTCCTGAAGCTCTTGCTCTTCCATTTCCGCTCTCAACTTTCACGTTCGCAGATTAAACGTGCTTGTTCAGCATTATGTCTTTCAATTTCTTCTTCAATTGTCTGTTGATTTCTTTGATTTTCTCTCACATGTAAAATTCTTCTTCCCTCCTCTTGATTTCCTTCGCCATCTTGGTTATTTTGTCTCTGAATTTTCCCGTTCTCTTGATTTCCTCCAATTTGCCTATCATCAAAAGTTTCATTTTGTGGAATGTAACGATCATCAATTTTTTCTCTATTTTCGCGATATTCTTCATTAGGATTTGATATTTCTTCTTGAATATTGTTTCCAACATTGATTGTAGGTGAATTTTGCCTCATTTCTCTTCTAGTTGATCTGGAATATGATTTTGTAATACTTCTCGATCTTCTATTCTGCAATCTGATATTCTCCATCCTTAATTCGTGATTTTGTCTTGTTAAATTTGCACGTTCTTCTGCCTCAGCTCTTCTTTCTTCATGTATTCTTCGTCTCAATGTTTCTAACGCTCCAATTTCTTCACCTCCATGAATTATTCCTTCATCTGCTTCTTGATTTCTCTCTCCCTGTCTGTAATTTCTATTTTGTTGCTCTTCTTCTATTTCTTCTGCTCACTCTGTCATAATCTGTATTCCTCTCTTGAACTAGTGTTTATTGAATTGGTGATTGAATTATATTTTCTCTATTATTTCTCATTCTAGTATATTCTCCCATTTCACTTCTTTCTCTTCCATCAATTCTTTTGGTTCTTCTAATAGTAGTTGGTTGTTCGGATGTATTTCTTCTTCTAGCCATTTCTTTAATGCTAACAGTGTTTCAAGAAATTGTGAAAAATTCTTAATCAACTACTTTGAATCTTCACAAATATCAATATTAATCTTCAATTTTTTCTAGAATAATCTTCAATCCCCCCTCCTTCTAGCGCCATTATGTAGTTGCAGGAAATCCTACACTACACCCCTCATATGATTTCATTGTTGATCAGCTCATTTTAGGTTTACGCTCTTAATTTTATTGATTAAATTCGGAATGTTCTTACAAGGAAAATAAAGAAATCAAGAATGATCTTTGTTCTGAACTTTCTCTCTCCTATTTACTTGTCTCTCACTCAAAAGAGATCTCTCTTCCTTTACAACTCGAATGACTATTTATAAGGAAATACATAGTGGATGACATCTAATCTGTCCTTTATTTTCGGATATGGTTTGCGACATTCTCGCAACCTTACAAATGTTAACTTCGCAAGCTCTCTAATTTTCGCAAGACTATCACATCTTTCTCATGATACTTGCTGACGTTGTTTCTGAAACTGTTCTGCGACGCTATTGTGCAATTCCATTGATAATTTCGCTGAGACATAATTGTTGCGAGAATCTGATCCTACAGATATTGTTCGTTTGTTCTTCTTCTTCACCGTCTATTATCATCACGTTCACTTCTTCTTCTTTATTGATTGATGGTGAGAGAAGTGTTTGTATTTTTATGCATCTCACAGTTGGATCTGTCATCATGCTTGAGATGAAAGCAAAAGCGTCTGCGAGTCTATTATCCTTCCTTGAAATGTTCCTCCATTTTATTTTTGGGATTTTCACTGACAATTCTTCAACGAGCTTCTTGTATTTCTTCAAGGATGGTTCATTTGTAGTGTACTCTCCCTTTATTTGGCGAATAACTAGCTGTGAATCACTAGTGATCCTGGCATTTTCTAGTTTCATTTCTATTGCGAATTTTAAGGCATGTATCACAGCTTCATATTCCGTTTCGTTATTAGTGGATGCGAATTCCAATCTGAATGAAAAAGCCATCTTCACTCCTTCTGGCGAAATTAAAACAATTCCAACTCCATTGCCTTCTCCATTTGATGATCCATCTACCAATATCTCCCATCTATTTGGTTCTGTTAATAAGTCTTTTGGATCTCCGTGTTCTTCTTCTATATCCATCATTTCTTCTACCGCTTCATCTCTTCTAAAGGAAATTCTGCCAAGAAATCTGCAACAACTTGTGATTTTGGTGAAGACAAAATTTCATATTTAATATCAAAGTGGCCTACTTGTGCATTCCATCTCTCCACTCTTCCTGATCTTTTTGAATTCTTCATCACTGATTCAATTGGTACTTTTGTTAATACCTTTATCTTGTGCGCTTGAAAATATATGCGGAGCTTAAATGATGCATAAACTAATGCTAAGATTAGCTTCTCAATCTTTGAGTAATTCTTCTCGGCAGTATTAAAAGTTTTGCTAATGTAATAGATGGGTTTCTCCACTCCTGCGTCTATTCGCAATAACATGGCACTTAATGCATGCGACGTCGTCGCAAGATAGATCAATAATTCTTCTCCTGATTTTGCTTTTTGTAAATAGTTATATTCATAAGATGTTCTTTGATCCCTTGAAAAGCTTTTTCGCATTCATCAGTACATTTGAATTTCGCACCCTTCTTGAGTATATCGACAAAATACTTGCATTTGTCTGATGATCGCGAAATGAATCTCCCCAGCGAAGCTAAAATTCCATTCAACTTCTGTACATCTTTTATTGTTGCGGGTGTTGGCATGTCACGAACTTCTTGCACTTTTTGTGGATCAACCTGTATTCCTTCCTTTGATACAATGTAGCCTAAAAATTTTCCCGATGCAACTCCAATAGTACACTTCTCATGATTCAGTTTAATGTTATACTGCCGCATTTGTTCAAAAATCTCCCTCAGGTCCTGTACATGGTCTTTGGCTTCTTTACTCTTTACTAACATGTCGTCCACGTATACTTCTAATGTTTTGTGTATCCATTTCGCGAACACCTTCTCTACCATTCTTTAGTATGTCGCTCCCGTATTTCGCAAACCAAATGGCATTTTCGTGTAACAATATAAACCTCTAGGGGCGAAGAAAGCAGTATGCTCTTGAGCTTCTTCAGCGAGAGGGATCTGGTTATATCCTTTGTACCCATCTAAAGACGATACCCGATCATTTCTCGCTGCGGATTCCACCATTTGAGGAATATCTGGTAACGGAAAACTATCTTTAGGGCAAGCTTTGTTTAAATCAGTGAAATCTATGCAAATCCTTATTCCTTTGTTTTTCTTTGGGACAATGACCATATTCGCTATCCACTCTGGGTATTTAGCTTCTCTTATGATTCCTGCATCAAGCTTTTTCTGTAGTTCTTCTTCTATTTGGGAATGGTAAGCTGTTGCGATTTTTCTTATTCTTTGTTTGAATGGTCGCACATTCTTGTTAATCTCCAACTTGTGACATGCAATTGATGGATCTATTCCCGGTATCTCATCCATGCTCCCTGCGAAAACGTCTTTATATTCTCGCAAAAGGTTAACAGTTCTTTCTTCTTCTACATCCATCTTGGTTCCAATTCTCATTATTAGAGGTTCTTCTATAGTCCCAACGTTTACTTCTTTTGTTGGTTCTGCGGCAGTGTAACTGGACTTGGGTTCTCCCATTGGTGTTGGTTCTTTTATTGTTTTCACAGGTCCTTTTCCTTCCAAAATTTCGTTGGGTATTCCCCTGCCTTCTTTTGCCCTTATCATGTATACTCTAAATTCTTCTTCTTTCTTTGCCTCCTTTGCCAACTTTCTGCGAAATTATTTCCTTTTTGCTTGTCCTTCATAATGCTTTACTTCAATTTGATGACATAATTTCGCATTGTCAACATCTCCTCTGATTTCACCTATTCCATTTGGTGTGGGGAATTTAATACATTGATGCAACGTTGATACTACAGCTTTTATCGCATGTATCCATGGTCTTCCTAGCAACATATTATATAGCGATTCCATATCCACCACGCATAATGTCACGTGTGTTTCGATCTCTCCTAGTGGAATTCGTACCACTATTTCTCCTTTAGGTTTTGTTGTGGATTTTCCAAAGCCATGAACAAGATATGTTGAACAGGACATTTCTTCATCTTTAAATCCCATTCCCCTGAACGCATGATAAAATATTATATCCACTGAACTTCCTGTATCGACTAAAGTTTTGTTCAATATCCATTCTTCCGTGGATTTTGTTGTTGTCCCCTTCTCTTTTCGCGTAATAGGCACTGTAATAACCAATGGAGATGTGTGGTTCAAATTTTCTTTTGGTATTTCTGTCGCCATGAATGTGATTTTTTTCTTTTCCCAATCTTTCAAGGGTGATGTCTTTTCTACTGCCATAACCTTCCTTCCTTCAAAATTTCGTTTATGTATTCTTCCTTTGATGTTTTCATGGAATTCATTAACCATTGTTTTTGTTATCATATTACACTCCAATCTTTTGTCATCTTCATTGACTCTAATCATTTTTCTTTTAACTGGTTCACTGATTTATTTAATCACTTTCATGATTTGAACAATCTCAACAACAATCTTCAACTTTCAATCTTCAATCTTCAGTTTCCCTGTTTCTAGCGCCATTATGTAGTTACAGGAAATCTACACTACACCCCTCATATGATTTCATTAACATTCAACTCATTTTAGATTAACAATCTTAATTTAATTGATAAATCTTTGAACAATCTTACAAGAAAAGATAAAGGAATCAAGAATAACCACTGCTCTAGATTTTCTCTCTCCTATTTACTTGCTTCTTACCCAGAAAAAGATCTCTCCCTTTCCTTTACAACTGAGCGACTATTTATAGGGAAGTACATAGTGGATAACAGCTATTCTGTCCTTTATTTTCGGATATGACTTGCGACATTCTCGCAACCTTACAAATGTTAATCTCGCAAACTCTCTAATTTTCGCAGAACCATCATATATTTTTCATGATTTTAGCTGACGTCGTTTATTATGTCATTTCTGAAATTGTTCTGCGACGCTGTTGTGTTGTGTTGTTGATAATTTCGCTGAGACATTACTGCTGCGAGATTCTGATCCTACAACATATTAGTTTCAATCAGAACCCCTTATGATCCTTTGATAAAGCCTACCAACATGGGCTAGAACTTAATCCTGCTAAACCAAAAAGTCGCCCAAACCATAAGGGTTCACACATATGAGATCGAATATTAAGGTTAAGAAAACAGAAAACAAACACCCCACAACATACATAGTAATAATATAAAGCATTCAAGCACATGCTATGTAACCGAAAACTACCACAAGAAAAATTATAAAATACTAATTTTATTCATTAATAATAGATAGTTTTATTCAAAATAGACCTTATACAATTAACTGATGCCTATTTTTTTTTTTAAATTGAAGCTCTAATTTTATCCTTTGAAGCCGGATCAGAAGATTTAACATGATTCCAATCATCTTCTATGATTACTAGTCTTGATTCAAGACTAGTAACATTGTCATTGACGTCCTTTACTTCCTTTCGCAAATCCTTTTCCATGTTCCTTACTTCACATAAGATTAGATCTAATTTTAGTGAAGGATTCTTGAGAAGATTATCATTGAGAGAAGATATTTCTTCATTAAGATCATCTTGATGAAGCTCTAGATATAAATCCGAATCATTATCAGAAGATTCGAGATGAAGTTTCTTGTTAGGAAACAATATGGTTCATACTTTTTCGGTTTTGAGAGAGTTTCAGCTAGAGGTAGACATTCCATCAAAGCTCTATAAAATGAATTAAGTGGTCTCTCCTCTTATAAGTTCAAGAACTTTCTCTCAAAATATTTGAGAATATTATTTCAATAAAATTCTTAACCGAAAATTATTTTTAGAAATATTGTTATCCAAATATTTAGATTCATATCCTTACTGTATACTTTTCGCGGGTAAAAAGTAAGGATTCATGATAACCAATTAGGTTGTAATTTTTCAGTGGTTGAATTTTCTTCCTTTGAAGGTTTCAACATCCTTAAGGATTTGATAAGCTATTGTGTTTGAACTTTTAGGTTCAACCTTTAATCTTGATGTAAGATCTTGATGTTCGAAAATCTTATTCTCCCTTTTAGAAGAGATTTTTGATCTAGACTTAGATCTTGAATTTTTGGATTTATAGAGTCTCCCTCTCTGTTTAGTATTAGGACATTGCTTTGGATAATGCCCTCTTTGTTTGCATTGGAAACAAACACCAGAAGTATTCCAGTTTCTGGATTTAGATTCCACAAATTTATTTAACCTTGCCTCTTTTCCTTTTGATGCATTCATACTAGGTGATGGCTTTCCAAAGCAATTGAGTTTATCTCTCAGTCTCTGATTTTCTGCTTTTAACTTCCTTATCTCATCTTGACAACATTTAATATCGAGAATGAGTTTAGATACTTGTACCTTTTTGTAACACTGAGAGACCTCGATTTTCTCCAGTGACTTGTTAAATTTTTCGTTATCATTCAGAAAACTCCTTTTGAGTTGATCAAGCGATGATTTTATTCCATTGATGTCAGATTCAAGAAGCTGAGTTCTTTTATCTTTACATGGAAATACTTTTTTAAAAATCGAAGGAGTAAACTCTTCTTGAGTATCTAGAGTTGAAAGAATTTCAGAGTTATAGACTTCTGCAATGGTTGCAATATTATCCACCATATAGTCTTGATCATTCTCGTCAGGGGTATAGTCAAGGGTTGCAGTATATGCATTTATTTTCCATTGGTTATCCTTAGTTGGAAAATCCGGAGAAATATGACCAAATCCTCTACATTTGTACCATTGAGGAATATCATCATTATCATCCCAAGTGTCATCACGCTTATGTGTAGAAATGTGATTTCTTTTTGACACGAGAGATTATCTTTTTCGGTGTCTCAAAAATTTCTTGAATCGTTGAGTAATAAGAGACAAATGATGATTTAATTCAGCTTCATCTTCAGCATTTTGATCTTCTTGATCTTGGGAGTTTTCCAGACATTGAGTCGGAACCTTTCTACCAGCTTTATAGGCTAGATTGTATTTTTGTTTAGACGAATACTCCAGATCAAATATCTTTAGTTTTTCGACAAGGGAACTTCTCGATAAGGAGGAAATATCATTAGCTTCGATAATTGCATGCTTCTTAGAATCGTATTTAGATGGCAACGATCTGAGAATTTTGCATACTATATCTTTTTCAGATATAGTCTTTCCAAGCGAGAAAGAAGCATTAATTATCTCAGAGAGTTTAATACGAAACTCTTCAAAAGTGTCATTGTCATCCATTCAAAGGTTTTCCCAATCAGACATAAGAGTTTGAAGTCTAGCTTCTTTCTCTGATGTATTCCCTTCAAATACGATCGGAAGATTATCCCAAGCTTCTTTCGAAGTTTGACATGTTGATAGATGATGTTGTAGATCACGACTTACAACATGTCTAATAACATTCAAACCATCTGAATTCTGCTTATCAAAAGCCTTTTCTTCGTTTGAAAAATCCACTAAGCGTTTAAACTCAGTTTCCAAATTTTCTAGTTTCGGGTGATTATAACCATCGACGACTAATAGCCATGTATTAAAGTCTCGTGATTGAAGAAAAGATCTCATAGAAGATTTCCACCATAGATAGTTTGTTCCGACAAATCTTGGGGTACATTAATTGAAGTCGATTCATCAGAACTCGAGTTCATTTCTTATAGGTTGGACTGCACCAAACACAGATTGTTAGATCTTTTCGTGTTTTCCTGCTCGGATGCCAATTGAAAAGACGAGGGTACCCAAATATAACTCAATCTAAAACTTTTCCACCTATAAGTCCTTTCTCCGAAAGTGATTATCTATGGACTGAGTCGAGACAATACAACTAATCGGTTCACACTTCGTATGATCGTCTATGGATACGAGATCGAGACATTACCACAACAAGATAACTTGTGTGATTGACTATGGATACAAGATCGAGACAATACAACAACGAAGTATGATTACTTGATAATAGGTTCAGACTTAACCAAACACAATAGGATTTCTATCAAGTAAATATGAATTAATGTTTGTGTATTTTACTTCTAATTATAATAAAACAATTATAATTGCAGAAATAGAAAAGCAAAAGACACAACAAGATTTTTTTAACGAGGAAACCGCAAATGTAGAAAAACCCAGGACCTAGTCCAGAATTGAGTACTCTCAGAATTAAGCCGCTATACAAAATCTAAACCAACTTCGTATAGTTGAGACCAAGCAACTAAACCTATAGTTCACCTAGTTCCCTAAGTATCCATGCGCCTCCAACTTGTAATAAGTCACGCGCTTGGAACAATTCTTTTGGTTTGTATTCCAAACAGTGAAGGAACACCAAATTTTTTCGGTAACAACTTTTTTCAAACAAGTGATATGAGTTTGACAAAAGGCTCTTCCGTTTATCCCAATAAACTCCTTTGTCAGGTTCTTAGATCTATCTTGTAACAACTACCAAAGTAATTTTCTAGACTATGCAATCAATCCTCTTAATCACAAAGAATTGTATTGATGTCGATCTACACAACTGATCAATCAAGGTTATCAGAAAGATAAACCGATTATAGTTGTATCCCCAGCCGATCAAGTTTTGTGCACACCAAATATTATGAACCCAAATAAGAAATCTTCTTTGTCTTTAAATCTTCTTAGATCTTCAATAAACATCCGCACACAATCAACTTGAATCTCTTGTGACCAATCACGCACAGAACGGAGTCTGTTAACAATGGATTATCACAAAACGTCTTTAGATCTACAAACAGTTCTAAAGATCCCTGTCGACACTTCGATATAGTTTGAGTGAATCTTATATCAGAAGAGAAGATTCTCAAGCATAAACAAACTAGGTGCAATCAAAGTTCTCAACAACCGTTAGTCAATCAAATCAATGGAAAACTAATAATAAACTGCAATTATCTAGTTTCCCACCAATGGTACTCGTAGAGATTCCCAATCCCAAAGAAGTCTTTAAAATGAGCGGTCGTAAGAGATTTCGCCTAATTAGGGTACTTTCCTCTCCGAATAGATGGCTCCACCAGTAACAACACAACTAGGTAGTTTTGCTGGCTCTAAGGAAGTTTGGACACCAAGGAATTTCCAAAACCGAATATTCTCAAAGATATGCAATAAACGCCAAAATCGGTTTTCATAATTCCTGGAAATGCACTATCCAAATATTGACCGAAATCTCAGTAGAAAATCTTCAATTAGTAAATGCACATTACTAATTTTTATTTTCTAAAGATATGCATTTAATTGCTGGAAATTAAAAGCATATAAAAACTAAAAACCTTAATTAAAAGATTCTCAATTTATTTCGATCCGGGATTCTCCTTTAGTTATTAAGGAATATCTTTGAACAATAAAAGATAAGAGTTACTGCACATGTTCAAAGTACGTCGACATCTTTACTTTGTAAATCCTTTTTCATATTTACAATCTTGGAACCGATTTTCCACACTTCAAAACAAGTTTAGAATTGGTTCATCTGACTTCCAAGACCTATGTAAATCCCTTTTCAATATTCTCTTTGTAGTTGCGTGATCTGATCTTGATGTTTCTATCATGATTGAGTGCAATTGTAAAATTGGCTTGAGATTTATATCTCCGATAGGCAAGATAGAAAAGTAGTCACAAACACCTTCGTCTCATCGTTTGTGATTCCACAATAACTTGTTTCGCTAGTCTATTAAGTTTATTGTGAGGTGATTGATAATACTAGGTTGTTCTTCGGGAATACAAGTCTGGTTTATCAATTGGTTCCTGTTCACCTTGATTTATCAAAATACAGAACACTTGGGTATTTCTGTGGGGGGACAGATTAATTCAATCCTATAGACTTTTCTGTTTGAGACATATTTGTTTATCAAGTCTTCGACTTTGGGTCGTAGCAACTCTTAGTTGTGGGTGAGATCAGCTAAGGGAATCAAGTGCGTAGTATCCTGCTGGGATCAGAGACGTAAGGAGCGCAACTGTACCTTGAATCAGTGTGAGATTGATTAGGGTTCAACTACAGTCCAGTATGAAGTTAATTGGTAGTAGGCTAGTGTCTGTAGCGGCTTAATACAGTATGGTGTTCAAACTGGACTAGGTCCCGGGGGTTTTCAGCATTTGCGGTTTCCTCATTAACAAAATTCTGGTGTCTGTGTTATTTCTTTTTCGCATTATATTTTGTTATATAATTGAAATATCATAGGTTGTGCGTTAAGATCAATCGATTAGAGTATCAAACCTTTGGTTGTTGATTTATATTGATTGACACTTGAACATTGGTCTTTAGTACCGTTCAAGTAATTATCTTATATTCAATCGGGCTCGCAGATTTCTATTTGCTGATTGCGGATTGAATTAAGAGTTAGAGATATTAAACTCTTTGATACATTTTATTCTAGATTGAGTCTGACTGTCTAGTTGATTCTCTAGAAATTGTATTGGAGTAAGTCCTTTCAGATTGCTAAACAAATTGTTGGGTGTGGTTGTTAGACCCCCGCATTTTCACAATTAACTGATGCCTATTTTATTTTTTTTAATTTTTGAAACTCTAATTTTATCCTTTTAGAGTTTCCTTCAAAGTTGAAGCCGGATCAGAAGATTTAATAGGATTCCAATCATCTTCTATGATTACTAGTCTTGATTCAAGACTAGTAACATTGTCATTGACTTCCTTTACTTCCTTTCTCAAATCCTTTTTCATGTTCCTTACTTCACATAAGATTATATATAATTTTAGTGAAAGATTTTTGAGAAGATTATCATTGAGAGAAGAGATTTCTTCATTAGGAACATCTTGATGAAGCTCTGGAGATAAATCTGAATCACCATCAGAAGATTCGAGATGAAGTTTCTTGTTAGGAAACAGTATGGTCCATACTTTTTCGGTTTTGCGAGAGTTGGTAGACATTATGTCTATAAAATGAAGTAAGTGGTGTGTCCTCTTATAAGTTCATGAACTTTCTCTCAAAATATTTGAGAATATTATTTCATTAAAATTCTTAACCGAAAATTATTTTTAGAAATATTTTTATCCAAATATTTACATTCATATCCTTACTGTAAACTTTTTGAGGGTAACAAGTAAGGATTCATGATAACCAATTAGGTTGTAATTTTTCGGTGGTTGAATTTTCTTCCTTTGAAGGTTTCAACATCCTTAAGGATTTGAGAAGCTATTGTGTTTGAACTTTTAGGTTCAACCCTTAATCTTGATGTAAGATGTTGATGTTCGAAAATATTATTCTCCCTTTTAGAAGAGATTTTTGATATAGACTTAGATCTTGAATTTTTGGATTTATAGAGTCTCCCTCTTTGTTTAGTATTAGGACATTGCTTTTGATAATTCCCTCTTTGTTTGCATTGGAAACAAACACCAGAAGTATTCCGGTTTCTGGATTTAGATTCAATTTATTTAACCTTGCCTCCTTTCCTTTTGATGCATTCATACCAGGTGATGGCTTTCCAAAGCAATTGAGTTTATCTCTCAGTCTCTGATTTTTTGCTTTTAACTTCCTTATCTCATCTTGACAACATTTAATGTCGAGAATAAGTTTAGATACTTGTACCTTTTTGGAACATTGAAAGACCTCGATTTTCTCCAGTCGCTTGTTAAATTTTTCTTTATCATTCAGAAAACTCCTTTTGAGTTAATCAAGCGATGATTTTATTCCATTGATGTCAAATTCAAAAAGCTGAGTTCTTTTATCTTTACATGGAAACACTTCTTTGAAAATCGAAGGAGTAAACTCTTCTTGAGTATCTAGAGTTGAAAGAATTTCAAAGTTAGAGACTTCTGCAATGGTTGCAATATTATCCACCATATAGTCTTGATCATCCTCGTCAGGGGAATAATCAAGGGCTGCATTATATGCATTTCTTTTCCATTGGTTATCCTTAGTTGGACAATCCGGAGAAATATGACCAAATCCTCTACATTTGTAGCATTGAGGAATATCATCATTATCATCCCAAGTGTCTTCATGCTTATGTGTAGAAATGTGATTTCTTTTTGACACGGGAGATTCTCTTTTTCGGTGGCACAAAATTCACTTTAGTTTAAGTAAGTTTGAGGTCGGAGGTTCGAAACCCCCTAGACCTTTTTATTTTTCTTTAAAATTTAGGCATTATGTGGCACATTGTTGATTTTATTTTGCTTGACCTATTTTATTTGACCTAATTTGTTTGACATTAGTTGAATAATTAGTTATTGGTCAGGACTCAGGGACCAGGGTATTGAGATATGGCATGATGCCTGAACCAAACCATGTTGCAGTTTAAGTGAAGATATGGCCCATATTTTAACTAAATTAAATTAAATAAATATACACAAGTGTGTTGATTTTATTTTTCTTGACTTGTCAGGTTTGACCTAATTTGTTTGACATATGTTGACCTATTATGTTTGACCATTTTTTGTACACGAAAAAAACTCATGAATGTTAAGCCATTTCAGGTGTGAACACTGCCATTATAGATGCAGTATACCAGCGCATATAATGCCTCTCAACAGGTGCTGGCTCTTCAGTATCTACCAAAAATAAAATATGATAATTAGTGTTTGGTTGAACTGTCTATCAACCCCTTAATGGAAGTTATTAGATATTGAAAATCGGAAGAGTCTACAATTAGGCTAATGGGGGTGTACCAAATTAGTGGGGGGCGTACTAGCCCCAAGGCAAGACCAGTTTTCTCTTATATGATTTTGGACACCCCCCACTAATTTGGTACACTCCCATTAGCAATGTTGGAGTGAAGGAGTTAAGGAGGAGTTATGATGGGTTTAGGACTTGTTGCGCATGCCTTTGAATAGGCGTGAATAGCTAAGGGATGAGACGTTCCAACGAATGCCTTAAATGACTATTAGTGGCATCTTCTCTACAAAAGGAAATTAAACAGAGATTTTCCAAAATATACAAAAATCATCCTAAAAGATCAGGCAAGGAAATTAAGAAAAACATAGACTAGAGATAATGGGTGATCAAGGAGGAAACAATGCTAACGGAGATAATTAGCCTTCTGCATCTTTTAACTTCGCCAAGAAAGTTGTCAAGACTCTGTGTACTAGAGAGTTGGAGAATTTGAGGGTTTTTCTACAACAAGAGATTGACAAGAGAAATCGTCAGATTGAGTACGAAAGAGTTCGTCAGGAAAATGCTCCACAATATGAACTATGGAAGAGGAAGAGAATCGCAAGAGATGTGAGGAAAGCTAGAGAAAGAGAGGCGAGACATGAGGGGAGACGATTTTTTTGGAGAAAGACCCGCAATGCAACCGAAAGTGATTCTGAAGAGAAAGAGAATGATTTTGAGAGAAGTGATGATCATGAGAGAAATTCTGAGACAGAGAAACAAAGGAGGAAGAGAAAAGAAGCTGGAGGATGCATGGTATGAAAGATACTTAGCAGAAAAAGCAATCCCTCGGCTTTTTGCAAGAACCATAAATGAGAGACTGGATGTTGATTCTGATGGAGAAACAATTGATGGTCTTGATGAGAATGGTGAACCAGTTGAGGTTGGAGATTTGGAGGAAGAGAATGAAGATGATGAAGGAAGTGAAAATGCAGGTGATAGAGGTTATGGAAGTGCAACTGAAACAGGCAGTCAGTATAGCAATCAGTACAACGATGATGAGATGGGAATCGACGACGATGACGACGACGACGGTTATGATAGTGCAACTGAAAATTCAGACATTCAGCGAAGCAATGAGAACAATGGTGATGATTCTGAATAATCATCCCTGGAACATCAACAAGATTTCGATGGGAAATCTTCGATTTTTTGAAATCGACCTAAGTGCTTCTTCGTGAAAATTCAAGGAAATCTTATAGGTATTTGATGATCATTTTGCTCATATTGCTGAAGCTGCTGACAGAATAGGTATTGGTTTTCTTTTGGTTTGTGAATACCAATATTCTGCGGAGCACGTGTCACGATCTTAGTGACCGCATACAAGATTAATTGTGTAGCCCTCGCTTTACAAAGAAGCCTGAGTAACAAAGGATACCTTCGCAGATCTACTTTATCTCGTCCCAAGAAAGGATGCCTCGACGGTTGATATGAGAAGAGTAAAAACCTAGTCTACAAGGAGGCAGCTGGCGAGGGGACAAAGGTAGATGATATATCTAATCGGCATTAAATGCACAAATCTCTTATCTACACGCATAATCAGATCACGTGGAGAAAGACTATGTAGCAGAACCTAATTGGCAGAAGCTGGCGGTGAACGAAGGTACAACCTATACTAAGGTTGGGGAGTTCCCGAAGGAACGTGGGTCAGCTGATATGGCAAGGTTCGACTGGATAAGGCAAGCGGCGAACGAAGGTACTATTTGTACTAAAGGTATATCAGCAGACGATGGACCCAAAGGCAGCAAAGATATACCTGGAGCAAAAGGGGCTATAAAT